>NC_022032.1:7476602-7507051 GCF_000317375.1 Microtus ochrogaster
ACTCGGCCACTTACCAAAGGAGGACCAAGCTTCTGCTTGAAGAAATTGTTCCTGGTGCTCTCAGGAATAGCATGATGTCCAGAAGTCTCATTTAGAAGTTCTCCTGGTGATGTCCAATGCTTTGTCACAAGCTGGGCTCAGCTGGGCCATCCTGAAGACAGTCCAGGCCTCTATCACATTTTCCATAGTTGGCACCACCCAGCACATCTGTAAATGTGCCAGGAGGAAAAGACAGCCAGTAAATATAAAATTTCTAAGCCCTAGTTCATTGAAAGCCACACAGTAATTCCAGGCTAATTGCATATTAATTTCCATCTTGTTATAGCATCAATCAGCCATACATCTGATGGAGGAGCCTGCTGCGGAGCTCAAGTGCTAAATGCCGCTTCTCCAACTGTGTTCGTGAATGATCCCTGACCACTCCATAGCACCAAGCCTTCTCAGCAATAATAGTAATTCCATGGAACTGTTTTTTTTCTAAAATCTCAGTAATTACTCAAAGTCTCCTCCAACTGAAGTTCTTCCTATTGCAGGTACTGAAAAAGAAGCAAGTAGAATATCCTACCATTGGCACCTATTCTTAAATCTATTGGCTCAAAGTCTTCAAAAATGACCAGCCCCAGCCTCCTGACCTCCTTCAGGCTGATTGCTTAACTGGCTGCAGTGTCTTAAGACAGTCCCTAGGTCCTCGGCTTTGCTTTCTTAGGCTTTCAGAAGTCAGTCACTTTTTCCCTGTTTGCTCCATTGAAATACCACCCCAAGGGGCTGGAGAGGTGGCTCAGTGGTTAAAAACCCTGGCTGCTCTTCCAAAGGACCCGGGTTCAATTCCCAGTACTTCATGGCACCTTACAACTGTCTGTTACTTCAGTTCAAAGGAACCTGATACCTTCACACCCATGCACATAAAATAAAGTTAAATTTAAAAAAAAAGTAAAAAGAAACACAACCCTAACAAATAAGTCATGTGAAGCCCAACAGAATTTCTTGCTAGAGAAATTATGTGTAACAAGATGGCTGGCAAGGTTATATTGCTCCATGAAAGCTGCAATTTCCCTCAATTGATTTCCTAAAGATAACTCACTGTTTGCGTGCAGCGAAAGCTAATTTAACAAGAAAGATGAGTCTCTTCAGAACACCTTGATTGGCAATTGTGATAAATTCCTATAATTACTATTGACTCAGAGGGGGGTTTTCATTTGTTAAGATGCTACTGAAACGACAGGTCAGCGATGACTTTACGGAGCAAACAGAAATACCACAGGCCAGTCCATTCTTCACAAAAGAAATTTGAGGGGGCTGACATGGTTACAGATACTTCAAATCTCATCGAGACCCCCACCTTCCCTCTGCAAGGCTATCTGACTGAGACTTCTCATAAGAATCATAACTCATCGAGAGTTGCTTGCTCTCCTAACAAGGATATAGAGTTGAGTCTGGATCAGAGAGAGTAACAAAATCTTGGTATTTATATTTTTAAAAATGGGGTGTATTGGAGAGATGGCTCAAAGGTTAAGAGCACTGACTGTCCCTCCAGTGAACCTGGGTTCTGTTCCCAGTACCCACATGACAGCTCACAACTGACTGTAATGCCAAGATCTGACACCCTCACACAGACATACATGCAGGCCAAACACCAACAAACATAAAATAAAAATAAATAATTTTTTCAAATGGGTAATTTAAAGTAACTGTCTAAGTCAATTAAAATAAATACAACATATATTCTACATCTACTAACAAGATTTATGGAAAGTTAAAGACCTAGAAAATATATCTACATATGGTTTTACATGTAAAATTTAAGCATGAGAAAGGTTTGATTATGGAGCCTTCAGCCCATGATGCAATAATTGCTTTGGAGCCCCTGGTAAGGCAACATCTCATCGCAGAATAATGTAACAAACCCTTCCCCTCACAGCCAGAGCATGACAGAGAGAAGAGGGCTCCAGAACATGATAGGCTCTTCAGCAGCGTCTCCTCTCTCCTAACTTCCTCCCACTGGGCCCCACCTCTCAAAGGTTCCACTGTCTCCCAATAGCACCAGAATGGCGAGCAAGGCCTTTAACACCTGAGCATTAGGAGCAGGTTTCTATCCACAAACTTTAGCAAGCCTGATCCCCACTCTATAAGAAAGCAGACATAAGAACAGGAGGCAAGGGTGTCCCCAGGTGATAACAGCCATAGTTCCAAGTCTCTGAGTGGTGTGGTGAATGAACCAAGAGGAAAAAGGAAGAAGCTGTTTATTCAAGAGCATAGTAAGGGCTACCCTTGGAAGCCAGATTGGTTTGGCTTAGATGTGAGGGTCAAGGAACAGAATAGCCCTGTTAGGAGTACACGCTGTCCTTTCCCACTCTCTTCCTGCTTGGGATTCTACTTTCCAGCAACTCAAAGAGCCAACTCTGACAGAAAGTGTAGTCTCTGTATAAATGTGCTGGACAATTGTCAATCATTAACCACTCTGATCAAATTTTATAATAAAGTCTTTAGTATCCCTAAGTGTTAGTTTGCCATTGTCTGAGTCACTGCTCTGCTGCTGTGAAGAGACACCATGACCAATGCAATTCTTATCAAAGAAAGCATTTAGCTGGGGCTTGCTTACAGTTGAAGAGGCTCAGCCCTTATCATGGCAGGGAATATGGCAGCATATGTGGTACTGGAGCAGGAGCTGAGAGCTACATCCTGGTCCACAGGCCGAGAGACAATTGACACTGGGCATTGCTTGGATTTCTAAAACCTCAAGACTCACCCCCAGTGACACACTTCCTCCAACAAGGCCACACCTCCTGGCCCTGTCAGAGTTCCACACTCTGGTGACTACACATTCATATATGTGAGCCTATGCCGGCCATTCTTAACCAAACCACCACAGCCATCAACTCAGATAACCCATCCAACAATTCTGGGAGATACACTAGGAAGACAGGCTTTTGAGATGTGGGGTGGCTTGCAGGAACTACCTTAATTAACATAACTAATTACTATGAGGCATAATAATTGAATCCAAGTCCTTCATTTCCTAAGACCAAGACTCTTCCTAGAGTTCCATAACCATTGTAACTTCTGCAGACTAAGAGCAGGTGCATTGTTCCTGTATTCACCTTTTCTTCTTCCACTTAGAAACTGCTACTGGGTATGGTAGCACGGGTAGAGATAAGTAAGCAGGAGGTGGGACAGAGGGATCCTCATTGTGAAGACAGCCTGGGCCAGTGAATTTCAGAGTGGCCTAGAGCATACAGTGAGACCTTATCTCAAAAACCAAAAAATAGAAAATACTAGAAGAAAAACTGCCTATCAAAAGTTTCCTTCTTAAAGGCTTTGCTATTTTGCATACAAACGCACACATGTGTACGCACACACACACAAACACTCACACATACACAAGTATTCACACACACACATATACACACACATGCACATATATACACACTCACACATACACATATACACACACAAACACAGTCGTACACATACACATATACCCACATTTAGTTGTTAGGAACATAATTGAAAAAATAAGCAAGCATATCACTTTGCATGCTGGCTCAACAAATAGGATTTTAATGTGCTACAAGTCTCAATACAATTTTACTTAACTACAAACTGAATTTATCACATATTTAAGCGACAGAACGAATGCATCTTTGTTTCTCCTGGCCAAGATTCTTTCTTGGTTATTGGGGGGGGGGGGAGGAGGGAGATAGGGTTGTATAGGTTTTTTGTTGTTGCTTTGGGGGTTGTGGTCTTCTGTTGGGGGGCCGTGGTGGTGGAGGAAGAGTTACTTGTTTCATGCGATGAGTAATTTGTTTGCTTAGGCTGGATAACAGCCCCTGAGAGGAGAGGAGAGCTCAGAAGGCAAAAGGGCTTCATAGAAGCCAAAGTCTAGATGCTTCTTTCTCGCAGAATTTTTATTTTTGCCTGCAGGTTAAAAAAAAAAAAAAGCAGGCCCCGAAGGGAATGATCAGGTTTGCCTGCAGCAGCCACTCCCGTGTATGCTCTGCGCACAGGCTTGAAGACCTCCCCGGAAGTTACCGAGGCCGACCGTGCAGCAGGGAGCACATAGACAAAAGTCACACCATCGCCTACCCTACGGACAGAGTACTTACCTCAGCACAAGCACGGAGGAAGTGGGCAAGGGAACTGCCCGGGAAGAGGCTGACCACAGGCCTTGCTACAGGATAGAGGACCACGCTTGGGTCCTTCCCAGGCCGGCAGGAGGCTCAAGAAGAGTCCTGAGTGTGGGTCTTCTGGCTACTCCTTTTACATATATAGAATCAGCCGTTCCCTGAGGAGCCAAACAATAGCCTGCAGGTCTTCCAGGCTCTGAGGAAAGTTGATAGCACATCTCGGTGCAAAGGCAGGATCTGGCAATTTTGGAAAAAGCTGTGAAGAGAACATCCGCCTTCCTAGTAGGGAATGACTGTGGGCATGGAGCCTGTCCCACTGAAGAGCTCAGAGCACAGCACACAGTCGCTGGGCCTGACTCTCTACTGTCATAGGTAGTGTCCTGCAGCCCTGTGGCCCCTGCATTCAAGGGCAAGTGAGTCAGCCTGGGCTTTCATGCCAACCGTAGGCCACCACCACTGCCCACACCCTCTATTCTTAAATGCTTAATTATGGCTAAAATGCTAACAGAAAAGGCACCAACTAAATCATTTTTCAATGCACAGCTGACTGTTCAGTATATTCACATGGATTCGCGAGAATTTTCCAGAGACCATTCAGCAAGCAAAACAGAAACCACACCCCGTAAACAGCCTCCACTCCCCCTCCCCTAAGCCCTGCTGGCCACCAGTCTGCTTTGTTGCTCTAGGGACCCCGTCTAAGTGGAATCATGCGCAATTTGCATAATGAGAAAATAAGACATTTCAAGTATATGAATGTTGCTTTGTTTCAGCTTTCGAGAATAATGCGTCTGGCACTCGGAGGAGTCTAACTCCCAACGCCCCCCAAACGGCTGGCTAGGGGAAGAACTCAATGCCCTTATTTCACCAAATTTTCTATCAGGATGAAGACTACATGAAAATTAAGATACAACGGCTACTCTCAAGGATCTCGAGTTCAAAGATTCATATGTTCTGTGCCTAACAAGGAACATGGTAAAATAAATAAATAAATGAATGAATAAATAAATAAATAAATAAATAAATAAATAAATAAATAAAAATAATAGATGAAAGGAAAAACTTACCAAATTTTGGTCAGATAATAAAACATTTTCAACAGATAGGAAAGGACCGAGACAATGAAATACATCATCTGAAAACGAACAGTGGAGATAAAGCCAATACAATGACTATTTCCAGCGTGTATCTCGCCAGGATTTACCGCGAATCTCCTTCTGTAAATATGATTAAAAGAGTGATTTCACTGCAGGCGGGAACTCAGCAGATTCCTGCTTCTGTTTTCGAAAAAGCCACTGGGGCACTTTCGACACTGCTACGGGTCTCTGCCTGAACTAGAGGCGCACTGGAAATGTAATAGCCGTGAGAATAGCCTTTCTCTCCCTAATGAAGCTCTGAAAAGCAGCAGACCCCTGTAATACAAACAAGCATGTCTGCCTTGGCACATTCGCCACACGGATGCAGCCAACCAAGGCGAAGCGGGATTGCGGTGGTAACACTGCCGCCTGCTGCGCGAAAGTGGAATCGCGTCCCTCTGAGGCAAAGTTGGTTTTTTTTTTTTTGTTTTTTTTTTTTTTTTTTTTTTTTTTTTGAATCAATTGCCTTGACAAATCGGTGCTGCCCTATTTGGATAAATAGATCTATTATCCTAGAAGCGTTGTGCATATTTTAACAGGTTCCTCTTCTACCTAGCCAAACTCATGGGTTGTTTCACCAAACTTTATTAACCTTTTCACTTACCCAGTTATGTGGTGTATGGGTTTCTTTTCTCCTTGCTCTGACAAACTATTTGACAACAGCAACTTAAGGAAGGAAGGGTTTGTTTGGGCTCATTGTTTGTCATAGGATTAATATCGCTGAGATGAAACACCATGACTGAAAGCAAGCTGGGGAGGAAAGGGTGTATTTGGCTTACACTTCCACATTGTAATCCAGTACAGAAGGACACGAACTCAAACAGGAACCTGGACACAGGAGCTGATGCAAAGGTCAGACTGCTCTCCGCGATACCTTTGTACCTTCAAAACCGGTACCACCGTACCACCTGGGTGGCTCTTACACATTCCCAAATTTGGCTGCCGGCACAAAGTATAACCTTGGCCGCCTCTCAAACAGGGCTGTGCGTGCTGACGTTGAGGAAACACTTCCGGGAGACTTCACCTCCGGATCCTGATCTTCTCTGTCACTGCTGATTTCTTAGCTCCAGCTGACCAGCATCCACTATCCCAGTGATGCAGAGGTTTCACTTCAATGGCGCTGGACTCTTGTCAGTCACAGCTGCCTCTTTGGCCCCAGCTGACCAGAACAACAGAATCTTAATTCAAAAATAGCGAATGGCCCCATCGAGTCTTTAGGCTTCCCCCAGCAACTTCACAATCCAGGTCTCTGTCATCTGTATGGCTCTCAATATTTGTATCTTCAAAAGTCCGACAGAACTGCTCAGTGAGCTGTCGGCATTCACTTTTCTAATCCAAAGTTCCAAAGTCCTTCTACAATCCTCTCCCAAAACATGGTCAGGTCTGTCACAGCAACACCCCTCTACCCTGGAACCAATGTCTGTTCTAGTTAGGGCTACTATTGCTGTGATGAGGCACCATGACCAAAGCAACTTGGGCAGGAAGGGGGTTATTTGGCTTACACTTCCACACCATGGTCCATCACTAGAGGAAGTCAGGGCAGGGGCTCAAGCAAGGCTGGGAACTGGAGGCAGGAGCTTATGCAGATGCCAGGGAGGGCTCCTGCTTACTGGCTTCCCCTGCTGTTACCCGCTCAGCCTGCTTCCTTACAGAACACAGGCCCACCAGCCCAGGAGTGGCACCATCAATGGGCTAGGCTCTCCCTCCGTGAGTCATTAATTAAGAAAATACCTTACAGTCTTGCCTACATCCTGATCTTGTGGAGGCATTCCCTCCATGGAGGTTTCTTCTTCCTGACGACTCTAGCTCGTGTCAAGTTGACATAAAAATGATCTAGTACACCGAAATGGATTCAGTCCATCAAGGCGGAAGGGCATAGTGATGGAAGGGTCAGGCGGTTGCCGTATTGACGCAGTCAGGAAAAAGACAGGAATTCTGGTCCTGCCTTCATTTTCTTCATCTTCTCATTCAGTGTGCGACTCTGGCAGCAGAATGGGGCACCCGTATTCAGGGTGAGGCTTCCCAATGCAGTTCAACAAGCCCCTTTTTACATAGGCTTCACTGAAGAACAGAGTGTGTGGGGCTAGATAAATGGTTTAACAGTTTGGAGTACTAACTGCTCATCTAGCGGACTTTGGTTCACTTCCCAGCACCCACATGGCAGCTCGCACCTGTCTGTAACTCCAGTTCCAGGGCTTCTGACAGTCTCACACAGGTACACATGCAGGCAAAACATCAATGAACAAAAAGATAAAAATAAATTTTAAAAAAACAGAGCATGCAAAATAGAAACCTAAATTGGGGTGTGGATGGGGCTTGTGGTACATAAAAGCCCATGACGAATGGAAGATGCATCTCGTGGCCCAATGCTTGGGGACTCTTCCCTTAGCTCCCCTCTCCAGACATGCACAGAAGGTGCCAAACCCTGTCAAGCTGGCAGTCAAGATTAACCACCATATAAGCAACGTGGCTTGCAGTTTTCTTTCGTCTCATTTATTTAAGATGAAATCTTTAATGGTCAGTCACCATCTGCAGTGTCTTATTTTATAAGGCAGCCAGATCATGAGGTAATGAGTACAAAATCCCCTTCCCTCTGCAAACACCAATGTGTGTATGTCACCTACCACTTCTCCAATGCGTGCAAAGGCACACACACATACACACACACATGCGCACAGGTACACAGCATACTGACAAGGATGTTTTTTTTTTTAAGTAGTCATAAAAAGTCTACTGAGTTAAGGACAAATATGAGTTAAGATCGTCTTGTGCCCAGAATCATACACACTCACTTAAGTACATTGTTGTTGGTATTGTGTGTGTGTGTGTTTGTTTGTTTAAGATGACTGTATTTCAGGAAATTCATGCTATATACAATGTTGATCTTCAGTGTTCCAGTCACCTTTTGAAGATATGTTTCCCTTTTCTGTTTTTTTCCATGTCCAAACTATTTTTACAAGGCTTAATTGTTCTGATTATCCCTTTGAGATACTTACTAAAGAAGACCAAAGACTTGGGACCTTCCAGACTCAGGATCACTTCTAGCTCCTCCTTGTCCAAAGCCCTCTAATTCTAGCAGCGAATTATTTATGGCAAATCATGTGGATTGAGCATATGACTAATTATTTAATATAGGAACTAGTCTCAGACATTCCCTTGTTGACAGAGGCCCCCATCAGCCATAACTCAATTACAAGCATGAGTAACTCACAAAATTGTATCTTGAATATTAACAAAGTCAGTAGGGCAACAGTTCTCAACCTGTGGGTCACAGTCCATCTGAGGGATTGACTGACCCTTTCACAGGGGTCACCTAAAACCCTCAGAAAACACTGATATTGACATTACAGCTTATAATAGAAGCAAGATCACAAGTATTAAGTAGCAAAAATAATTTTATGGTTGGGGGTCACCATAATATGAGGAACTGTATTAAAGGGTCACAACAGAGAATCTTGCAGTAGGGGGACTCATTAAATGATCAGAGACAGTCCTTAAGTCATACAGAGGGTAGTTCTCTGCTTTTGCCTGTGTGGGAAGTCCCACATACACACACACACACACACACACACACACACACACACACACATACACACACACGGGAAGCAGTGGCAGACTGTGGGTTCTCTCCATGAGTCTGCAGTTGCTGCACACATGTAGATCTCAGGTAACAAGAGGATGAACTGCAGGGCAAACCTAGATTACTCACGGCAAGGAACATCAGGTGAACCTTCTCATCATCCTGGGTTAATGTCTATAACCTTTCTCAGAAGTTCCTTGTATATCATAGTGGTCCTGTCTGAAAGGCATCCAATCCCGTTGAAGCAACTCATACAGGAAAAGAAATCCAAAGTGTGGTAGAGAAACAGGTAACAGGATCTGTTATTGGGTGACGGTTCCCTGAAGCTCCATCAGAAATCCAAAAATGGTGTATTTTATCAAAATCATGCCATGACAAGTGATTCAGAATCCATGTCCCCAGTAATAGATGTTACTGGAGGATGAGGCAAGAGGAACATCTGTACTCACACCAGTAACACCTAGACTATACACCAGTAACTCTGAAACTACACACTAGTAACCCTGAGACTACACACTAGTAACCCTGAGACTACACACTAGTAACACGAGATTACACACCAGTAACACTGAGACTACACATCATTAACACCAAGACTACACACCAGTAACCGTGAGATTACACACCAGTAACACCGAGACTTCATAGTAATACCCCACCTCAAAAACATCAGCCAGAAAAAGATGAAAACATGCTTGGGAGAGCCGCGGTATGAACATAAAACCTGTTCAGTCCAAAGTGTGGACATGGGAGTAGCCACTAGCATTGTTCACTCCCTTGGTATTGCCATGGATACAGAGTGGATAAGGGAAATAGCTTCAATGTGTTATATACTGTTTATGTGTATTTCATGTAGGAAGGAACCTAAGAGAAAGTCTGTAGGCAGAGCAGTCAGATTTGGTGTGGTAATGTCCTTCCTGAGTCTCTATCCAGCTGAAATGTAAAATTTCAGCACCACAGGTCACAATCCCAAGCCATTGGTCCTTGAGAGAAGTCAGGGATCAACCAGAACCCTGTTCCTTCAGAAGAACCCACGTTTTCACAGCCTTGACTAGAAAGCACAGTTTAACCCAATGGCTACAAGAGCTAATTAGGAACTGAATGAAAGGCCTGGAGGAGAAATGAGGGCTACTGCCGGAGGACTTGGGAAGATGAAGTGTTCCCTTAGACAATCCATCTTGTTCATGCTCATAGAGAGTGTAGGGACCCTCCATGTGCAACTTGCCATGACGCTTCAGAGAAATGAGCCCTTATTCCTTATCTTGTCAGCGTAAAGCTGTGTTTCCGTCTAAGACCGTTTACCAGGACTGGCAAACCGCTTTCCTGTAATATTGAAAGACTTACTTTAATAGACCCGAGGATTGACTTCTAATTAGATAGTGTCTGTTGCAGGATTTGGCATTTATTAAAATACTTCTGTAGTAAACAAACTTGTTCCGGGAAGTTGTTTTTATCACAGACACTTGCGTTAGACTCCAACCTGGCGACAACCATGTCAATTTCTGTGACCTTACAGACTCTGTGTGAGCTAGCTGGCATCCCCTACCACTCAGAACGTCTCAACCCTCCATCCTCAAGGAAAAGGATATCCTCGTATTCAAATGTTCAAAAGCATGGACTGTGTACTTGTGTGTTTGCAATACAGTGGCGGGCCCAAGGGCCCATTGTGATTCTACTTCACCCAACACATAATTTAAACTTTCCATATTGATACATATAGCCTTAGATACATCATATCCATATAGCCTTAGCTCCTAAATACCATGTAGCGCTTGCTACATCCTTGACATTTAACCAACCTGTTTTCACCGTAATACACACTCAAATTACCTTCAACTCCCCACCTGTTTCAGTTATCGGTTTACTGCCTTTCAGCTCCAGAGTTACCCTGCACTGCCTACTCAATAAAAATAAATCTGGGCCCTTTTGAATAGTTTTATCAGTTGATACAGTTAAAACTCTAAAGTCAGATGGAAAAACAATCAAAGAGGAAGTCATTTCTTTCTCCTGAGCTCTGATTAGATACCTTATTTTGCTTCTGAACAGACAGCTACCCCGCAGCAGCTGTTGGAGCCAGCGACCACAGCTTCTCCTGACACCACTCTGTTGTGAATGCTGGGCTTTGCAACAATATCCCTCATGGCTTCCCTAGCTCCTGGTTCCTGATGGGTACAACTGAGACTACCCACAAGTTTTCTCTAGTACTTGTCCTTCGTGCAGGGAGTCCTGTGGCACAGTGTCTAGGGAGACACATCCCATGAAAAGCTTTCCCCAGTACTTCAGAGCACGGATGTTGGCAGGGAACACTGGCCTGACACCGCCCAGTCTTGTCTGCCTTAGATCGCCCCTCTTGAAAAAGGCCAGAAAGTAGGATCTGAGAATGGGAGGGCCTCTCTCTCTCTCTCTCTCTCTCTCTCTCTCTCTCTCTCTCTCTCTCAGAACTTGTAGCATGACAATTCCCTATACCTGCCATGCCCATATTCTTCTGTGCCCTCAACTTCCAATCACCAAGAGCACATTTCTCTAATGCCCTATTATATCTAACAATTTTCATATCCAAATTTTCTGTTAAAATTTTTATTTGGTTTCTTTTTTCTGATTGGACTTTAACTTACCACCTCCCCAAACAACACATCCTCATTAATACCCTTTGATGGGCATGAAATCTGGGGCTCTATGTACCCCATAGAGGTAAGGTACTATTGCTAGGTCCCAGGGTTACTATGTGACTTAACCAACTACTTCTTGAGTTCTCTACTAAGTAAGAACTGTCTATAAGAGCTGGTATTTGACTCCTAAATAACCATCAACACTTGAACTCCCAGCCTCCCACGTTTTCCTCTTCTAGCAATGGGTGCATAAGAGTCATCTTCAATTAATTTATTTATGTGTGTGGTGTTTTACCTGCATGTATGTTTGGGTACCGCCTGTATACCTGGTACCCAAAGATGCCAGAAGAAGGTATGGGATCCTCAGGAATTGGAGTTACAGATGGTTGTGAACCACAATGTGAGTACTGAGAATTGAACTCAGGTCTTCTAGAAGAGCAGACAATTCTCTTCACTACTGAGACATCTCCTGAGATCAACGGTAGTTATTTCTAAGTCATGTGTCTCTGATACTAATGTCTGTTCTTAGACTTGCTGGCCTTTCAAAAATCTCACTCCCTACAAACTTCCTTTTTCTATCTTTCCCCGTTCCCTTTATTGGCATTTCTATTGCTAATTTATAAATTTGCATATTCTTGAAACTATTCCATTGTAGATTTTAGATATTATAAATATTCTTCCAATTGTCTCCTCATTCTTCAAGTTCTGTCCATGATACTCTTTATTGAAAATAAATCTCCAATCTGCCCTCTCAATTCTAAAAAAAAAAAAAAAAAAAAAAAATCACGAAATATCTTGCCACATGTCTCTCACTGACACGGTTTTAGTTTTTCGCCAGGTCTTTATATACTTGAGTATACTTTATATACTTTGAGCTTGAGTGATCCAGATTTTTTTTCTTCCAATTAGTAACCCAAAAATAAATATTTTAAAGACCAGAAGAAAATTATTCTGTCAGCTTTTGAGAAGAACCAAAGAGTAGTGTGAGACATTCTAGTCTAAAGTAAAAAGGAATAGTCAATGCCAAGAGACTTCATGAACAAGAAGAGAAGGATAAATCCCTGGATGCGTGCAGCCTGCCAAGGCTAACCCATGAAAAAAACAGGAAGTCAAAGCATACCTAGAACTTATCTGGAAGTTGAATCACAAACTTACAATGAAAAAGCATAAGACAGATAACAGCACTGTTAAATTATACCAAACATTTAGAGAAAAAAGAATGTCACCAATAAAATATTGAAATCAGCATTACCTAACCCCTGAAGTCAGGCACAACAACAACAACAAAAAGTTATAGACTGTGCCTTAGTTAGGGTTCCATTGCTGAAAAGAGACACCATGAGCACAGTAACTCTTATAAAGGAAAACATCTAATTGGGACTGGCTTACAGGCTCAAAGATTAGCCCATTATCACCAGAGCAGGACTTGGAAGACATGGTACTGGAGAAGCAGCCAAGAGTTCTACATCTGGATCAGCAGTCAACAGGAAGACAGAATGAGCCTGGGCCTGGCTCAAACTTCTAAAACATCAGTCCCCACCCCCAGTGACACACTTTCTCCACTAGTGCCAAACCTATTCCAACAAGGACACACATTCCAATCCTTTCAAGTCAAGCCACTCCCTATGAGCCTATGGGGGCCATTTGCATTCAAACTACCATAGGCCAACATCCCTTGTGAATGAAAATCCTCCACAAAATACTATAGAATCAAATTTAACAATACACAAAAGCCCTACTTACACCATGACAATGTGAGATTTATCCTGGGTGGTTGGTTCAACATGAGAAAATCAATTAATGTGATAAAAGCACATTCATGGGTTAAAGAAAAGAACAATCACATGATCTTCTCAGCAGATGCAGGAAAAGCATCTCACAATCTTTGCTAAGGATCAGATGGACCAGAAGGAAACCACCCCAGCATGGGAAAGGTCATACCTGCAAAGCCACAGCCGACAGCATACTCAATAGTGAGAAGATGAAATCTTTCCCTCCCAGTTAAGAACCAAACCATGAGAGGCACTTTTCTTAGTTTTATCCAAAATAGTACTAGACATCCTAATGAGAAAATGAGAAGCCTGGACTATCTCTCAGTGATACATACATCTCTTGCATGTGCAAGGTCCTAGTTTTGATTCCTACATGGGAAATAAATGAAATAATATTGACCCTTTTTTTTTTTAGAGAAACTGAAAAATATTACACTCATAAGGAAGAACAAAACACTTCCTGGGAGCATCAATCACACTTTCCGGTTCCAAAAAAAAATGATTGCAAAGTTATAACCATTAAAACAGTGTGGTACTACCCAAAGACAGACCTGAACCAATGTTGCAGAATAGAAAACCTAAAAGTGCATTGTGCATATATGATCACTAACAAAGGTGTGAAAAACATACAAAGCTAGATAAACTCTTCCATAAATGGGACAAGGGAAATGGGGGTGAGGGAAGAGAAAGAAAGAGGGTAGGGAAAGAGAACGATTGATTGGTTGCTAATGAAGTTGGTCAACTGGCTGAATCTAGCTTATATGTTCACAGTGACTCACTGGATAAGGGAATACTAGGGTCATGACTAGCTCAGTAATAATCCATTGTTCCAATTCTAGTTGAGACCACGATTTATGCAGGAGATGTAGACGCGGGCACTCTTTCGTGCTTTGGCTTGGGTTTTTTTTGAAATTAGATATAGGAAGTTGCTATACTGCAGCTGTGGCAGCTCACACACACAGCTGGCATCGAGATAGACAGAAACAGATTCCTCATGTTCGACCTTAGAGCCAGCTTCCCTCTGGGGTTGTTTTCCTATTCCTCCTATATATGTACATAACTGTTTGTTTTGTTTTTCCTTAATGGGTTTCATGCTAGCTACAATATGCTTTTCCACTAAGAAGTAAGTTATATGACCCACAGGTGTGGCTCAGTGGTAGAGAGTTTGTTTAGTATGTATAAAGACCCAGGTTCAACATCTCCCCCAGTTGCAAATGACAGAGAGACGGGGGCGGGGAGCGAGAAATAACACAAATTAGAGGCCTTACCAATCTTCCATTCAAACATACTTCCCACGGAGTAGAAAGGTACCACAGGAAGGAAGGCATCAGTCCTCCTTTGACGTGAATGTTGATCTACAGGATAAGGCTACCCCATCCCCGCATTGCCCAAGGCCAATCAATCTGTAACAGCATTTCCTTGGACTTGAATTCAGAAGGATCAAAGCATCCCACTATAGAGAAAGGCTAACAACTCATTTGAAAGTTTTTCTTGGTTTTTGAACTCACTTTCTCCCCTCTCCTCTCTCCTCTGTTTGAAATTAGTGAAAAGAGCTACTGCCAAGAGGGGCACTAAATAAAAGGAAACAGAAAAGGCAAAGAGGGAAATCAAAGAGAGAAATTTAGACCAAGCAGCAAAGGCTTCATTAGCCTCACAACAAAGACAGGCTCAATTTCTCTCTTATTGACATTAAGGAGTCTGATGTGAATCTAACATAAAAGCCTTGCGAATCTGCTCCTCTTCCTGGGGTCTCAGGGTCCCCAGCAGCTGCTTGCAAATTGTTTGCTTCCAATAAAGGTCATCTTTTTTTGATTGGTTTTCCTTCCCTTCCGTGTCCAACCAATCAAGGGCTGACCAAGCAGATGGCTGAAGCTCATCTAGAATGTGCAAGTCAGCAGCTGCGGTCTCAGCCCGGAACTTGTCTGTCCTGTCCATCACAGGGCTCTTTCTTTCTGCCGGACCTTTATAAACAAAAAAGGAGAAGAAAACACGGGGGCCCATGGATACTTCTTGAATGAATAAACTCTGTGCCCAGCGCTATGTGAAGGCCTGAGGTTGAATGGAAAAAAAAAAAATGTCATTCAATGATCAAATGAAAACAACTTGTACACTTTAAAAAACTATTATCAGCAACGGGATGAGGATTCCAACTCCTATCTTTGTGTACGAAATTCTCTAGTCCGTTATCATGTCTTAGATGGAAAAGGAGAGAAAAAAGAAATGAAGCAAAGAGAAGGGAGAGAGGGAGAATTGAGTGTGAGCTTTTCTTATATGTTGAAAGCACTAGTCTCCTGCTCCGCTTTATCCTGCTTTATCCTTACAGCACTTATAAAATTAAATCATCTCTCTTCGCCCTCAAGTACACCAGAGGCTTATGTGAGTATTGATCTTACGATAAAGACCAGACTTTGTGTTCCATTCCTACGTTCCTTAAGATTCTAGAAATGTTCTTGCAAATGTGATTTAATCATAACGAAATTGATACCAGAATTCCCTTGATTCTGGACATGCATCACTAGCTCAAGACACGTCCTGAGAGCCAAGCATTCTATTCGGTCTTAGACACATGCCAAGACAATTAGGACTTGGTCCATTCCCTCTCGGAGCTTGAGGCTACTGAGGAAAACCGGCAGAGAAGCAAACATAATGAAGCAGTGTTTACCTTCGTTTAGTTTAGAAGTCTGTACAGGTTGCCAGTGGAGCACAGAGGAAGAGAATTAGTCTAAACTGACTGAAGACATTGGGAAGTATTTCTTGGAAGAAGTAATGTAAGAACTGAGTCCAAATGACGTGAGTGGGGGAAGAGAGAAAGCATTCCAGGCAGAAGGATTGGTGAGCCCTGTAACCTGGAGGCAGCGTACTGCATGGTGGGAAATTCAGCATGAGAGCGCAGTTTCAGTAGCTCTTGTTTCTAGGATACCATCAAGGGCTTGAGGACTTGGGGTACAGAACAGTTCGAGGCTTCAGATGTATTTTGGAAGATACAGAATACCATTGAAGTTGTGAATCAAAGGAAAAGCAAGAACAGCTTTGCAACTGACAATGATTGCTTAGCTATCTCTGACTGAAGAGTTAGCCTCCAGGAAGCTCTGTCTGAAAGCGAGCAGGGTTTCGGAATGGAATCCTATAAGCCCTTCCTGTCCCCTCTACAGTGTTTTTCTACATGAAGATGACATGAGACACAAGCGCAGATTAGAAAGATCGATGATTCCAGCAAGCTCTCTGTAGGGGTCGCACGTTGGGTTACAGTTAATCCAAACGCCTGACGTCAATCACGTGAGGGAGGAAGGGCTTATTTGGATCACAGTTCCCAGAGCTTCTATCCGACATGGTGGGGACGGCATGGTGGAACAGCTCACGTCAACACCGACAAGCAGCAGACAAGAACCGAGTAAGAGTCAGGACAAGATACAGCCTTCAAGGGCACTCCCCCAGTAACTCATGTCCTCAAACTCGGATCCGACACCCACATTTCATCCATTCCCATAATGTCATTACGTTACTAATCCACCAAAGAATTAGCCCATGGATTAGGTCAGAGCCCTCAGGAACCAAATACTTCACAAAAGCTTTTCAGCTGGCAAGAAGAAATGAGAGGCATTTCCTATTCCAACCACAGTACCCTACCGTCTTGCTAATCTCAAAGCTCTGAGATACTTTCTCAAACTCCTAAGATTTGATTTTATATTTTTTTTTATTTCCTCTGCTCTTCTCCCTGTCTCTCCTCTCCCCCCTTCAAACCTCCAACAAGGTCCCCATGATCCCAATTTAGTCAGGAGATCTTGTCTTTTTTTACTTTCCATGTAGATTATATCTATGTAAGTCTCTCTTAGTGTCCGCATTGTTGACTCTGGGATTGTGGTTTGTAGGCTGGCTTTCTTTGCTTTATGTTTAAAAACCACCTATGAGTGAGTACATGTGATAATTGTCTTTCTGTAACTGAGTTACCTCACTCAAAATAATGTTTTCTAGCTCCATCAATTTTTTTCTGCTGTATAGTACCACATTTCCTTATCCATTCTTTGATCAAGGGAAATTTAGGTTGTTTCCAGGTTCTGACTATGACAAACAAAGCTGCTATGAACATAGTTGAGCCCATGTCCTTGTGGCACAATTGAGCATCCTTTGGATATATACCCAAAAGTGGTATTCCTAGATCTTGAGGAAGGTTGTTTCCTAATTTTCTGAGAAATCACCACACTGACATCCAAAGGGGGTTGTACCAGCTTGCATTCCCACCAGCAATGCAGAAGTGTTCCCTTTTCCCCACAACCTCTCCAGCATAAGTTGTCATCAGTGTTTTTGATTTTGGCCATTCTTAAAGGTGCTAGATGGAATCTCAGAGTTGTTTTGATTTGCATTTCTCTGATGACTAAGGATTTTGAACATTTCCTCACAGCAAAGCGGACAGAGAGGTTGCATAGGCAGGAATGGTAACCATTTGATTTGACTCCAAACTGTAATGCTGACCACTCGGATATAGCTTGCTGGTAGAGCATTTCCTATCCCCAGCATCACATTAATAACCATTAATCATAACAGATATGTGCTGGTTTGAAGAGTGGCCCCCAGAGGCTCATATATCTGAATGATTGGGGAGTAGCCAAGGAGGTGTGGCCTTGTTGGAGTAAGTATGTCGCTGGGGGAGGGGAGCTTTTGGGGTTTCAGAAGCGCAAGCCAGCCCCAGTCTCTCTCTCTCTTCATGCTGCCTACAAATCCTGATGTAGGCCCCTCAGCTCCTTCTCCAGCACCGCGTCTGCCTGCGGGCCACAGTACTTCCCCACCATGAGGCTAATGGACTAAACCCCTGAAACTGTAAACCAGCCCCAATGAAATGTTTCCCTTTGTGAGAGTTGCCGTGGTCATGGTGTCTCTTCACAGCAACAAAACACTAGCCAAGACCAGCTACATCTGTAATCCTAGCAGCCAAGGAGAAGAAAGCTCAAATGATCCTCAAGAGCAAGGGGGGCAAGAGGAAGCAGGCTAGCTCACACAACAAATCACTGCAGACTTCCAGGCTCAGAACGGCACATGCTGGATGCCCCACAGTTCTGTGGCTCAGAAACCAGGCGACTGCTTCAGTCCTTCTGGCTCTCATCTAGATGCTCTGTGGAAGCAGCCTGGCTGCCCAGCTCTTCACTGAATTCTCTTTCCTGTGGTTGAAGGACACAGATCTCTACCTCTTTGCTGACTGCCATCCAGGGATCACTGAGAGCATCTAGAAGCTACATGTAAGCCCTATCTCCTTCTTTAAGGCCTGTAATGGAACATTAGCTAGTTTGATGTTTTTCAGTGCTGGTGAGCAAACTCGGTTTCACACATGAAAAGCACATATTCTACCAACCGAGCTATATCCTGAGCCCAGGTCAAATCTTTGTGATTCATTTCTGCTTTGCCTTTTTTGTTTGTTTGTTTGTTTGTTTGTTTGTTTGTTAAAGGGTTCAATTGATCATGATGAACTAGTCAGCTAGTCCATCACCATCTCCCCATGTTAAATTCCAATGCTCAGTGGCCACCTATGCTCCACTGTCCAACTCAAGTCACAGGGGCCACATTCAAAGCTAGCAAACCAAGAAAAGAAAAGAAATGATTTGGACAAAGAACACATTTCATCATGGAGTACGTAATACAAAGACCCTGAATAATTCCAAATGAGGTTTGCCAGGTTGTTTGGGATGGGGATGTAATTAAAAAGAAAGAGTCAAAGAACATTCTAAAGCCAACCATCCCTGACAAAGATGAAAGAGGCTTTTGCAAACTCTGGATTTTTAATTACCTTTGCGATGTCCACATGTCTGTTATCTCTACTTGCAAGGGTCACTTTTCATTTGCCGGGACTGTCATGACAAAGTACCACATACTGGGCAACTTCAACCACAGGAGAACGATCTCATAGACCTGGAGGCTAAAAGTCTAAGAAGATAAACAGTCTGCCCCCTCTGAGAGGCCTAGGAAAAGGTGTCCTCTGGGCATCATTTCTGGGCTTGTGGGTGGTCTCTTCACATTCACATACCCATCTTCTTATGCACACATTTGTCCCAAATATTCCCTTTATACACAAAGACCAATAATATGTTAGAGTCCGTCCTCCTTCAGTATGGCTACGTCTAATTTCATTGGCAATGACTCTGTGTACAAATAAGGTCACTTTGGGAAACAGAGGGACATTTTAGTTAGCTTGTCATGATGACAAATATCCAAGATAATTGGATCAGCTTTCCTTCACTGTAATAAAATACCTGACGCAAAAAAAAAAATGATCTGGAGAAAGATTTATTTGGGCTCATAGTTTGAGAAGTTTCAGTCCAAGACTGGCTGGTTCCATTGCTTTGTATTTGAGTTGAGGCAGAATAGCACAATGGTAGGAGCATGCAACAGATGGGACTTCTTACCTCATGGCAACCAGGAAGCAATGGAAGGGAACAAGTTAGTAACCAAGAATAAGATATGACCTCCAGGCCATGACTCTGGTGAGTACTTTTCCCACTAGGATGGACCTCCTAGAGTTGTTGGCACCTCCCAATGGTGCCATCAGAGTATGAATTCACTAGAGAATTGATCCCCTGATAAAGCTGTCATGATTCAATCGCCTTCCAAAGTTCCACTTCTGAACATTGCCACAGTGGGCATCACCAGCCTCTGGTGACCTTCCAGATCTGAAGCATAATACAAACCAATTTCTAAAGAGAATAGCATCTTCTTGGCTCACAGTTTGGTTTGATATTTTTAATTTATGTGCATTGGTGTTTTGCATGTATGTCTGGTGAGGGGGTCAGATGTTGGAGATACAGAAGGTTTGTTAGCTGCCGTATAGGTGCTGGGAATGGAACCCAGTCCTCTGGAAAAGCAGTCAGTGTTCTTAACTGCTAAGCCGTCTCTCCAGCCCTTGGCTCACAGTTTTGAGATTTCAGTCCATAATCAGTTAGGCCTGCAGAAAGATGGGTCATCATTTTGTGAGCATGTCGTCCCAGAATAAAACACAGGAAACAGAGATGGCTTCGTAAATGCTAGAAGATATGAGTTGGGATTCCCACACCTACAGAAAAAGCCAGGCATAGCAGTGTACATCTCTAATCCCAGCATTTGGGAGGCAGAGGCAGGAGGATCTCTGGGACTCAGTGTCCAGGCCATCTGCACAATTGGTGGGCTCCAGATTCAATGGGAGACTCTGTCTCAAAGAATAAAGCAGATAGCCAGGCAGTGGTGGTGCACACCTTTATGCCTAGCACTTGGGATCTCTGTGAGTTCAAGGACAGCCTGGTCTACAAAGTGAGTTCCAGGACAGCCAGAACCACAACAGAGAAACTCTGTCTCCAAAAACCAATCAGTCGATCAATAAATAAAGTGGAGGGCCAGCAAGACTGAGTGGGTAAAAGATGGGTTTAAAGAATGGGAAGCCTCATTCCCCCCACATGGTGGGAGGAGAAAATCAACTCTTAAAAGCTAAGCTGTCTCTAACCCCCACACACCCGCCCTGGCACCCGTGCAAACACACACATGAGCACACGAATAAAGGTAAAGATATTGTTTAAATAAGTTGGAGAGGAAAATGTTCAACATCCAGCACTGATCTCTGCCTGCCACGTGTATGCGCGTGCACACCATACACACGTATAAACACACACCTGAACACATACACTCACAGCGAAGATGCTGGAAGGCTGCTACCTCCATTACTGGCTTTCCCCTTTGACCTCCCTACCATGTATTCCCCCACTATGGAAAGTTTTAATAACTCTCAATAACACCACCACCCTGGGGACCGTGTTTGTAGTACACGTACCTTTGGGGGAATATTTAAGATACAACTATAGTAGGAAACAGTTCAGCCCACAGAGTCAATAATAAAAATCTTTAATATATCTTGTTTGTTTTGGGAATAACCAAAGAATTGTAAGATAGTAAGGGACTCAACATTACATCAGCCTTTCTTGGAAAAGAGACTCCAAATATGCTGGTTAATTTTTGTCAACTGAATACGTACAAGAGTCATCTGGGAATCTCAACCGAGAAAATTTCTTCATCAGATTAGCCTGGAGCCAAGACCATGGGGTACTTTTCCTGATGAATGATTGATGGGAGAGCACCCAGAACCCAACACTTTGGGTGATGTCATCCATTGGCAGGTGGTCCTGAGAAGCATAAGAAAGGTAGCTGAACATGAGGCTGGAGGGTAATCCTGTTAGAGGCATTCTTCCATGGCCTCTGCTTCAGCTTCTGCCTCCAGGTTCCTGCCCTGACTTCCCTTCATGATAGACAGTAAACTGTAATTTGAAATATGCCCCTTTCTCCTCCACATTGCTCTTGGCCATAGTGTTCACCACAACATTAGGAAGCAAACTAGACACCGAGGAGTGAGTTTTAATAGCTAACAAAGGAGAAACTATAAATTATACCCTCATCATCAGCACTTTATACTGGGAACCAGCGTCCTTGATCACGTATTAGAACAGCGCACAGCATTCTGCAGAGACAACTATTCCACATGGATTCTTGATCATGTTGAAGTCAACCTGAATATTTATAACTCATCCGAGTTCCTTCACACAGAACCCATAGAGATTTAACGCTGTGTGTTTCCATTAAATTTAAAAGGAGCGTAGCTGGGTATTCCTCCTGAGGAGGCTGGTGCAGAGCATAGCAGCTCAGAGTGGTACCCAGCCAGGTCTCACAAGAGGCAGTTGCAAAAGGCTGTAGCCGCCAGGATGGAAGGCAGCACCTCTTTCTTGAACCCCCGTGACTGGCTCTGCTAGAACTCCGCCCACTTTCAACACCTGTCTCTTTCGACCATTCTTATTTTAATAAAAGTGACATTCTATCTGGGTCCCTCGCAAAGAGCAACACCTCGCCCACTCTTCCCCGTGTCAAATCCCTTGCTCCCTAGAAAGGTTACTCCTTTCACAGCCAGACAATGCTGGGTATCCGCTGACACCTCCCTGCCCTTTCCTAAGGTAAATTCTCATTGTTCCTGGAGAGACGATGAACCTTTGCTGTAGTTCTTTCTCTGTCTCGCTCCCATCCTCCTAATTCTTTTCATTTGCTTGAAATCCCGCCCTCCTTCTATGGGCTACCCGCCCCATGCCTCCTCCCAGGTCGCTCATACTGACTCATATCTTACCCATAGGGCCTGGCTCCACTCTGCAGTGTGTATGGCGGGGGTGGGGGATGCTATGAACAGCGTTTTATTCCCATTAAAGGTAATCAACACTCCAGTCTCTGCCTTAAAGCCACCGTCTCTTTCAGGCCTTCACGGTTGCTCCTTTAGATAAGAGTAACAATCCAGCCCAGCGGAGGTGGCACACACCTTTAATCCCAGCACTCAGAAGGCAGAGGCAGGCATCTTTGAGTTTGAGGCTGGCCTTGTCTACATAACTTCCCGGCCAGCTAGGGCTACGCAATAGCCATAACTTACTCAACATAACGATTCCTCCCTCTATCCATATAGTTCCAATCATGTCAAGACTCCTTAGAACAGCCAAAGACAATGTGTGAGTTCCATTTAAATTATTGTTATACCATATTGTTTAGAGACAAATAAACAAAAATAGGTCTGAACATATTTAGCATAGATGCATGGTTTTTTTTTCCATACAGTTGCCCGAATCAGAGGATGTGGACCCACACACACGCAGACACCACCGACCCGGGGACCCCACAGATAAGCAGAGCTCAGTTCTCAGTCTTGAATCTCTGTTAGTATATTATAAAGACCTAACAGACGGAGCCTTCCCCCTTCCCTTCCTTCCTTCTCCAGTACCCTTGTCCCTGGGCAGTAGGCTTAGGACGCATCCGCCACACCCACTGCTTCCCCAAGCCTTATCAAATCTGAGTGCTTTTGTCAAGTATTTTTCTTTGCAAACAACTGCTTTCGATAGGCTTTATTTATTGTAAGCTCAGCTGTTATCAACGCCTGCTCCTACCCAACACAACCACACATCACTCTACAATCCACAGCAGAAACTGACTGAGAAAGCCTGGAAAGGAAAGGACGGGAAAATGGTAGCAAAGGGGGAACTGCTGGAAAGAAGTCGTTCTGAACACATCCGGAACAAGGCTTCTCTCGACATAGAAAACACAGACAACTAACACTAGTCCTGTGTCCCCTGAGGAGCAAGTTACTCTGTTTGTTCAAGAATCCTTCTCTTAAGCAGCAGCAGTGGTGCTTGCCTTTAATCCCAACACCCAGGGGGCAGAGGCAGGCAGATTTGTAGGAGTTCAAGGTTAATCTGGTCTATACCGTGAGTTGCAGGCCAACCAAGACTACACAGAGACCCTGTCTCAAAAAAGAAAAGAAAAAGAACTCTTCACTATAAAGAACTCCCAACTGCAGGATGTCTTTTTCATTGCGCAAAGGTAAAGGAGGAAGAAGCGATAATGGGTGTGCATTCTGTATGTAATCTCATTTAACATTGTATCACCTAGGTGAGTGGCCGTTAATCTGGCTCCTTCTTTTCCCTTTCTCTTAACCTCTCTTGCAAATCTGTGCTTCTCCTTCTGTTTTCCAGCCACGCAGAGCTCCGCTGAGTTTCTTAGGCCTGGCACTTTTCCCTTATACTTGAAAAAAAAAATGTTTCCTTTTCCCTTATACTTGAACTAATGTTTCCTTCTCCCTTATACTTGAAAAACTGTTTCTTTTTCCCTTATACTATAGTGTTTCTTCTGCCTGAGAATCATCAACCACCTCTCCCCACATCCTGCAAGCTAATGTCTGCCCATCTTTCAGGATTCATCAAAGAATCATTCATCCTAAAAACTTTGCTGAGCATCTCCTCTCTCCCAAGACTGAGGCAGCTGCTTGCCCTTCAGGCTCCCCTGTAATGACACCTATTAATATGCTTTCTAATTGGTCACCTGACTAAAGCAACTTAAGGAGGAAACTATTGATTTTTGTCTCAGGGATTAAAAGAAGAGTCGGTCCATTGTGGCAAGGATGGCAGACCGTGAGGCAAGAGAGTCAGAATGGTGAAGGCAGTGAATACTGTCACTAATTCATTTGTTTCTCCCTGTATTCAGTCCTGTCCAGAAACTCAGTCCATCGGATTCAGAGTGTGTCTTCCCCCTCGTCAGTCAAACCTTTCTGGGAACGCCGTCATAGACACACCCACGCATGCGTTTTCGTGGTGATCTTACATTTATTCTAACAATGAAATTTAACCATCAAAGGTGCCAGGCAGATGTTCAAATTAAAACATGTTCTTTCTTTACTCCTCCCTCTACTAAGCTGAGAGGTATATAAGAACCTGAGTCACTAACATATCCAGAGCCTGACTTACGATCCTGTTTTGAACATGAGGAAGCTAACGCAATAGAATTAGAAATGTGTCCAGAGACATGGAGCTTAATAACAGAGTACCTGGATTTGAGCCCAGACCCTTCCAAGTCCGTAGTTAGCACTCTACATAAATCCTTGACCAGTGTCTAAAACTTACATTAACATGGGCCTCGTCTGCAGGTCCCATTTGGTCATCCTTTCTTGTTTTCTCATAATGTTCCACAGAATTTCCCCTCAATGTCCACTGAAAATCCCTCCAGCTTAGCTGTTTACACATAACTCAAAGACCAGGCCTTTATAATGAGGCTGGGGGCAAAGATCTGAGGAGCTGGAGAAAGGGCTCAACAATTAATTGCACTTATTGTTCTTGCAGAGGACCTGAGTTCAGTTCCCAGCAACCACTTGGTGGCTCACAACCACCTGTCACTTCATTCCAGGGGATCAAATGCCCTCTTCTGACTTCCGTGGGCACCGGACATACCCATGGCACACAGGCATGTATGCAGGAAAAACATTCATCCACACTGTGGTGGTTTAAAAGAAAATGATTCCCCAAAGGGAGTGGCACTATTAGGAGGTGTGGCCTTGTTGGAGTAGGTGTGATCTTGTCAGAGGAAGTGTGTCACTGTAGAGGCAAGCTTTGAGGTGTCATAGATGCTCAATCCATGCCCAGTGACAATTCATTTTGTCTGTGCAAACTGTAGCACTCTCCAGCCACCTCTCCAGCACCATGTTTGCACTGTCGCACCATGATAATAATGGACTGAACCTCTGAACTGTAAGCCACCCAATTAAATATTTTTATTTCTAAGTGTTGCCTTGGTCATGGTGTCTCTTCACAGCAACAGAAACCCTAAGACAAACATAATACAAAATAAATTTTAAAAAGAAAAGGATAAAGGATAACATTTTGCTTTTGAATAGCTTGTGTCCCCTCTTTAAACTGTTTTCATATTATCTCCCAGAGGTCTGTTTGTTTTTAAGAAGAGAGAGAAAGAGTACAACTCTGGATGGGAGGGAAGTGGGTAAAAACTGGAAAGAGCTGGCGGGAGGCAAAACTGTAATTAGAATATATTGTATTAAAAATATATTCTCGATTTTAAAAAACTGATTTAGAAACAAAACAAAGGTAATAGGCCCAGAGTATTGGATGCCCACCCCCCACCCCCGCCAAGTAAACTATGTTTTGAGGTTTGCTGTCAAGTAACAGGGCAGGAACTTTCCCGGAAACCTTCATTTTGTTTATGTTTTTTGTTTTTTGTTTGTTTGTTTTTTCTGATATTAAGTAACAGTCATATATAAGATCTGATTTAGCACCTGCCTATTTATTCTGTGTGTGGAGCTCTCAAGGGCCCTTGGGTACCTATAAAAGCCTTCAGGTGACAGTGTTTTCATTGGGACCAGAAGAGTACCAAGTTTTGAGTTCACAGTGTTGCCTGCCAGAAATCAGCCTGGCTCCAGCAGATGGAGCCCAAGTCATCTTTCCCTTACACCTGTGTTTATGTCTACTGCTTTTTAACAGGCCCGCCACAGTTAAACAAATAGGCCGACAGACTTTAATTATGTCACAGTTTCCGTAGGTCGGGAATTCAAACAGCATATGGATCAGGGGGTTTTCTAATGTCAACGTTTGGATGTTGGCTGGTACTGCAGTCTTTTGAAAACTGAACCAGATTTAATTCAAGAAGAAAGGAAAAAAGGGCCAGGCGGTGGTGGCGCACACCTTTAATCCCAGCACTCGGGAGGCAGAGGCAGGCGGATCTCTGTGAGTTCGAGACCAGCCTGGTCTACAAGAGCTAGTTCCAGGACAGGCTCCAAAGTCACAGAGAAACCCTGTCTCGAAAAACCAAAAAAAAAAAGAAGAAGAAAGGAAAAAAGAAAGGAAGGAAAGGAAGGAATGGGGGATAGAGAGGGAGAGAAGAGAGAAAGGAAATAAGCAGAAGGGAAGAGAACAAAGGGAAGAGGTATAAGGAGAAAGGTGTGAGGAACAGGCCGGGAGGAAATAAAAGGAAGGAGAGGACATGAAGGAAGGAGGCGGAGGGGAGGGGGAAGGGAAATCTGAAGCAGGCTAGAGAAGTCCACTTCTTTTTCTGTTTGTTTTATTTTGTTTTGTTTTGCTTTGAATCAATGAGTTTTATTTGGGTTACTTATAGGAATGTGGCCGAGGGTTTACTTACAACAGCAGACACAACTCAAAGACAGCTGCATCACTAAACCCACCCCAGCATGAGTGACAGCTCACAAAAAAATCTGAAAACCTGGAGCCCACTGCACCACCTGAGAGTCAGCTCGACAGTTGGAGAATGTCCGTTCCAACTGGCTCATTGGTCTAAGCCTCTTCCAGGAAGCTCCGCCAGCCTTTCTTCTGCTAGGGCATTTAGCTGGTCTTTGCTTCTTCCTGGCTGATGGCCTGGTCTCTGGCTCTTCCAGGGAAACAGGCTTGTTTGAGAGTCTTCCTTGCAGCCTGGCTCACCTAAGAGGGACTCTCAGCCATCTCGATTGCTTATATACTCCTGGGGATGAAGGGAACCTAGTGAATCTAGTCAGTTTCAGGGATTTCCTAAAGCCATTTTTTTTTAAGTTTCTATTGTTTCTTTGTGGGTTTCATAGCATGCACTCATCTCCCTGACCACTGACCTCCACCCTCTGTCTTTGAGACCCCACAAAACAAAACAGAATTTAAAAGTATAGCCTAAAATCAAAATAAACAGAAAGAAAAGAAAAGAGGGAAGAGAGGGGAAGAAGGGAAGGGAAGAGAAAAAGAAAGAAAAGAATTCTGTGTGGAAGCTCTGGTGTGGTCGAGTGAGCCACGCAGTACACCCCTTACTCCATACATCTTTGTATGCAATGGCTCCTTGCTTGACTCGGGGCCTCTGGCTTCTGCTACCCTACCTAGCCCTCACTAGGACCTTTCTTAGACATCCTATTGGTGCTTTGTGTCAGGGAGATCCTGTAGCTTTGGATCTGCAGCTCCGGCCTCTTTATAGGCTCCAGCGGTTCATAGCTGACTTGGATTCTGGGGCATGCTACCTTCCTGGTTCTGGTTCTGGGTGGTAATTAGTCAGTCCTCAAGCTTTCCTTCAATTGTCACTGCCCAGGTGTGCTCCCCAGCTTCCATCTCCTCTCTAGTACCATGTCTGCCTGAATGCCGCCCTGCTTCCCCACAGTGCTGACAACGGTCTAAACCTCTGAACTGTAAGCCAGCCCCAAGTAAATGTTTTCCTTAACAAGCACCACATGCTCACGGTGTCCCTTCACAGGAATAGAACGAAATAACCAACCAACCAACTAAACAGAACTAACCCTAACTACAACAGAGGGAGAGACCAGTTGGAAGTCGCTGGAATAACCCACAGGAGAAAATGAACAGGCTCAGCCCAGTGCGGCTCAGCCACAGGGTACTTGAGTAGCATGTACGAGGCTGGGACAAAGTCGTTAGTTCAGCCCCCAGCACCACAAGCAGAAGAATGAAATGAAGAGGGCTCTCCCAGGAAGCAAGGATGATGTCAGAGAAGGAAGGTGACCTGAAAGAGTAGCTGTAGTGTCGCCATAACTACTAACCTATTAAATAAAAGTGAGGGAGTTCAGACTTAAGCTTCAAGACTGGGAGACCCAGCAGGACTTGGCACCAAGTGTTTTGAGGTAAAGGCAGGAAGATCAGGAATTCAGTGCAAGCCTGGACTACCCAAGCAGCGAGCGCTCAGCATCAGTCAGCTCGGGCTTAGAGGTACCGAGCTTGAGCACTTGCAAGGCAGGTGCTAATATGAAAATTTCTCATTGGTTTGGGCCCATTAGGCAGAGACTGATTTGAATTAATAGCAAACTAAATTATAGAAAGATCGCATTTACACTTTCGTTTTGCTTTATCTACTGCTTTGTGTTTTGGTTTGGTTTGTTGTTTCCTGTTTGACAGGAGTGCCTTGTGTATACTAGGCAAGTACTGTACCAACTGAGCTACATTCCCAGTCCACTTCCTTCAATTAAAAAAAAAAAATAATCCAGCCGGGCGGTGGTGGCGCACGCCTTTAATCCCAGCACTTGGGAGGCAGAGGCAGGCGGATCTCTGTGAGTTCAAGACCAGCCTGGTCTACAAGAGCTAGTTCCAGGACAGGATCCAAAACCACAAAGAAACCCTGTCTCGAAAAACCAAAAAAAAAAATCCAAAAAATAAATTCAAAAATTAAAAAAAAAAATAATCCCTTTCTGCCAGGTGGTGGTGGTGCATGCTTTTAATTCCAACACCCCAGAGGCAGAAGCGGGTGAGTTCGAGGTCAGCCTAGTCTAGACAGCCAGGGCTGCACAGAAAAACCCTGCCTTGGGGTGGGGGTGGGGGGAGTGTATTGGGGTCTGGAGAGGTGACTGGGCGATTAAAAGCACTTATTGGTCATCCCAGAGACCCCAAGTTCATTTCCTAGCACCTATATGATGGTTCACAGTCATTTGTAATTTCAGTTCCAAAGACTCTGATACCCCTATAGCCTCTTCTAGCCTCTCCAAACACTGTGGCATATACTTGCAGGCAAGCAAAATACTTAAAATAAAAATATAATGAATTTTGTTTGCAAGTGTATGGGTGAGGGGTCACTTACAGGACCATGGTATCTTAAAAGCAGCTACAAGATCAAAACTGTAGAGAATCAAGCTTTGTAATATGAAGAAATCAATGAATTAATGTAGCACTTTCGCAAATTTTCTGATTCAAGATTTCGTATTTAACGTACTTTCCATGATGGAGATTATGAGTTATAGTTGTTTTGAGATAGACGACAAACATTTTTATAAGTGTTAAAAATGCATACTTTTGCACACAAAAGAGGATGGGTAGTGAAACAATGAAGGACCCTTCTGCCATCTTTACGTATCTGCTAAGGTCCAAACAATAAATATTTGATAGGCTAGAGTTTAAAAATTAATATTGTTTCCAAATATTTTGTCTTATGAATTTATTCTACACTCCCAGCGTCAAGCAGAAATGAATTTATTCTACATGCCTAGTAAAACGGAAAATAAATCCACCAAGTCAGCAGAATTTATCTCTGGATTATAGGAGTAAGAGTAATATGTTTTCCCCATAATCTTTTACATTTCATTTGAAACGCGGGTAATTAGAAACAGGTTTTCAGAAGGAAACAGATTCATTTGCCGTCCGACCGAGTTTGTTCACAGGAAAAGCCCTGATAGGAATCATTTGCACCTCAGTGTGAGCTGGATAGGTCATCCCCAGAGGCAGTCACCTTTCCTTTATGCTCATTAATCAGAAAGAAAATGAATTTCTAGAAAGTTCATATGTCCCATGGGAAGCCCACCTACTACCCCATACAGAGACTGTTTCGTTTCCAGAGGAGAAGCCTCTTCTTGTCCCACCCCTACCCTGCCAAGATCATGCTACCCATACAGAAACTGTTTCATTTCCAGAGGAGAAGCCTCTTCTTGTCCCTCCCCTACCCTGCCAAGATCATGCTGCCCTCTTTTCTTCTTCCACATCCCAGTCCCCTCCTGTGTTGGCTCCCTGTGTCTGGTAAAGCTCCTTTGCTGTGTACAGCTACTTATACGAAAAACCAGAGCAACCTCCAGTGGCTGCAAAGTGAATTCCCACAGCCCAGCTTTTTACTTACTCCCCCCTCTACCCATGCTACGAGGCGGAGATTTTTCTGAGGCAGTTCCATGTCAAACACCCTGCCCAGATGGATACCCCTGTTTACATTTCTGCCTTTCTTAACACCATATATTTTGATTCTCATCTCAAAAAAATGTAGGCAGCATACATTACCTCCCAAATTATCCATGACAACAAATCTGGGTTCTTTTGTGCCAACTTGGATGAGGGGAAGTTAAAATTATATCTGGATATGTGGTGCGGGTCAGTGGGAAAGTGTCTGTTTGGCATGTGCAGAAGTGTGGATTCAGTCTCCAACACCAAAAGAAAAGAAGGGAGGGAGGGAGGGAGGGAGGGAGGGAG
>NC_022032.1:7507486-7509783 GCF_000317375.1 Microtus ochrogaster
TCTGTCTCCTCTAGCTCCCTCAACTACCGATAAACCATCTGGGATAGTCGATGTATGGTTGACTCCAAACACGAGCCACCATGTCCACAGGGGACACAAGTGCCCTGGCAGAACACAACCCATAAGCATCAGCCATTCAACCCAAAGGGCATGGGGCAAGAGGGAGCTGAGTCTACATTTCTCACAGATATGGGGAGGCATCGGACTTACCTGTCTCCCGATACTCTTTGCCCAACATGAACTGTCTTCCCTTCCCGGGAATAATAGAATTTACTCTTTCTGTGGCAACACAAGAATCTAATGATAAATCTAAGATGAAATATTTATCCTGCCCGATTGTTTTATGTAGATACAGCATTAGCTGGCATTACCTCATGCATTCAATTATTTTTGCAACACTGTGGAACAGCAATGCCTGGGAGGTCCTGAAATATTTTGAATGAAATACGTCTTCTTTGTAGTGTTTAAGTCTTTCCTTTTTTTTTCGGTTCCTTCCCTTGCCATTAGGGAAGCTGAGCATCATGGGTCCAGACTTCTGATCCTCTTCCTTTCATCTCCTACAGATTTAGGATAAACCAACCGCATTGGAATGATATCCGCTAAAAGGTGAAAATGCTCTGATAAGGACATGTGAGTAACAATAATTCGTATGTGGCATCCAGATAAAAATGTGCTCTATGGATTGGGTTCATTGCTCTGGGGCAACAGAAAATTCGTTTTTTTTTAAACTATCTATATTAAAATAATTTTAGATTTACAGCAGAGCTGCAAGCCCCTTTCAAAGCGTTTCCATATCACCTCCAACCTGCACTGACCCTGACTGCCAGTATCCCAGTGGGCTCACAAGACACAGTGTCTCAGGGTCGCTGGTAAAGACCACATCCATTATAAGGATCTTGTAGTCTGTGATACATTTCGTCTCTGTGTATTAAACGCTACATACAATACATTTAAATTACCTTGTTCCATCTTATTTCATCTTCTCTGTTTATATGTTATCTTCTTCCGTCTTTGGTTGAGTTTATCTAGTGTGCTTTATTCCCCCCATTAAGCTCTGTTGATTCGACAGTTAAAGCCTAAATTTAAGTGGCATGTTTACTCTCTCCAAACAAGACAGGAATTTTCATTTCCTGCATTTATTGTATTTTATTTTTGATGCGGGGTTCTGCTGTGTAGCCACAGCTGGCTTCCAACGCGTAATCCCTTTGCCTGGGCCTCCAAATGCTGGCCTTTCAGATGCATGAGGCTATGTCCCATTTTTTTAAATAGGCGAGAGAACACACAGGCTTGTTATATCTATTATTGTTATTATTACTTTAAATATAGCATAAAAACACTCTTCCATTAGTCATATAACACAAACACACAGTTTAAATAAAGATGCAGTGGGTTCTGCAGGACCTACTTTAGCCTCTGCCTGCTCTCCCCATTTCCCACCGCCTGGAAGCAGACAGACAGATGAACCATAGGTGTCCTTTCCATGTTTATTTAATATTATGTCTCTTCATATGATCTGATTGCTCTTTCTTGGTTTTTTGTTTCTAAATATTGTGAATTTCTCACCTTATAGTGAGCTTTTCTAAGCCGAGGATTGGAGCTGGAGAGATGGCTCAGTGGTGAAAAGCACTTGCTGTTCTTGTGGAGGGCAGCAGTTCAGTTCCCAGCACCCACCCACCACCATCAGTAACTCCAGCTCCAGGTGAGCCAGCTCCCTCCCCTAGCCTCCATGGGCACACACATGCACACGGACACAGGCACACATACATGCACAAAAGCAAAAATAACAAACATTTTTAAAAGTTAAAAATTGAGGATTTGCTTTTGTTTAATACGCAAGCAGAGCCAGAGACATGGCTCTGCGCGTAAAACCACTTGCAAGAGAGCTGGGCTATGTGAGTTCGATCCCGATCTGTAGTGGAAGGAGCAACCTAAAACCACAAGCTTGTCCTCCGACCTGTACATATGTAATGGACCATATTTCACCACGTCCACACACCATTGTCATCACCATCATCAAGCAATTTTTAAATGCATTTATTTTTATTTTGTATGTATGATACGTTGTCTGTATGCATGTCTGTACTTCATATGAACGCGATGCCCACAGAGACCAGAAGAGATACAGTCAGGCTTGCTTGCCAGAGTTGGATCCTTTGGAGGTATAGGTTCTATGTGCTTGGTAGTTGCCTTGTAGAAGCTGTGAACCAAACCCAGGTCTTCTGCAAGAGCAGCAAGTGCTCTTAACTTCTCTCTCTCTCTCTCTCTCTCTCTCTCTCTCTCTCTCTCTCTCTCTCTCT
>NC_022032.1:7509883-7522335 GCF_000317375.1 Microtus ochrogaster
TCTCTCTCTCTCTCTCTCTCTCTCTCTCTCTCTCTCTCTCTCTCTCCTAAATAAAACAAATTTTTAAAGTAAGGGCAAGCATCCCTCTGTCTCTGTCTTATTATACAGTCATATCATAATTTTGTACAATTGCTAGGTTTAGGGTATTGAAAGTGTGCATCATTATTCAGAGCCATGAGCTGTCATTAATTTTCCTTCTTCTCTGTCTCCCTTCAATTAGACAGAGTTTTTTGTTTCGTTTTCTTAAGTTTCAATGACTACCTCACTAACTCATATTTCAACCTCTTTTCCAGTTGCCTCTGTCTTCACTTACTCTAGACGGTTATTACTTGATATTATTTTTAATAAATAAGACTTTTAAAAGGGGACTGGTGTGCAGAACTATCGCCCCAGGGTCTCCTTGAGTCTCATGTTAGAGATTTCTTTTCCATTTGGGTGTCCTGTTGCTAGACACCCTTTGTTTTTATTTTATTATGTCATGGTTTAATCACATAAAGTAATCGGGTTATTGAGAATAATCGTTGTGTTGTTGTTTAAATATGAAATGCCCCAGACAGACTCATGCATTGAAGGCTTGGTTTCCAGCTGGTAGACTTTAAGGAAGTGATTAGGTGCTCAGGTCTCTGGTCTATTCGCTGGAACAACTCCCCGATGGCTTCATAATCTAATCATACTGTTGGGGGATGTTGGAGACTCGGAGAGTAGGGCCTTGTGGTTTTCCAGTCAATTATCCCTAACAGGCTCCAGTTTTCAATGAATGATTGGCCTTTGGCTCGTGCTCTTTCGGGATGTGAGGCTTAGCTGAAGGAAATGGGTTCCTGGGGGGTATGTCTTTGAAGGTTTGCTCTGGCTCCCTTCATCTTTATGTGTTTCCTGCCAATCACGAGGCAGACTCCCCTTCCAAAAGTCCTGCCTCCTTGATGTTCCACACAACCAAAGACCTGGACTCGGCGTTGCCAGGAACCAAGAACTGACTGGCATCTCAGGATACTCAAGAGGGAACAAACCTCTCCCATCCCAAACTGTTTATTCAGGTAGTTGGACAGACTGAATAACAAGCTCTAATTTTAGAACGACCCAAGGTGCTCAAATATCCCTGGCTTTGCTCCAGCCAAGACGTCCTCCTTCAGGGGAGATGCTGGCTCTGTGGGAAGGAGAGGAGGTCACGGGAGAATTGAGAACTTACTGTGAGCAGACTTCCAGTTAGACCTGTGCCTTTAGTCTGTCATCATGCTGACTCCCTGGGTCCTCCTGGGCCGCCATTTCTCTGGCCTTTTGGAAGTTCTATGGAAGAAATCAGATTGTCAGTATGCCCAAACTGACTTGCCTCCTGTTTTTTAGTATCTAAGAGTCTGTAACTATGAAAAATATTTCCCGTACTTTTTGTCGAGTAAGTCTTAGATTTTATTATTCTTTAATCTAGTCTCATTCTTGTAGAGTTTTGGAAAGAAGCAGAATTAAAATGCTTATTTTTAATCTACTATCTTTAAGTGTGCCAGCTGGTTTTTTAAAATATATGAAAGTGATTGCTATTCTAATTTTTACACTTGATAGTTATTTAAATTTACCAGCATCTTTTAAACAATCTTTTTGCATACTGTTGCTTCTTTATTCTGTTAGTTCCCTGTGAATTATTTTTTTTCTTCTTTAGTAGTTCTTTTTCTAAGAGACTACTGGTAAAAAAAATCTAAGTGTTTGGGTGTCTTTTAAAAAATTATAATTTTTCTTGACTTGTAAATGACATTTTTGCCTGAGTTTAGAAATTTGGGTCTCCAAATGTGTTTCTTCAGCACATGGAACATATTATCTCATTGTCTTCTAGCATTTATTTTGCTGATGAGGTTTTTTCCTTTCCTTTTTTTTTTTATAATAAAATCTGCTTACTCTTTTTCTTTGCTTAACATTTTCTCCTTAGTGCTTGTAGAATGCTGCCTTCCCAGATGTCACCAGGAAAACACAAGGCTCCGTTTATTCATTGTCACAGTGAGAGAAAATACCAACGTGGTAGACAGTGTCTCCACAAAGGCAGAACAAGGCCTGACTTACCGAGACTTTCAAATTTAGTTAAAGTGGATCGATGCAAGGACTTAATTAGAATCCCGTGGTCGTCATGATATAACAGCGTAAGTTTTGTGGACAAAGGTAACCAAGGATGCGGAGATGAGACATTCGAAGAGTTGGACGTAAGCTGTAAATTGATGCTGTGTAGAGTTGCTGGGTCTTTGCTGAGCTCCTAGAATAAACAACGAAGCTATGAGACTGTTTGCCTCCCTGGTCAAGCCTCTGGGATTGTGAAGTCACACTACTGGGGACAGCAGACCAGTGGAGACATGTCAGCACACAGGCGGCCATGGGCTCTATTCTTCCCCTCTGATCATTCCTTATCCTGAGCTAAAGGAGAAACCATTAATATCCAGGTTATGATCCATCCAGATCTTTGCTCCAGTTGAGCTGTCACAGCTGTATATCAAGTCCCCAGGGTCTAGCCTGGTGGCACAGACCCAACCACACAGGTGGCTGAGGCAAGTTCAAAATTGCTTGAGCCCTGCGTGGGTAATTTCATAAGCCCTAGTCTCAAAAATAAGCATTTCTAAAAACCAGGGGCAAAGGCTGGGATTACAGTGGTAGAGAACTTGTCTGGCACACATGAGCCCCAGGCTTAATTTTCAGCACCTCAAAATCAAAAGAAAGCTCCTGAGGAATACGTCTGACCCTCCAACGGTCTGGTGATACCTGATCCAAATTCCCATAGCATCCGAATGTCTCATTCTTGCTGTTGGACTCTGTTTGTGTTGCTTTGTGTTTTCTGTTCCATGGCTGTGTGCTTCAGCACTTAACGCCCTATAGATCACTCGTCTGAACATAGCAACACAGGTAAACATACTAAGAGAAGAACCGTGGTTGGTTGAAGTCTACCTCCTCCACAGGAATCAAGTAAACTGAAATTAAATCAAAGCCTAGATCATATTGCTAATCTGAACAGACTACAAAACCAAATTTGGCGTTCCTAGCTGAGTTATCTGACTTTTCTTAAGCCTGTGTTTGCCTCTCAGATTCTTTTTTTGTCTTCCCAAGAGCATGTTCCCATGGTCTGCAGGAACATGAGTTCATACACTTCCCTTTTAAAAGCATTCCTTATGAAGGAAAGGAATCAAACCCAAGGCACTGCATGCTGTAGCATTGCCTGCCCAAGCCCTTGTATGTGCCAGTGCAGAGTCCCACAGGTGGTGGGCATGAGCTAAGTAGGCTCCTGCCTCCTAAGGTTTCTTTACCTTTCAGGACTCTTAGAAAGCATTTGGAGAGGAGCGAGAGCAAACCATCATTCTCAAGTGAGTGAGATGGAGATTTTCAAAAGGGTCAAGGCTCACTTTTTCTTGTACTCGGTTAAGTCATTTAGTAATCTCTTTTCCATAGCAGAGAAAGTAAGAGGCCAAAACAGGCCCTGGGAGCAGTTGAGACTCTTCTGGAAGCGTCAATGGGTTGCCTACGTATCCTGTTCTTGTCCAGGTTACAAGAAATGCTGGGTGCTGAAGGTCTAAAACATTGAAGGCCGCTGGTCTTCAGTTCACACTAGAAGGCCACATAGTCTGAGTTCTGATGTCAGGAACATATGATGGCAATTAGCTATGGCAGCGGGAACAAGGTGGGTGAACTCACCAGCAGAACTAAAAGGATAGAGAACAAAAAGCGAAACCTTTTCCCTTGGGACATCCTAATAGCTGCGTTGCAGGAGGAAAGGTCCACATTTAAGGTGGGTCTCCCATTTCAATTAATGTCATCAAGAAAATTCTTCACAAGACATGCCCAGGGGCTAAACTGAACTAAGTAAACTCTCGCAGTTGTGCCCAGGGCCTTGCCACTTGCCAAGCTGACAATCATTAATCACCACATCTGCCTTTACTGTTTCACTGTGGTGCCAATGAGTTTGCTATCCATGAGAGTGGTTTGTCCATCACCACTCCAGGGCTACCATCCTGCTGCTTCTGAAAGAACTTATTTCCAGGTTTTAGGTAGTACAGTTGTTGCTTAGAAAAGGTGCTGAAGTCAGGGGTGTTCTTGCTTGTTGAGGAAAGACTGGGTATGTCGCAGGAGTCTATAAAACATTTGACTTTGTCTTCTTATGAAAGTGTAGAGTCTAGACTTGGAGGTGGTATATTCTGGTGCCTGTGCGCCAGCAAGTTATTAACTCATGCTCCAAGTCAGTAAGGTACAGAAGCAGTTATCTTATTATTTAAACCAATACCATTGGTCATAAAAGCCAAAGTCTCAAAGACTTTTGTAGCTTTGAATTTCATATTTCTGAGTATCCAAGTGTGACAGGCTTTGAAAAGATCTTTAATACCAGTCCCAGTAAAATGAGTGCCTCTGACACTGGAAAGACGGGCTGTAATTTTCCATGTTAAAAACACTATTTCAAGCAGGTTTTTTTTCACTCTCTCTCTCTCTCTGCAAATTTCTCTCTATCCTGTGTAGATTTTCTAAAGCTTTTGACACTAGCTCTCCACTAAGAGTGAGATAAGAGCTTAAAATCAAGTATAAAGACTTTTCCTTGTTGAAGGAACAGTTTAATTTTAAGAGCAATTGATCTTTGAGGGTTTCTGCCCATGCGGCAAGGGGCGAGGCAGATTTGAGGGAGAGATTGGGGCAGATGAAAGCTAAAGAACAGAGGGTGCCGGATGATGATAGGAGAAGAAAGGCTGTGGTTTGTGGTTGTGGTTTGGGGAAGTCTGAAAGAGGTGTGGCGTCAAGGATGTGGATCTTTGGTGAAGCGATTGCCTTGCGGGTAGAAAGGGCCTGGATGTGATGACATGAACTTGTAATTGTAGGCAGAGTGTGCAAGGGAGGCAGAGACCAGAGGACCCCTGGGGCTCACTGACCATCCAGTCTAGCCTACTTTGCAAGTTCTAGGTCAGCAAGAGGCCCCATCTCAAAGTCAACCTGCAGAACAACACCCAAGGCTGTCCTCTGGCCTTCCGCATATATCCACATAGATATACACACAAGAAAAATTTTTAAAAAATAAGAGATTTTGTTTTATACTTTTTCTTTGAACTTTGGCTTGAGGAAAGGGTTTTGGACTGAGTTCCTTCTAGAACAATGTAGACCATTGAGTGCTAGGCATGTTTGCTGTCATGTATGTCTTATGTACTTTCCTGTCAACCATCCACAGAGTATCACATTATTTTTTAAATTATCTTTCTTGAAACTATTACATTTAAGAGGATGAGCATCCAAATTTGAGTCACGACATAAATACATGAAAGCCACAGAAATGAGCTCTGAGGAGCCTCACTCGGGCGGATACAGTCCTTTGACCTCAGGGATGCACCGTCTCAACTGCGGCTTTGTCTCTTCGGCACAGGAACTCTGTCCTTCTGGATGAGAAGTCCAAAAATTTCTAGAACTAGATTTTCAGAGTTGGAACAAGACACAGAGAGGCATTCTCCTTGAGGGTTTCATCACATAAGTGACTTGGAGCAAAATTTGTCCCCAGACTCTTGGTCTGGGAAGAAACTTAACTCAGAGGCAAGTCGGTAAGTCATTTTCTTAATTAGTAATTGATGGGGGAGGGCTCAGCCCTTCATGGATGGAACCATCCCTGGTGGGAGTCCTGGGCTCTATAAGAAAACAGGCAGAGCAAGCCATGGGGAGCAAGCCAGCAAGCAACATCCATTCATAGCCTCTGCATCCTCTCCTGCCTCCAGGTTCCTGCCCTGTCTGAGTACTTGTCCTGACTTCTTTCAACAATGAACAATACTGTTGAAGTGTAAGGCCAAATAAACCCTTTCCTCCCCCAACTTGCTTTTTGGTCATGGTGTTTCATCTCAGCAAAAGAAACCCTAAGACAAGCAGTGAGGAAGACATTTAGGAAAAGCAATACCCACCTTGACTCAAAGTGCTTAAGATCCTGGTGTAGGAAAAGCAATACCCACCTTGACCCAAAATGCTTAAGATCCTGGTGTAGGAAAAGCAATACCCACCTTGACCCAAAGTGCTTAAGATCCTGGTGTCGACCCACAGAGAAGCAGGTGTTGGTGAACACCACTAAAAGACAAGCTTGTGAGAGAAAAAAATGAAGATTAATTTCTTCAGGGAAAAGGAAGGGCACCGTGCACTGAACATGTAGAAGTGGCTTTCTGAATGAACCCCAAGATGCATACTCCTTATGGGAGAAGCACGGTTGGGACAGGTCATGGCATGGACTTCAGAGTCTCGCCACCATCGTCGGAAGCTCGGCTCTGCCAATACCTAGCTGGTGATCTGGGCTTAGCCTCTCTATACTTCGGTCTCTTCCTTCACAAAATGCAGATGAAGATGCGTGCTGGTGAGTATAAAACTCACTAAGACAGGTGAAGCGCTTAGCATATGGCAAAGGCTATTAATAGTAAGGGTGGCTGAGGATTGTTCTCTAGAGAGAGTGTACAGATGAGGAGAGCAGGCCCTGTCTATGACTCATTAATTCTGTCTGGGAAGAGCAAGCAGCGTGAAGACCCTGCCTGAGAAGGCTTGCACAAGGCTTTGCCATTGGCCTGCCGGGCAGCAGCCCTGCCGTGCCGACGAGGCGGGGCTGCGGGGCTGCGCGGGGCTGTAAACGGGGGCGGGTTGTGTCGCTGCGGTGTGGCGGCTCCCACCGTTGCGTGAGACGGTGTCCCTGGGTGTCACCAGGGCGCACACCGATAGGAACCTGCTTCGATGTGCGTGTCATGGCTTAAAAATAGCTGCGATCCACCTGCGCGCCGGGGCGGCGGCGCAGCGGCGGGGAACCGCTCAGGAGTCATGGGCGCCGGACTGCGGGAGCCCGCAGGCCACCTCGGGATCTGAGACCCTAGCGACCAGGAGGTAGGGACGTGTGGACGAGGGGACGGGGGTCGGAGAGGAACAGGGACATAGGGGCATTGCCACGCGTCTCGTTTCTCCTCAGTGCCTGACTGTCTGGATTGTCACAGGGCTAAGGCGACAGCCAGGAACCTGTTACTACCGCGACAGCAGATGCAGGGAGGGGGGTAGGGGCCAGAGCCTCTGGCGGCGGGTTAAAGGGACTGGAGAAGGCCCAGGGACTGAGCCAGGCTCCTACACATTAGGAGGAACAGACCCAGTCCCGAGGAATGTTGCTCTCTGCTTCGGCTCTCCTCCCAGCTCCTCGCCTTTCATCATCACTAAGGAATCTATTCTGAGGAAGGTGGTTGTTGTTGTTGATGGTGGTGGTGAAGGGGAGGGGGGTGTCTTTGAGGCCCAGGAGGAGAGGTAGGTGGAGGGCGGGGGGGGGGGGGTTTAGAGGGGTGGTGGTGGTGGATGTGTCTACTCTAGCGCTAGATTTCTGTGCTACTTCTAACCCAGTCTTTGAAAACCTACCTGTTCCTGAACTCCTGAATATGCACTCATCCCTTACTAGGAGCAATCCCCCAGTCCTAGTTTGTGGTGTTTCCTGGGAGATTGGTGGCTCCTGACCCTGGGAGAAGAGAGAGAGAGGCCTGGCTAGGAGTGTGCGATGGGATCACTGTATGGCCATGGGCCAAGATGGCTTCTTACTGCTGGACATTCAGTTGAGGTCCCTAAGACAGATGGCAGCAAAGGGAATGGGAGGGAATTCAGCAGGTTAGCCCACCCTTGCAAAAAGGCAAGACCACACTTGGAATTGAAGACTGGGGTCTCCTATAGACGTCGGGCTGGCCAAATGTCCTAGGGCAAGCCTCAAAGACAAGCTCTTTCGGGGGAGGCTCAGGCAGAAGCCCACTTTCCCGAGGGTCCTCTCTCTACAGGTACTCTGAGACACACCTGCTAGGCCCCTCATGGCTGACACTGCTCCATGTAGTGTCCAGGACCAGCTGACACCACCACCAACAAAGGTGACCATTCTGAGCCTTTCAGCTACCCCTGAGCCTGCGGGATCTCCTATCCCCCCCACCCCACCCCATCATCTCCTGCTTGCTTCTCCCACTTCTACCCCACCCCCACCAGACACAGACACAAAGCTCCAACCCTGCTTTGACTCAGACTTCTCTCCTTAGAGATGAGGTTTAGCCAAAGGAGGGGCTCGCTCCTCCCACTCACAGGCTTGTATGCACAGCCTGAAGCCTTCTTCCAGCGGCTCTCAGTCAGCAAGGATTTTCCAAAAGTCCCTTTTCTTCTTTGTATCATTCCCTACTCTCGCCCTCCTGATAGCCTTCCCCGTGACAAGCTTGGCCACAAGCAGGGCAGGGATGGGTGAAGGTACTTCATCTCTCCGGCACACAGGAGACATGTCTGGCGTATGCCATGGCCCCAGCAGCTGTTATCTTCCTGATAATCCTCTCTGGCTGGCTCTACCGCAGCTGCTTCCATCCCTATCCCCAGTTCCCTAGCTGCTCTGCCTATAACCCCAGCCAGATGAAACCCAGATTTGGGCTGGCAAGTGTCCCGGCAGTGTGTAGAAGCACCAAAGTGTCCAACGTATGTGTGTGTGTGTTTCTGGGTTTATTGGCTGTGGGGGTGGGGAGATGGAGGAGAAACAGCAGCTGGGTAACTCCTTCTCGTAAACAAGGACATGTGACTCCCACCTCCTTGGGTGACAGAGCCAGAGCTTAGTGGAGGGACCCACAGCAGCTAGAGAAAGGAGGTATTTAAGCGCTTAGGCTAGCCTTGCCTTCTGCTGCTGAAAGGCCTACTCCTCCAGACCCAGCCCCGTGGGAAGGAAAGGAAATAGCTTCTCTGGACTCACTCAAGTATACCCGACCCTCCTTTGCTTGCAGCATCAGCTTCCTGGTGACCGACCCCACCATCCCTCAAGCCACAGCTCCTGCCACCTTGAAGATGTGTCCCGGCAACTGGCTCTGGGCCTCCATGACGTTTATGGCCCGCTTCTCCCGCAGCAGCTCAAGATCCCCTGTTCGCACTCGAGGGAGCCTGGAGGAGATGTCCTCCGCTCACCATCCCTTCCTCAACGTCTTTGAGTTGGAGAGGCTCCTCTATACAGGCAAGACGGCCTGTAACCATGCCGACGAGGTCTGGCCAGGCCTCTACCTCGGAGACCAGTATGTAATGGGCGGCAGGAGGGACCAGGCCTGAGTGTGTGTGGGGGGGGGCATGCATGCGTGTGCGTGTATGTGTACAAGGAGAAAGGTGGCAGGGGGACCAGGCCTGAGTGTGTGCATGCATGTGTGTGCGTGTGCATGTGTGTGCGTGCGCATGTGTGTGTACAAGGAGAAAGGTGGCAGGGGGACCAGGCCTGAGTGTGTGCATATGCGTGTGTGCATGCACGTGTGTGCGTGTGCATGTGTGTGTACAAGGAGAAAGGTGGCAGGGGGACAAGGCCTGAGTGTGTGCATATGCGTGTGTGCATGCGCGTGTGTGCGTGTGCATGTGTGTGTACAAGGAGAAAGGTGGCAGGGGGACCAGGCCTGAGTGTGTGCATATGCGTGTGTGCATGCGCGTGTGTGCGTGTGCATGTGTGTGTACAAGGAGAAAGGTGGCAGGCAGACACGGACTCACCTTGCCGGTTCCAGGTTGAAGAGTGAAGGGAGTAGGCATATGAACAAAGAGAAGAAGCTGGAGGGCTTGAGGGATTTGGGGGGCAGATTTATTAAAATACGCCACTCTAGACAGAGAAACTCTGTTAGGGAAATTGTGGTACTCATGTAGAAAAGATCTCATATGAAGTGCCAACAGGATAGACCAGACAGGTTGTTCTGACCTTCCAGCTATTGGGGCGTGGCTCTGAGAAAAGGTAGTCACTAAGACAGAAACGGTAGACAGTAAACTGAAGAGGAGACCCAGCGAAGCAACCACAGTCCAGGGTCATGAAGAGAGAGCCATCGAAGGGGGCACACTCTCTAATATGTGGGCTTTTTCTTTTTAATAACACTTTATTAATCCTCCCGGTAGCTTTGTGAGCTGGGAGGGGGGGGTCCCTCTCCCTGGGTTACAGAGGAGGAAAAGGGAGCTCTGAGAAGTTGTGACTGCACCAAGATCATCCAGGTTAGAAACGGGAGTGCCAACAGTTTGTGGGGTGGGTTCGGTGGCCTTTCTAGATTGCTTGCCTAGGCTAGTATCTAACCAACTTGTCTGAGGGGTTTCTATCACTAAGCTGCTAGGGTATGGGCCAGTTGGTGTCTGAGGATGGCTATAGATCAGAGCACACAAGAGCCCTTGAGTAAGTAGCAAACAGAAGAGGTTTCTAGGGATCCAGGAGAATATAAAGCAAACCCATATAATCTAGAGTTTATTAGTGATTTATTTATTCATCCATGCATTTATTTATTTGTGTGTTTTATGCATATGGGTGTTTCATCTGCATGTATGTCTATCTGCACCCCAGTAGAAGGCGTTGGATCCAATGGAATCCCAATTGTAGACAGTTGTGAGCTGCCATGTGGGAGCTGGGAATTGAACTCGGGACCTCTAGGAGAACAACCAGTGCTCTTAACCGCTGAGCCATCTTTCCAGACCGTGCATTTGTTTATTGGTTCTGGGAGCCAAATCTAGAGTATTGCACAAACTGGGTACACACGCTGCTATGAAATTACCCACATAGCCCTAGCTAAGGCCTGAAATAGGAGCTGGCCCCACAACTCCCCTGACGCACACATCCCTCCAATTTCCAGGCTCTGTCCACCAAGGACTTCTCTCTGCCTGGACACCCTGGTGGCAGGAAAATTACTTTCTTGAAATGCTCTAACCTGGCTCTGCTAGAGTTCTCTCTTAATATGGTGCACTGTCCTCACGTGAAACCTCGGCACTGATTTCCCGGATCTTGAATTCTTTGGCCCTGGGTCCATCCTTTAGAGCCTGAAGATAAGGAAAATTCCACTTCCTTGGAGCAGTCCCGGTATTTGATTACAATCATCTTGACCCCACCCCCTCAGACTCTTCTCTAGCCCAATCATTCCCAGACCTCTCAAACACTGCTCACAGGACACGACCCCAAGTCTGCCACCTTCCTCTGATCTAGGGCATTAGTGAGTACCGTGAAGGTTTGTAGCCAACAATAGCATCTAGGCTGAAGTTTTCTGGCATCTTGCTTTCCCCATCCCCCCTCTAACGTCTGTTTAACACAGGGACATGGCCAACAACCGCCGTGAGCTCCGTCGCCTGGGCATCACCCATGTCCTCAATGCCTCACACAGCAGGTGGAGAGGCACCCCGGAGGCCTACGAGGGACTGGGCATCCGCTACCTGGGTGTCGAAGCCCATGACTCGCCAGCCTTTGACATGAGCATCCACTTTCAGACAGCTGCGGACTTCATCCATCGGGCACTGAGCCAGCCAGGAGGTAGGAGAAAATGCAGAAGGGGAGGGGGGAGCAATAGGTACGGTGTTCAGAAGCCCCAGGGTTCACGGATGGAGCAAGAACTTGGCAGTGAGACCAACTGCTTAGGAACCGGAGCTAAGGAAAGAAAAATGTTCTCTCAATCATCCTTTTCAAAAGGGATGAGGGCCTCATTTAAGGTAGAAAGCTACTCCCGTATGCTGAGTTTATGAATGGTGTAGCTTTTACACTTTTATTTAGAGCATGTCCTGGAACTAGCTCCTGTAGGCAAGGCTGGCCTCGAACTCACAGAGATCCACCTGCCTCTGCCTCTGCCTCCCGAGTGCTGGGATTAAAGGCGTGCACCACCACCGCCCAGCTAAAACTGGTTTTAAAATGCTTTAGCTATAGGTGGAGGGAGGCGGGACGTTGGCCCTCTGTATTGCCAAGTTCTGCATTATCGGATTCAACCAACCACAGACTGAAAATATTTGGGGTGGACGCACATACAGAATGTGTTTAGACTTCTTTTTATTAGTCCATGGACAATATAGCATAACAACTATCTACAGAGAATTTACATTACATTAGTGGACATAAAAATCCAGGAATCATCAAAAGTATACAAGAGGGCAGGGTGTATGCCATCGCTGCATCATTTCATATGCAGGAACTGAGCATCCATGGGGGTTGGTGATGGGAAAGTTTTTCTGGGAATCTACCCATTCTGAATAGCGAGAGGCAACCATATAGAGAGAGAGAAAATATAGTCAAAGAGAAAAAGCAAGATAGAAGGGTGGGGAAGTAGGGAGTGATGCAATGTGTTCATAGACCCAATTACTCCAGAGGCTGAGGCCCTATCTGAACGAAAGCTCAAGCTTTGTTTGGGCAACATACCAAGACCCAGCCTCAAATATTCAAGCACCAAAAGAAGCATTGAGGAGGAACTGAAGGCATGGCTCCGGTGGAAAAGAACTTGCCATACAGGGGCACTGTCTCCCAGCACTGGTGAGGAAAATCTTACAAGGCTCTTCAGGCTTGCTGGCCAGCCTGTCTAGCCTACTCTGCAAACTCCAGGTTCAGCAAGAGAGCACAGGTCAAAAAATAATAAGAAGAAGATGAGAGCAGCTAAGGAAGACACCCAACATTGACTTCTGGCCTCCACAACACACTCACATCTGTACACACACACACACACACATCTCCCTTACACAACACACTCACATCT
>NC_022032.1:7523054-7526710 GCF_000317375.1 Microtus ochrogaster
CTGAGCTCTGCTCAGGTTCACGAACACTAAACTTCAGAATTCCTTCTCCATCCTGGTCTGCCCAGGTCTCTCCCCTTTGCCAGGGACCCTCATTATTTGTTTGGAAGTGCTGGGGATCGAACCCCGGGCCTTGTTCATGCTAAGCACACACTCTGCTACTGAGTGTGTGTGAGTGTGTGTGTGTGTGTGTGCGTGTGTGTGGTGTGCACTCATTATGTGCCCTGGTGGATCTATGACAGTCAGGGAACAACGCTGTGGAGTCAGGTCTTTATGATCTTTACACAGGTTCTGGGACCAGAACTCAAATCATCAGGCTTGTATGTAAAATGTCCTTCCCTGCTGAAGCATCTCACCAGCCCAGGATCTACATCATACGCCCCACTCATCCTCATCCATCCCCACCTCTGCGTGCCTTGGTTTACTCTCTTATGCTGACCTCTTCCCAAGCCTCCTCCAGGCCATCACTCAGCAGTCTCTTAGATGTCTCTTTGCCTCCTCTTCACAGGGAAGATTCTGGTACACTGTGCTGTGGGAGTGAGCAGATCGGCCACCCTGGTGCTGGCCTACCTCATGCTGTACCACCACTTCACCCTTGTGGAGGCCATCAAGAAAGTCAAGGACCACCGTGGCATCATCCCCAACCGGGGATTCTTGAGGCAGCTCCTAGCCCTGGACCGGAGGCTGCGGCAGGGTCTGGAGGCATGAGGGAAGGGAAATCGGGCCAGGTTCCTGGGTGGTTTCCTGGCTCCCAGCTGGGAAGAGGAGAGCCAGGTGGCAGGAGGTAGAAAGGCCAGACAACCCATCCTCCCCCAGTGGCAGGAGAGGGAAGGGCCCCCAGGCCACTGTCCTCATTGTGGAAGGGGATGGAGAGCCAGGTTGGGCAGTGTGGTAGGTGGGGGCTGCTAACCCGGGAAGGAAACAGCTGGGCTGTAGGTAGAAGCTGGTTCTACGATTAGGACAGCACCAGATTCCAACAGGGTGGGCCCAGTGACTCAGAACCCCTTTTCTCTCATTGTGTGCAAGTGTTCCCCTCTCTCACATTCCAAACAAAGGGACCACTGCTGTGCAGTACCTGAGCAGCGTGGGGTCCCAGGGGTGTCAGCATGCAGCAGCAGGGATGTAAAGGAAGGGATACAAGTTGCAGAAAACAGTGGAGAAAGAGTCGGGATGGGGTGGTGTGGGAGCCACAAAGCCAGAGGGAGAAACCTACAGGCGTGCAACTCCAGGAGGAGGAGGTGTGGGAGGGCAGACGTGACACCCCAGGGGAGCTGCTCAAGGTCAAAGGAGGGACACCGGTGAATGGCTGTGAGTCTTTAGGTGGTCATATTCTCACTGAAAATCATGTGTCTGGAGTAAAAATAAAGATCTGAAAAAGACAAGAGTGTTTTTCCATCATTAACAGTTTGACCCCTCTCTTCTGGGCACCTCAGTCTCACTTTCCCACCCATTAGCCCTCCACCAATTCTTGCCTAGCCCTATGAAATCTTGAAGTGCTATTCCTAACTTGTCCACAAGGGGACAGCAGAGGACTAAAATCTTGAGGTCCCAGTAGCTTCTGGATGCTGCCCAGGAGAGATATCTTACATCTTCCAAGGATATGTCCGTCTGTCCCCCTCGGGCTGATAAAACAACAGAATATCAATCTTAAATCAAGATCAGCCCTAAGTGCCCTACTTCAGGAGCCAAAGTATTAATGGACAGCTGTTTCTTTTCTAATCCTTACAGGTTTCGCTTAGAGGAATGTAACCTTGGGAAACTTCATAAAAAATGTCAGACGTCAGGGCCGGGCGATGGTGGCACACACCTTTAATCCCAGCACTCGGGAGGCAGAGGCAGGTGGATCTCTGTGAGTTCGAAACCAGCCTGGTCTACAAGAGCTAGTTCCAGGACAGGCTCCAAAGCCACAGAGAAACCCTGTCTCGAAAAACCAAAAAAAAAAAAAAAAAAAGTCAGACGTCAGGCTGGAGAGACGGCTCAGTGGTTAAGAGCATTGCCTGCTCTTCCAAAAGTCCTGAGTTCAATTCCCAGCAACCACATGGTGGCTCACAACCATCTGTAATAAGGTCTGGTGTGTATGCCTCTTCTGGCCTGCAGGCTTATACACAGATAGAATATTGTATACATAACAAATAAATAAATAAATATTTTTTAAAAAAAGTCAGACATGCAGGAAGGATGGCGTGCTATCTCAACTGCCAGATTACCACCACAACTCTTGCCCAAAAAAAGAAAAAGAAAAGGAAGGAAGGAAGCAAGGAAGCAAAAAGTGTGCTCAGTATCTGTCTGAATGGAGAAAGGGGGGGGATAGACAGACGTGCAAGTGAAACGTACAGGGGAGAGGTAGCAAGACAGCTCCGCCGCCAGTAAAGGCAGTTCCCACCAAGCTGGGTGACTGAGCTTGATCCTGGGACCCACACAGTGGCAGGAGAAGAGCCATCTCCCACAAGCGATCCTGAGTTTCATGTGCCCACTGCAGCACACACACAGTCTCATGCAAATAAACATAGGTCCTAAAAACGTTCACGCATGAAGTGTATATCCCAGTATAGAGTATAGACGTCTAAGGTTGGAAGGCGAGTCCACAGATGGCATCTCAATTCCTTAAGATTACTTATTTATCTATTTATTTAACTTTCTTTTATGTGCATTGGTACGAAGGTGTCAGATTCCCCTGGAACTGGAGTTGCAGACAGCCGTGAGTTGCCATGTGGATGCTGGGAATTGAACCCTGGTCCTCTGGGCAAGCAGCCAGTGCTCTTAACCACTGAGCCATCTCTCCAATCCCCTACTCTCTAGGTTTCTACTCACCTTTTCCAGTGTTTGAACACTTCTGCTGACCTCAAACCATGCAACCTGCCCTCACTCCGGAGACTTCAGCATCTCTAAGTCCTGTTTACTGGTGGTAGTTCTGGCTCCTTCTGTAGGGTTATTGTGGTCGTTTCATAGGGAAGAGTTAAGCTTGGGCTCCAGGAGACCACGGGGCTCTCATCATCTCTTACACTTAGTCCATATCTTGAGACAGAGAGTCCTCTGGTTTAAACCTAGTTCCCGTGGCTCTCTCCTGGCCCAGTTCTTTCCCACCATCATCTAGTGCTTTCTTCTCCACCACCGGCATTTGTCATACGTCCACCTACCCCACCAGCCTTGCCGATACTGGCGTCTCTCCCTAAGTGCAGCAAGCAGAATTCTCATCTCAGAATTTACAGACCCTGAACATCCAGGGAGACCTGTGAGGTGGGAGGAAAGCAGGCTCCTCAGCTGGGGACGCAAAATGTGGTCTTCCCCGAGGACACGTTTACTAAAGGGACTGAGGGGAGCCTTCATAAGCAATGCTGATTCTGATCCAAACGCATTGGTTCCCTATTAGAGCCATGAGCCCAATCCAGGTGTGGTGGTACATGGACGTAATCCCAGCAATCTGGACATGGAGGTAGCACATGGAGAGTCCCAGGCCAGCCTCACCTCACAGAAATGTCAAGTTAATAATGAAAATCATGTGTTAAAACAATTAAATGTAATTAAAAATGACTCGGGGGATAGGGATATGACGAATGGTAGATGTCTAAAATGTTTTTTTCCAAGAGGGCCGGTATTCAATTCCCAACACACAGCGATGATGATGATGATGATGATGATGATGATGATGATGATGATGA
>NC_022032.1:7526835-7532293 GCF_000317375.1 Microtus ochrogaster
GACTAAAAATATAACTCAGGCTCATAGCAGGACTCTCCATAGCTATGATTCCAGCAGTATAGCATGCAGTAGAATAGCCATCTTCCTTTCGATCATAAATGTGTATTACTAGTGCCATTAGACACAGCAGGATATGCCTCCAGCTGACTAAGCCACAACCCTCCGGAACCCTCTAGAACCAGTTCCAGTCTGTCTGGTCATTGTGCTGCTTTTCCAACTTCCAGCCTCCTCCTCTGCAGTGATGACACGAAGCAGGCCTAGGAATCCGAGCCATCTCTGGGGAAGGGGAGAAATGCTCGCCCAATTCTTCACCCCTGTCACTAATCCCAGCTGGGCAGTGCCGCAAGCAGCACAGCTCAGAGCCAACTGCTGCTTGTGAGCCCAAGGAGACAGGGGCACCTTACAATTAGGCTGGCCTGCAGGGGGCTCAACAGGGCTACACCCGTGGGCCCCTGCGAGGAACTGATCCAGTGAGATCTGTCAGGCATGTGACTCACCCAGCTGTAAAATAATTCATGATTGTTGGTTAATCAAGATCCACCAGGATGGTGATAGCTTTCCAGCATTGATAAGACACTAGTATAAGCCTTTGGGCTCACCGTGAAGACCTGTCCCCATGTAGAGCCCTCACTGAAAAATAACAACACTAGTGCATATGCACAATAGATTTTTTTTCCAGCCATAACAAAGAATGAAGTTGTAACATTTGTTGGAAAATGAATAGAGGTAGAGACGAATGCGCTAAGTGAAATAAGCCAGGCTCAGAAAGACAAACACTGTGTGTTTTCCTCATATAAACAATCTAGATCTAAGGGTCTGTGTGTATGCCTCGGTGTGTTGGTCTTAGGCCCTAGGAGGGAACTTACCACAGCCATTTAGTTAAAGAGACATGATGCCAAACTGTGTTCTAATAGTCCTATTTATACCCATAGACAAAGGTTACACCTAGTCTCCAGCCAGCTTCCCTTCATAATGAACTGTGATAAATAAGGAGACTCATGACTGTTCAAGGTACTGAGAATACATGATAGTTCAGTGGTCAGCCCTGGACACCTATAGCAACACCTTTGTGCTGTGGGACAATGGTCTTGCACCCTGTTACTTACATTGTATTGCTTTAATAAAACGCTGATTGGCCAGTAGCCAGGCAGGAAGTATAGGCAGGGTGATGAGAACAGGTGAATTCTGGGAAGAGGAAAAGCTGAGGCTTCAGTTGTAACACAGAAACAGAGGAAGCAAGATGAGAATTCCTCGCTGATAAAAGGTACCAAGCCACGTGGCTAACACAGACAACAACTATGGGTTAATGCAGTATATAAAAGTTAACAAGAAGCCTGAGCTAATAGGCCAACCAGTTTATGATTAATGTAGACCTCTGTGTGTTTCTTTGGGACTGAATGGCTGCAGGACTGGGCAGGACAGAAACCTCTGTCAACACCTCTGCAGTCAGAGAACATTGAGGAAGAGTGGGAAGAAAGCACATAAGAGCCAGAAGACCAGGAAAGGGGCTATGAATGCTAGGACCACTCTCCTTAATTTGGATGCTGGCGGATTCTGGGTAGAAGCAATCATTGTTTTCGCCTATGTGCCCACAAGTGAGTCCACAAGTCTCCAATGGGTAGATCAGTGGGTGATTGTGGTAGTTTGAATGTAATTGGCCCCCATAAACTCATAGGGAGTGGGATTATTAGAAGGTATGGCTTTGTTGGAATAGACATGGCCTTGTTGGAGAAAATATGTTACTGCGAGGGTGGGCTTTGAGCTCTCATAACCGTCCAATCCACTCCCAGTCCACTTCCTGTTGCCTCATGATCAAGGTGTAACCAGCACCAAATCTGCCTACATGTGGCCATCATCCCTGCCATGATGGTAATGGACTAAACCTCTGAACTGTAAGCCATCACCTCAATTAAATGTTCTCTTTTATAAGAGTTGCCCCGGTTATGGTGTCTCTTCATAGCAATAGAAACCCTAACAAAGGCAAAACTTTTTACCAGGGACTGGGGTATTGCTGTGTGTTTTTGGGAGAATTTGAACTTTAGTGCTTTGGGTTTAGGAAATGCTCTAAGTACCGCATAATGTGCCACAACAGCACGAACATCAAAGACAAAGGTGCTCAAAATGACTTGAACTGTCGGAGACTGGCTCAAGGTGTTTCAGAGAAGACTAATATGTAGCCTAGAGGTCATTCCTGTGCTATTTTGGTGACGAAAATGATTGCCTTTTGTCCTTGTCCAAAGAGTCTGCCTAAGGCTAAAGTAAAGAATTCTGGATTAGTTCTATTGGCAAAGGAAATCCTCAAATCAACCTAGTATAGACTCTGTCATAGGGTTATTATTATCAGTGGTAACTGTAATTTCTGCTCTGTTCCTTTAAGAGACAAGCCACGCCCACCCCTCACCCCCACCCCCATCCACTGAGGCAAGCTGATCTTCAGCTTTCAGACTGAATCCCGTCCTTTCCTGTCTCCCTCTCAAAGAAGCAGCTTCTGTCTCTCTCTTCTTCCCACTTCTCCTTTTCCCCATCTCTGTCTCTCTGTCTCTCTGTCTCTCTCTGTCTCTCTCTCTCTCTCTCTATGTCTCTCTCTGCTCTTCCCCTTTCTCCCCTTCCCTTCCATAACCCACCAAATAAATATCCAACTTCACTCTGCGCGGCGTGCCTATCCATGTCTCTGTCTCTCACCTGCCAGGTGACTCCCTGCCCAGGACCAGCTGCCTTCGGAGACCTGCAGCGTGGTCTCGTGACGTGCCCATCTGTCTGTCTCTCACGGGACTGGCTGCCCCATCAAGGTCTCTTACCCCCCATGCAGCTCCCTACCTGGGACTCGTGGCCTGCTGCAAACACTAGGGGATCCACAGCATTTTACTTTTGCCATTACAGTAATTCTAATAAAGATTTATAATGAAAAGAAGCAAGCTGAGAAAGAGTAAATTACAAGATGTAAACTTTGAGGAGAAAAAGAACACAAGAAAGTGGAATGGTCACGAGTATGGGATATAACTGGTCTCTCTGAACATGGCGAACAATGAGGACTGATGAGAAGCTAAGGACAATGGCACGGGGTTTTGATCCTACATAATGTGCTGGCTTTGTGGGAGCCTAGCCAGTTTGGATGTTCACCTTCCTAAATATGGACGGAGGGGGGAGGACCTAGGACTTACCACAGGGCAGGGAACCCTGACCGCCCCTTGGACTGGAGAGGGAGGGGGAGAGGAGTGGGGGGAGGGGGAGAAGGGTGGGAGTAGGGGGAGGGAAATGGGAGGCTGGGAGGAGGTGGAAACTTGTTTTTTTTTCCCTTTCCCAAAAAAAAAAAAAAAAAAAAAAGAAATGCAATTAAGAAAGTGGTGACCTCAGGGCAAGATCCCACCCAGCTAACTTTCCAAGTTGTGGAAAGAAACTAAAGAAAAGCTTAAAGCTGGGTATGGTGGGACACACCTTTAATCTCAGCACTCAGAGGCAGAGGCTGGAGGATCTCTGAATTTGAGGTCAGCCTGGTCTGGAGAGCTAGTTCCAGGACAGCCATCTTAGGCAGTGAAGAACAAAAAGCTGGTGAAGATATAATTGAATAAGGGTCCATTCCAGCCCCAGAAAGTAACAGAACTTGGTAGCTTCTGCCGTTCATATGGTTCTGGCTTTTGAAGTTAAAGATAGACGAAATGCATTAGAGTACTACTCAGCAGTGGATGGAACTAGAAAACACTATCCTGAGTGAAGTAACCCAGACCCAAAAAGATGAATATGGTGTGTATTCACTCATAAGTGGATACTAGCTATAAACAAAGGATATTGAGTTTATAGTTCATGATCCTAGAGAAGCTAAGTAATAAGGTGAACCCTAAGAAAAACATATATAGATCCACCTGGAAAGTCGAAATAGACAAGATTGCCTGACAAAATTGGGAGCATGGGGGTGAGTGGAGAAGGGGAGGGGCCAGGAGAATTGAAGGAACGGGCTATTCATGAGATGGAGTAAAAGGACAGAGATAAAAGCAAGGAAAGAGATATCTTGATTGAGGGAGGCATTATGAGGTTAGCAAGAAACCTGGTTTTAGAGAAATTCCCAGGAACCACAAGGATGACACAGCTAAGACCCTAAGCAACAGAGGAGAGGATGCTTGAACTAGCCTTGCCTTGTAGTCAAACTGATGAATATCTTTTTGTTGTTGTTATTTGTTTGTTTGTTTGTTTGTTTGTTTTTGTTTTGTTTTTCAACACAGGGTTTTTCTGTAGCTTTTGGAGCCTGTCTTGCAACTAGTTCTTGCAGATCAGGCTGGCCTCAGACTCACAGAGATCTGTCTGCCTCTGCCTCCCAAGTGGTGGGATTAAAAGCATGCGCCACCACCGCCCGGCACTGATGAATATCTTAAATATCACCATAGAACCATCATCCAGCAACTGATGGAAACAGAGGCCAAGACCCGCATCAGAGCACTGGACTGAGCTCTCAAAGTCCAGTTGAAAAGTGGGAGGAATGAGAATATGAGCAAAGAGGCCATGACCATGATAGGTACCCCTACTGAAACAGTCTACCTGATGATGGGAGCTCACCAACATCAGCCAGACTGGGAAGAAGCATAGTCCTTCTGAATGTGGTTGACAGTTGCATAGCTGGGGCAGACTGAGGGGCCACTGGCAGTGGGACCAGGATTTATCTCTACTGCATGTACTGACTTTTGGGAATCGGTTCTCTTTGGATGGATACCTTGCTCAGCCTAAATATAGTAGGGAAGACCTTGGATCTTTCCCAAAGCAACGTGCCTTACCCTCTCTGAGGAGTGGACGGGGGTGGAGTGGGAAGGTATGTGGAGGGAATGGGAGGAGGGGAAGGAGTGGGAGCTTGGATTGGTATGTATAATAAAAAAAATAGTTTTCTTTCTTTTTTTCTCCAAGCAAACTCCCAGTAAGCATTGGGAGCCAACTGGGAGAAGGGGGTTGGCATTATGAGGTTCTCAAGCAGAAAGCTCGGAGAGGAGCCCAGCCCCACCTGTCCTGGGGCACGGGGAGTGTTTCTCAGCTCACAGGCCAGCTTCTGATGTTTCTCAGACAGCAAGACAAGCTGCCACCCTGCCCAGTAATTTTCCCTGATCAGTCTTCTGTTGTTAACAGACACAGAGATTAAATCCATTCCCTCCTCCTTTACTCATAGAGTTTATTCATCAACTGGATCAAAGCTCCAGCGACTCCACAGTCTCAGCCCAGTACCTGGAAAAAGTCTGAGCTCCTAATCCCAGATGAGGCCAATGACCAATCCTAGCGTGGAGAGGACACAGCCAGAGGGCAAATCAAAACACTAACCTGGAGACGGAGCACAGTCTGCCCTGAGAATGTGTAAGTCCTGATCATCAGAGGTGAAAAGACACTGACCCCTCATAACCCTCCATCCCAGCCCCATGTGTCTTGATCCTTGTACCAGGGAGAGAAGAGACCCTCACGTTTATTAGAATTAAGGAGAAGTGTC
>NC_022032.1:7532499-7533872 GCF_000317375.1 Microtus ochrogaster
GAGAGAGAGAGAGAGAGAGAGAGAGAGAGAGAGAGAGAGAGAGAGAGAGAGAGAGAGAGAGAAGCATGTCCCAAGATGTGTCACCTAGGGAGGAAGAGGAAGAGAAGGCAAGCTGGACACTCAGGCAGGGGCTCATTCCATTTTCTTTTGGTAATGCCTGCCTGGTACAAAAGTGTCCCTGCTGCCAAGCCAGAAGAGGGTTGGCAGGTTCACACAGGTGAATAATCACAACCTCAAAATTACCATAGCTGGAAGGAGGCCGGGAGAATGTTCAAGGTCAGTGACTCTCCCCACCCCTGCCCTTCTGTTTCCTTCTTCCTTTTTCTTCCTTTCCTTTTCGAGCTGACGTAGGAGACCAACAGCTTTATTAAGGATTCCACAACAATTTGGCAAACGTTTTTGAAAGCGTATTTGTAAACATTATGCTTGCCTTCTCAGCTGGCAGTGTTTTCAAAAGACAATACCGGGAAAGCAACCATCTGGGAGCAAGAGTATTAGTTCACGATCCTTGTCTGTATCAGACCACAAAATGTACGCTCCCACACGCTAACACAAGAACGAGTTCTAGTCGGCATCCGCAGATAAACGGCACGGCAGGAAGCTTATGCTGTTGGATGAGTTATGGTATGTTGTGGGTAAATACATCTGCTCTTTTTCAAGACATATTTTTATTATTTTGATTTGTGTGTGTGTGTGTAAATACCTATCTGTGTGTACCTGGGGAGGCCAGACGAGAACTCCATATACCCTGGAGCTGGAGTTACAGGAGGCTGTGAGCCAGCCGCTTGATGTTTGTGCTGGGCCCCGAACTTGGATCCTCTGCCAAAGCAGCAAGAGCTCTTAATGCTGTCGTCTCTCTAGCCCCAACAGCTTTTTTTCTATGCATGTCACCTGGGATTCAAAAGAAAGCAACGTTTAAGCACATACATCAGGTAGACATTAGTCTCTTGCTTATTTATACACTTCTGTATAGTTTTTGAAGCGAGTCATGAAGTCAATGATTTTGTCTTCCTTTGTTGGACCCAGGAACTGGCACACGGGAGACAAGTGCGTTACCAGGAACCTGTACGCCCAACTCTGAGTGCTAGTGTTTCAAACAGCTGTTCCTGGGAGAACAGGAAAGGGGGCCCATTGTGATTCAAAGAAACAGTTCTATTTTTGTCTTATAGACGTAGGTTTTATGTTGATCATTTTATTACAAGAGATTGAAAACTCAGCCGGGCGGTGGTGGCTCACGCCTTTAATCCCAGCACTCGGGAGGCAGAGGCAGGAGGATCTTTGTGAGTTCGAGACCAGCCTGGTCTACAGAGCTAGTTCCAGGACAGTCACCAAAGCCACAGAGAAACCCTGTCTCGAAAAAACAAAAAACAAAA
>NC_022032.1:7534057-7548430 GCF_000317375.1 Microtus ochrogaster
GCTGGCCTCGAATTTACAGAGATCTGCCTGTCTTTGCCTTCCGAGTGCTGGGATTAAAGATTGCATAGTGGGTAGAGATATTATGTAAAAGCCAGGCTTGGGGCAGGCGGGATTGCATAGTGGGTAGAGTTCCTTGCACATGGCCTAACAATTCAAAAGAGAACCAACTCCTAAGGTTTATCTTTGTGCTTTGCCTTCCAAATAAACTTACACAAACACACACAGACACACACACACACATTTGTTTTTAAAAAGCCACATGTGTTATTCCAATACTTTGGAGAGGTAAAGGCAAGTGGACCATCCGTGGTTATGTAGTGAGTTCTAGGTCATACTCATCTGTCTGAAGCTTTGTCAATAAAATGCAGTCAGGATAAAGTGAGGGAGGGAAGGAAAGAGAGAAGGAGGAAGGGAAAAGAAAGAAAACCAAAACCAGGGCTCAGGTGGGAGCATTGTCAAGCACCTGCTAGCAGCTATCACCCCATTTTGCACCCTAATCTTCCCCACATTAATGAGATGGCCCTGAGCTAAAACCACACACATCACCGCCCAGCTACAGATTAGGCCCCACATAATCTCGCAGAGTAATGGAACCACGGGACAAAGTTTTCTCCAGCAGAAGGAGAATGGAAGTGGGGCTGTTTCTTAGGAAATGGCTGTCCCTTCCTTGTTCCTTTCCCTTGCGCGGTAACACGGGGCATATGACTGGCAGCAATCTATTGCAACAAACTAAGAAACAAAAAACCATCGATTGCAAGAAAGAGAGAGTTGACAGGGGAGAGGGTACAGCCCAGGAACATGGGCTCAGCATTACTGCGTGGAGCTTCCTGGAGAAGCAGATGCAAATAGGCAAGGACATGCACGGAAAGCATTGTAAGGTTAAGGCCGTGACTGTATTACAAGACCCTGTCTCAAAAGTAAGTAAATCAATAATTAAAACCCAAATACTTGTTATTGTCTAGTGATGTCTGTGGGCCGTCTGTCTCTGCCGGCTGCCTGAGGATCTCTCAGGAGGTGGCAGCCAGCACTGTGACCATCATGGTGACCGCAATAGTCAGAAACATCTCTTAAGCTCACTTTTGGGCTGCTGTCACACAGCCAGACCAAGCGCCTTACCATGTGACTTCTCTGCTGGTAAGTGTCTTTACGGCTGGTAGTGACTTCCCTCAGAGCTAATGACCCAAGAACCAAACTGGCTGAGAATTAGATTTGTTTGTTTGTTTTGTTTTTCCAAGACAGGGTTTCTCTGAGTTGCCCTGGGTGTCCTCCAGACTGACCTGGAACTCAGAAACCTGCCTGCCCCTACCTTCAGACCGCTGCTATGAAAGGCACTTATCCGCTACGCCAGGCTGTTTTTAAATCTATTATTTCCCTCACTATGCCAAGCCTCTCCACTTTTGCAAGTGGCCTGTGCCTTTGGCGTTTTATCTACCGCATTCCCGCCTACACCAATATCCCGAATATCCCGAAGCCTTTCCCCTGTGTCTTCTTGCAGCTTTGTTTCATACAGTTCGAGATTTTTGTTTTGTTGTCTTGTGGGTTTTTGTTTTCTTACTATTTTGGTTTTGTTTGTTGGTTTTTGTGACAGGGGTCATCCCAGCCAGTCACCCAGCTTGGCCCGGCACAGTAATTCTCCCACCTCCGCCTCCCAGATGGCACTAGGATTAAACAATGTTTGAGCTGATTCACCTGGCTTCGGCTTTCAAGCTTAATATCTGGATCTTTGATTCATTTTGATTTGGTCTGGTGGGTTGATGACACACAGAGAGAGCTACTTTCACTCTTCCGCAAAAAGTTTCCCGGACACTGTTTATTGACCGCCTTTTCCCCACTGTTCTTGGCACTTCTGTCAGAAACCAGTTGGCGATGTGAGGACAGATTGATTTCTGATGAACCGAATCATTAAAATGTTCAAGGCCAAAGCTTTTCCCATCTGCTGTGCCCATTGCCAGCCATCATCTGAGGCGCTGAACAGTGTCAAGAGGGATGAGGATGGCTGGCCTCGGGAGAATTTACCGGGACCGTGAAATGGTGTGCGTAAACATGTAAATGATTAGCCAGGCGGTGGTGGCGCACGCCTTTAATCCCAGCACTCGGGAGACAGAGGCAGGCGGAGTTCGAGACCATCCTGTTCTACAAGAGCTAGTTCCAGGACAGGCTCCAAAACCACAGAGAAACCCTGTCTCGAAAAACAAAACAAAACAAAAAAAAAACAAAAAGAGTTCCAGGACAGGTTCCAAAGTTACAGAAAAACCCTTTCTTGAAAAGCAAAACAAAGTCACAAAAAGGTATAAAGTATAGACCATGTGGTACCCACTATAGCAGGGCTTCTGTGATCTTCTGTGAAGAAGACCTGGGATCTTCACCGCTCAGTTTTCCCAGCTGTCTGCAGAGACACCTCCCTGGCCCTGCCTTCTAGGTGTTTTCCCTAGGAGGCTCATTTTAGGCTGAAGGCGAATGGGTAGGGAAAGGGACTTTTCTCTTCCTGTCACTTTCCCCTTCAAAGGCTCTTCCTCTTTTACAACTTTGGGCCGAGTTATCTGACAGCCTTAATCAAAGCAAGATCACCCATCACACCTGACTTGGAACCAACATGGAGAAATTGCCATCTCTCTAGTAAAGGTTGTGCACACTTGGAGTTTGATTTTCAATCAGGATTAAAGATTTTTTTTTTGTTTGCTTGTTTTAGGTCACAGCAAAATGGATGGGAAGCATCAGAAAATCCCCATAGACTTCCCTGTCTCAAGGCATGCACAACTTCCCTCCTTGCCTACATCCCCCACCAAAATGATGGGTGTGTATAACTGTTTAACCTACACAGACATGGTGGCCCCCACTTTATTTAACAACAACTCAGGAGGCAGAGGTAGGGGCATCTCTGTGAGTTCAGGGCCAACCTTGCTTACACAGCAACGCAAGTTCCACACCAGCTGGAGGGTGTGGTATAGAGTTGGAGATCAATGTAGCCAGCCTTACACACACACACACACACACACACACACACGGAAAGGAAAAAAAATCAGTTCAAAAAGAAGGTACTGAGATGCCTCAGTGGGAATGGGTGCGTGTTGCCAAGCATCTCAAACTGAATTTGAGCCCCAGGACTCAAATGGACTCAAATAGTGGAAGGAGAAAAGTGACTTCCACAAATTGTCCTCTGACTTCAATGTTCCAGCAGTGGCATGTAAAGCCCTCCACAACCACAAAAAGGGAAAAAGAAAAGAAGAGAGGAAGGAAGGAAGGAAGGAAGGAAGGAAGGAAGGAAGGAAGGAAGCTGAGGGCTGAAGGGATGCAAATGCCACACAAACCTGTAAGCACCAAAAACCAGCAAAAGTTATTAAGCAAAAGAAATAATCAGATTATATGCATTAGAAAAATAACTCTGGGTCACTATCAAATCAGAACTCTGTTTCTCTCAACAACTAGCAGGATTGTTGCAGGAAACAAGGCCTATCTATCAGAAGGATTTCTGGAGCAGGCTTTTTAAAACAGAAGCTTTGGGCCTGGGCTTGGGTGTCAGTAGAGGTCACATGGCTCCCATTAGCGTGATTCCTGTGACTCTGAAGTCAGAGAAAAGGATCAGAGGCCATTAGGCACTCTTTGCAGTGACCTCATTGAGAATCCAGTGTGTCATTCCTGACATCGTTCATCCAAGCACGCAGGAGGCAGACACAGGCAGATCTCTGATTTCCAGTAAGTTTCAAGTCAGTCGGAGCTACATCGTTACTAAAACCCTGCCTCAAAACAAAGCAAAAAACCCAAAACAAAACAACAAAAACCCAAACATCAAAAAACCAGAGAAATCAGATCTGCAAGTGACATCACCGTCCCCTGACTAGCCTTGAACGAACAGAATTGTTAACAAACCAATTGATAAACTCCAGTGAGCCCTCCACATTGTCAAATTATCCAATTAGGAGGGAAAGATGATTTGACGTTTAAGGGATGTATAGCTTACTTGCAAACACAAGTCGCTGCCCACAAGGACCTTTTGAATTTGGAGACCATCTGACCATCCCCAGAGATACAAAAGGCTGCCTTTCTGCTAAGCAAAACATCTGATACTTTAAGGACTACACTTCGGAGTGGCAAAGCCACTCATGCACATTAGCTTACTTAGGTGCCAGGAACTCCCCAGAGTTAGGGAAAGTACTCACTTCCAATAGACAGATCAATAGTGAGATAAAAAGTGTCACACGAAGGGCAGGACTCTTATTCGTGGCTTATTCGTGGCTCTCCTCGAACACTGCCTCTGACCCTGGATGAGGCTCCTGTGTTCTAAGGTTCGTCGAATAATACTGCACACTTGTTGGTAATTCTTCACGCGGAAAGATAAACAAAAACAGAGATAAACCCGTTGGGTGTGGTAGTTAATGTGGGCCTGTAATCCCAGCAATCAGGAAGCAGAGAACGGCTGAACTGAGTTGAAGGTCAGTCAGGACTAAATAAATTTCGTTTGAAAAAGTGAAATAAACGATGGAACGCCATGCAAAGAATAATACTGCACAGAGAACTGGGATTATCTTTCCTTCATCCTCTGTTCATTCAACACCCACTTAAGACCCCCTGCACTGACAAAGCCAGCTTCTCGGAGTTTTTAGTCACAATCTGGGAGATTGGAACCCCGGCAAGTGACGGTCTCTCAGCTTTGGGACTTAAATCCTTGGGCGCTGTCCTGGAGCTAGGTGAGAACAATAGCCCTTTGAAGATTCGAGTTTTGTTTCATCGGCTTTGCCTTGTTGTCTCCGTCCCCTCCTTTCGCAGGGAGTCTGGGAATGCGCTAGCTGCCACGCACAACCCTCCAGGACTGGCTGCTACAGAGCTATAGAAATTCGAGACAGGCACGGATCTGTAGGCGGAAAACAAAAGTGGCACTAATCGTCTGGTCGCTTCCCCCTACCCTGCTTCCCCACCCCTAACCCCCGCCCGGGTCCTAGAAGGCGGCGCGCCGCAGACCGGGGACTCCCCAGGTCTAGCTAGGAGGCGGGGTAGGAGCCTACCAAGCAAAAAAGGCTCCCTTTTGCAGAAAGGGGGACCCGCCTGTAAATAATACCCGGGGGCAGGAGAAAGGCTCCCATTGGCCGGAGGGTAGGTGACGAGCAGGGGGCGGACTCCCGGGAGGGGGCAGTCATAGGGAGGGGGTGTGCGCGGCGCGGTGTCAGTTTTCGGAATCCCAGCGCGCACTGCTCGGTGCAGTGGGACCCCAGCCCGGCTTAGTGCCCCGGCTGCTGTCTCCTCGGCTGGGCGTCGCGGCCCACTCCGCTGCCCTCCCGGCCCGGGTCTTTTGCTATTTCTCTCGGCGGAGCTTCGCTCCGAAAGACTGTTTCCTCCTCTGCCCTCTTTGTTGCTCTGCAAACCGGCCTCTCCACAGCATCTGACTCCTCCGGGAGTTGCATCTCCAGACCGGCGATCTCCGTGCACAACCCCGCCAGGTCTCAACACTCTGTCTCAGTTCGCCCCGGGAAGCCGTCCTTGACTTCATTGATGCACCCATTTCAGTGGTGTAACGGTGAGTCCCGGGTCTGGCGGGTGAGCGGACACCGCTCAGGTCCAGGTCCCGAGCCAAGTTTCCCCGTCCCAGAGACGTCCTGGCGTCCTGCGGTGCTCTGCACAGCGCGCAGTTTGAAACGACCCATTCTCAGTGTCTGGGGATAAAAAGGGTCTGGAAGCAAGTGGAGGGCTAGGGGCGTGTGAGCCGAGGGCTTCCCGGCCTTTGTGTGGCGGTCTGGCTCTTCTACCCCCTTCGCCTGCCTTTGTGCGCTCTCAAACTCTGTTCTTTGTTGTGGTGGTTGGAAAATTAAATCCGCGCTCGGGCTAGGATCTCCTAGAGGGAGCTCAAGTTCCGGCTCTGAAACTTTGCAGGCTCTTTTAAATATGTATACAGTGCAACGTGCGGGACCGGGCGCGGGGTGACTTTCCCCATCTTTGTTGGTTCCCACCGGCTTCCAGGGGCAGGATTAAAGAGCGTCGATACTGAATAGATAAAGCCTTGCAGATTATTGCTGGGCCCCCAGCTCAGGGCTGGCCTGCCAAGAGCTTCGCTTTCTGGCAAGGAGACCAGACCGCGGGGTCTGCTTTTAGTCTAGATGGTGACAGCGCCTCTATGCTCAGCCAGCCACCCGCCACCAACCCCTACCCCACACTCCACCGGGTAATCATGCTAAATTAATTCACCTGAGGCTTTTTTGATGGCTCAGTTGTTACGGGTTAAGAGCGAGTCTGGATTCCCCGTCTAAGGAGCTGATAAATCTTTCTGAGGCGGTCACTTAAGCTTTAGATGTTAAAACCACCCACCCTTCCCCACCACGGATCCCCAGAATCTTGGCCACTCTTTCTAGACATGAAGAGTTGGGCGAGATGAAAAGTAGCTGGAGCTTTTTTTTTTCTTTTTGTATGGTTGACTGGTTACTCAGAGGGGGGAAAAAATCTATTCTTGAGTAGATTTCTGCCAGATCTTGGATTAATTATTTCAAGAGTCTTTTGTTTTAAGGCAGAGTTTCGGCTGCCCCTGTCCTCCCCTCCCCCGCCCCCTGTCCTTCCTCCTTTTGCAAGTCAGATCTAATTTCCTGAAAATGAACCAAGCTGTGTGTGATAGGCGGGTAGTAGAAAGGGGCGGGGGATGGGGGTTGAGGCTGACGGTGTGTCCCAGCATCTGGGAAAGATTCCCTTTGGCTGGAAAGAAGCAGTTCCCAGATCTGCTGGTCTTGGCCAGACCTGCTCTGACGTCATTCCTACTTGCCGCCTGCCAGCTGAGATGCGCTGGAGTCAAGACAATGGACCAGAGACTTAGGGAGGACTAAGCTGTTAATAACCCCGAACTTTCTTCTGAGCAGTTCCCTTTGGAAACTTGCACCTTCCCTGCCCCCCACCCGCGTGGTGTGGGACCCAGGCCTTGCTCATTCTGAACATTCTCCATCACTGACGTGCAATGCACCCTGTCTTTGTGTGTGTGTGTGTGTGTGTGTGTTTCGAGACAGGGTTTCTCTGTGTAGCTTTGGAGCCTGTCCCGGAATTTGCTCTGTAGACCAGGCTAGCCTTGAACTCACAGAGATCCGCCTGTCTCTGCCTCCCAAGTGCTGGGATTAAAGGCTTGCACCACCACTGGCACTTCTTGCACTTCTTGAAGTGATTTCTGCCCCCTTGAAAAACCTCTTAGAGACCCTATATCTGGGATGCATATTCTTTGACTTTAAAGTTTCAAAGAAAAACTCAACTGTCCAATTTGGACAATAACTATTTTTTTCCATTTCTCTTCAAGAGTATAAGTTGAACATTCCCAATCTGAAAATTAAAATTCCTGGAAAGTTCAAATTATATAAAATTCAAATGTGAAATCACAAGAGACAGTTTCACACCATTAAACTTTGCTCTGTATACAGAATTGCTTAAAATGTGTAATGTATTCTTCAGGCTACGTGAACAAGGTGTATATAAAACATAGGATGAATTTCACATTTAGGCTTGAGCCCTGTCCTGGGGATACCAAACTATGTACAAATATTCTAAAGGAAAAACATTTCAAATCCTCATGAGGTGGGGTTTTCAAGCCCAGCGGTGGTGGCACATGCCTTTTAATGTCACGACTTGGGAGACAGAGGCAGGCAGATCTCTGTGAGTTCAAGGCCAGCCCTATCTACAAGAGTTAGTTCCAGGACAGACTCCAAAGCTCCAGAGAAAACCTGTCTTGAACCCCCACCCCCAAAAAAAGAAAAATTAAAAAAAAAATGAGGTGGGTTTTCACCGTCACCCATGCTGGCCTCAGAAAAACTCTGCCTGAGCCCTTCAGACTGCTGGGGTCACATAAGCTACTATGACAGCAGGCTGTTGTGTGTCAACAGTTTTTCCCAGAAATGGTTCAGATAGCTATATCACTAAAGCCCACCCCAGCATGGGTGACTGCTCACAAAAGCTGGGAAACCTGAAGCACACTGCACAGCCAGCAGCTCAATAGGTGATCTAGTTGGGCTAACCCTCTTTCAGGTAGCTGGTAGGTTTTCAGTCTTTTTTTTTTTTTCCAGCTCAGCTTCCTTCGGAGTTCAGATTCTCAGCTTTCATTGTTAACTCTGGTGGGGAGGGGCCTGGTGAATCTGTTCGGTTTCAGGGACTTCCTGAAGCTATTTGAGTTGTTCGCCTTCCTGCAGAATGAAATATTTTATTCTCAAAGAAACTATTATACAACGCAGGCTTGAACATTTATTCTTAAAGCTGCCTCCTTATACATTTCATAAAGTCCCAAGTTCGCTGATCCAGTCCTAGAGCCCCAGAGAGAGGCTCTTATTTTTTTATTTTTTGGTTTTTCGAGACAGGGTTTCTCTGCAGCTTTGGAGCCTGTCCTGGAACTCCCTTTGAGACCAGGCTGGCCTCGAACTCACAGAGATCCGCCTGCCTCTGCCTCCCACATGCTGGGATTAAAGGCGTGCGCCACCACTGCCCGGCCAGAGAGAGGCTTTTAGGAGTTGGGAACAGATGGAGATAACTGATCTAGGATTGCTGGAACCAAGGTACCAAAACTGTGTGCAAGTGTAAACCCTGTACACACAATTCTGGTTCTCCAGAATAGAAATAGAGGTTCTTTAGGACCCAGTAAATACCAGAGTCCTGCTTAAATAAGTTCCATAGAAAAGCCATGGCAAAAGTGGAGAGGATGCTGGCCCTCTTACAGTATCAGATATTTCTGGTAGGATGAAGGAGGCTACTGGCAGTACAAGGTCCTGTTGGTCCTAAACGTACAACTTTCTGGAAGAGAGTTCCTGAGGCCCTTTTCTAGGGCAGAGCGAAGGATGCTGGGGCCGGTCTAGCATGATATCTTAGAGAGTTTCTCTGAGAAAGGCCCACAGAAAGCAAATTCTCAAGTGGGAGTCAGTGATGAAAATGGTATTCTTTCTAACCCTCCAGTGGAACCTAGAAGCAAGAAGCATCCTCTTGAGCAAAGCAAATGCTAGTAGCTAATTGCTTCTTTAATCTCTCCTAATTGAAAATTCTTTCAGAACAAGAGCTTCTTTCGCTTTCTGTTTTCCCCACACGGTCTAGGTCAGTGTATAAAACTCACCCGGAACAAAACCTGTTGGTTGACTGGTGATTTATTAGCTGAGGGCAGTTTCTGGGCAGTTTTCCCAAACATCAGTCTTCCTTCTTTGAAGTAGGAGCTTTTGCCAAGAAGACTAGGTTGCTTTGAGAAAACAGGGATCTGTCTGTTAACTAGCTATATAGGCAGATCAAACATTAGCTTAGGGCACTGCCAAATGCTTAGGAGTCCAAGTTAGTATCCCCAGACCTAGAAAGGTTCAAGCTTGTTAGAAGGACACTTAATTCCCGGTCTTTCTTTGCTCCTAGAATTATAGACTCACCTCTACCATAACATCTGAGAAGGAAAGTGCTTGAGCTGTCTCTTTCCTATATGGAAAGTCATCCAATCCTCTATGCACTGGATTATTCTTAATCTCAACAACTATCATGCTTGTCATCTAAACAATGCAGAGTAAAGCAAAGGTCAATTTAAGTTGACACTAGCAACAACAGTGTAACAAGGTATTCTGAGCAAAACCCATGGCAAGTGATGCAAGTCCTTATCATTGTAGAATTCCATGACAGAGAGATTATTGGAGTATCCTAAAGATCATGGCAGGGGCTTAGGATTCATCTCAGTAGACCACTGCCTAGCCTATGCAACGTACTAGTTCAACCCACAGCCTTGACATCGGAAAGGAAAATTCTCAGGAAGACCAACACTAGACTTCAGAAGGGAGAGAATTCTAGGCAGAGAAGGCTTCATAGACAAAGGTGTGGAGACAAAGACATGGTTGGGCAAGATTTAAAAAGACTGGCCCAGGCAGAGAACACTCACAGGATATTGCAAGGGGGCAGATGCATGTTCATATAGACTTGAAACCAGACAGGGGTTTGGAAATAACATGGTAAGTGAAGTTGGCAGATGTGCCAGACGTGTAGGATAATTAGAGAAACTAGAAAGGGTGGTGACATCAATAAGGCAGGAATAGGTGTGTGAAGTAGGGGTGTGGCAATAGGATGGGTCATGGTCTTTGACTTTTGAATGAAGGCTTAGGTCATCCACTAATAGAAGAGTTAGAGGAATGGCGTGTCTCATGTGTGATGGTTTTGTCATCGCTGACAGAATCATACTCATACATGACTTAGAAAATCTTTAGCTCATAGCTTTTTAAGGTTTAAGTCTATCAAGTGGGGAGGTTGTAGCTTTACGTCATGCGGTCCAAGGAGCAGAGAGAAAGAAGGGTCACCACCATCTAAGTCTAATGCAGGGTGGCCTCAAGTCCAGACCATAACACTGTCACAACCGATTGCTGTTTCTGTAGCTGGTCTCCTGCAGTTGTGGTAGCACTCACTTGTGGTAATTACCAGGTAGAATCCTAGCTCCTAACCAAAGAGCCAGGAGAGAAGCTAGCCCCTAAGGTCTGGAAGGAACTGGGAACGTAAAAGGCTGGGAGTGGAGAATGTGATTAGTGATTGGGATGTAGGACACAGATTCTGGTTAATTGGAGATACCACTCTTTAATGCTTTTGGTGATTCTCTTCCCAGCTCTGTCTTATCTATACCTTCCTACATGTCTGAAGTGATATAAGAAGGAAATATTTCCTTAAAGGAATTTGATTTTTTTTGTTTGTGGTGAGTTTTTTTTTGGGGGGGGGGTCAGGGATATTACTGCATAGCCTGGGCTAGCCTAGAACCCCTGATATCCTTGTTCCAGCCTGAGTAGACACTTCCCAGATAATTGGGGTTATAATGTTATGTCATCATGCCCAGTTAAGAATATCTTGCCTTTCTCTGAAGACTTTCTTCAGTTTATTGCCCAGTCTTGAGTTCACACCCACTTCAACACCAGACATGGGCAAGGGAAGACATTGCCTCATGGGAGGGCCAGTGAGAAGGAAGCAGCAAGTGGCAGTCAGTGCTTCCGAACTGACTGTACAGGAGGGTCTCCACAGATCTTTTTGTTTGTCTCGGGTTTCTCTGTAACAGTCCTGGCTGTCCTGGAGCTCTTGTCTGTAGACCAGGCTGGCCTTGAACTCACTGAGAGCCACCTGCCTGGGCCCCCCCAAAATGCTGGGATTAAAGGCGTGTGCCACCACCACCCAATCTTTCAAGGATCTTCTTTTTTGGTTTTTCGAGACAGGGTTTCTCTGTGGCTTTGGAGTCTGCCCTGGAACTAGCTCTTGTAGACCAGGCTGGTCTCGAACTCACAGAGATCCGCCTGCCTCTGCCTCCCGAGTGCTGGGATTAAAGGCGTGCGCCACCATCGCCCGGCACGTTTGTTATTTCTTATACCATCATTTCTATTACTCGATTTTACAAGTTTTCCTATGAGGTTAATTCTATAGCAATAACTCATTGAACATCAAACAGCTTGCTTAGGAGACTTAAGCCAAGACTCAATGTATTTTCTCCCCTAAGGCTCTTTTTATTATGTACTCAGTGTCTCCTACTTGGAGGCAATTTTGATATTTTCTTTTTCTACTTTCTACCCTTACCTAAATTTGCTCTTTTGAGACAGAGTTTCTTTGCATAGTCCTGCCTGTCCTGGAACCCACTCTGTAGACCATGCGGGCCTTGAACTCAGATCCACCTGCCTCTGCCACACAGAGGACTAAAGGTGTGCGCCACCATGCTAGACTTCTAAATTATTAATCCATTTAAGTACTTTGCCTACCATTTCATTTCCTAGATTGATGGAGTAATTTACTCAGGACCATGTATTCAGTAGTTGGCGCTGATATATAAGTTTAAGTTAGAGCCTGACATTCTTACTAACGCAGTGTGCCACGGGCCCCAGTGGTAAGTGTCTAACTTTCATATTCTTTGCCTCTTGCTTTGCAGGGTGTTTCTGTGGCCTGGGACTGGTTAGCACCAACAAGTCCTGCTCAATGCCACCTATCAGTTTCCAAGACCTTCCCCTCAATATCTACATGGTCATCTTCGGTACAGGCATCTTTGTCTTCATGCTCAGCCTCATCTTCTGCTGCTACTTCATCAGGTTGGTTGCTGGCTAGCTGATCTGGGGAGGGGGAGGGGAGGAACAAAGAAGGAAGGAGATTAGGGCATGGAGGATATGAAGCGAGTCAAGTGCATGTGTGCGTGCGTGTGTGTGCATGCGCGTGCACACACACACCAGAGCTTTGTGCTAGAGCCTCTGGTGGGAGGATGTACATTAATTAGCTCACCCCTCTGGACTTTTGAGGTCTGGTGTTTCTATTTATATCAGCCTATCAAGTTATCCCAGAGCACATAAGGTCACCGAGGGTTGGACTGCATTCCACCAGTTGGCCAGTTAGTCTAAGGCTGTCTAGAATGACTGTTAGCTGAGCGATAAAGCCAGCACTCTTAACCTGCTTCCCACTCACAGCCAGGGAGAGGTCGGTCGGTAGGTATCGGTTCTTTCGCTCTCCCGTGAAATTGCCAGTTCTTCCAATGCTGGTGTTAGCAGACACATAAGGAAAATTCCTTGTTTACTCTGTCTTCCTTGTCCGCTTTTACTTTTGAGAGGGGAAAGAAAGAATGGCAAGTACTCTTAGTTGCTTAAGGATCAAGGAAAGGACTTTTGCTTGGCAGGGGTAGCTGAGCTCCAGGAACTATTTCTCCTTATGGTGAAGGCCGCACGAGCTTGTAGCTGCTGTCTACTAAAAAGCTGGGGAGATGATGGTTCAGTAGGTAAAGTGCCTATATCGGAAGTGAAATTTGAATACCAGAACCTCTGTTAATGCTGGGTGAACACTGGCCCTAGGTAATTCCAGCCCTGGAATGTAGAGATAGGGTGTCTAGAGCAAGCTAGCAATCTAGACCAACCACCTAGTGAAGCTCTGAGTTCAATGACAAGAAGCTGCCTCAGTGAATGTGATGGAGAGCCGTGAGGAAGACTTCCTGTGTCGGTCTCCTACATGTACACATATGTGCTAACACACATATTAATATGGATGTGCACGCACATGGGGAAAGTGTTAGACATGCTTGGGACTTAGAGTAGAAACCAAAGCAGCATGCTAGCCGGGTGTTCTGTTGGTACTTATGATTCTTTGGTCCCATGGGTCTGCCCTGTACGTTGGAGACAATGGAGCATCTTTGGTCAATAGAACATGTTAATAGTCCTTAGAGTCTTTGTAACAACTGGCCCCTTCCCAGGCACACACATTGTCTAATGCCTGGAGAGACACGGGCCAGGTAGGGTCTAATCGAATCATTTAGGAAATGAGGAGCCGGGGTCTTTGTACCTTGTTGGGATTCTCTGCTGGAGGATGACTTCTGCCTGAAAGGCAGATGCTTGGAAGTACATGAGCCAAGCACTACTTCCCCAGCCCATGGCTGCTGTGGGGCTCTTCAGAACCTTCGCAAACAGGTCTTTTGTTGGTTTTTTGAGACAAGAGTCTCTCTGTGTAGCCCTGGCTGTCCTGGAACTCATTTTGCAGACCAGGCTGGACTTGAACTCACAGAGATCCACCTGCCTCTGCCTCCTGAGTGCTGGGATTAAAGTTGTGCGCCACCACTGCCTGGCCTCCAAACAGATCTTAAAGCTTGAAACTTGAATTTCCCCACCTAAGTGGGCAGAGAAAATAGTGCTCGATTTTTCCTCTGATTTAACTAGTGCAAAGCCCACATTTAGCTGCTAAGTGGGAGCACTTTTTCCTCTTCTACATCCTCTTTTCTGTTCTATATTCTCTTCAATGTTCCCCATCTCTATGTTTCCCTCCCCAAACCATTCTTATTCACTGGTCTTTTCCCTCAAACCCTGTATCAAGCAATTAACTTAATTCTCAGCAAGGGTCAAGTTATGCATGTTGCAAGTATCAAAGATTTCTTTAGGATGTGACTGGTAGAAATATAAACTTTTTGTTTTGTTTGTTTTTGTTTTTCAAGACAGGGTTTCTCTGTGGCTTTGGAGCCTGTCCTGGAACTAGCTCTTATAGACTAGGCTATCCTCGAACTCATAGATCTGCCTGCCTCTACCTCCCAAGTGCTGGGATTAAAGGCATGCACCGCCACTGCCCAGGAGAATTATAAATTTATACCAAAAAAAAAAAAAGCTACTTTTCTGGGCAGTGGTGGCACACACTTTTAAACTAAGGAGGCAGAAGTGGGTAGATATCTGTGAGTTTGAGGCTAGCCTGGTTTTCAGAAAAAGTGCAGGAAAACCAGGTCTACACAGAGAGACCCTGTCTCGAAAAAAGACATAACAAAAACAAAGGAGAAAGCCAGGTGATGGTGGCGCACACCTTTAACCCCAGCACTGGGAGGCAGGTAGATCTCTGTAAGTTCAAGTCCAGCCTGGTCTACAGAGTGATTTTCAGGACAGGCTCCAAAGCTACAGAGAAACCCTGTCTCAACACACACACACACACACACACACA
>NC_022032.1:7548530-7566086 GCF_000317375.1 Microtus ochrogaster
CAACACACACACACACACACACACACACACACACACACACACACACACTGGTGCTGAACAGAAGAAAATCCAGAGGCCAGCACTCTGACCAACAAGCAGATGGCTGAAATCCCTTTCCTAATTGGCACTAACAGGCGTGACCTTGCATTTTGGGCTCGTCTTTGCTATGGGCTTTCTAGTGTCAGGCATTGTGGTAAACCATTTAGCTCACTTAATTCTGTGAACAAGCCTCCAATGTAAGGGTTAGGGAGCTGCATAAATGAAGACATTCATGTCTAAACAGTTGAGAATTTGTTCAGGAAGATGCTGAGGTGGGTTCGTCTGACAATTCAGCCTTTCATGCTCTCCTCCGTGTTTGTCTTTTGTGTGTCTTCTTTCTTGCGTGGGAAGTAGAGCCTGCAGCTGAGACCTCCATGGCCAGCCCCTTTCAGCTGGGTGTCGGGGTCCTATAGGACCAGGTCTACAGGCTATGGTGCTGTCTGTTACTGACTTGTTTTGTTTTTGGCTGTAGCAGAACAGAGAGCCATGACCATGTGATATAAAAGCCGTCTCCACTGTGGTGCAGCGTGGTGCCATCTGTCCTCTCGGCAGTGTCCGGCCCCTTCACCGCCCCACCCTGTATGCTGTAGCCTGTCCAGAGCCAGCTGACCCCTGGGTCTCACGGTTCCAAAGGCCCGCTGGCATGCGGCGTGTGTGTCTATATATAGAAAGACACACAGGCACATAAGCTACTTCCTCTCTCTGCTTCTCACTTTCCACCTCAGCCAAAATAGGTCCGTGACTGCCACTCCTGACCCGGTGAGCTCATGAGCCAAGGACGCCTCAACTGCCAGCTGCCCCTGGTCTCTCCTCTTTCCCCTCAGAGCTGACCTCTGCTTACACAGGATGGAGGGGTCAGTGGGATACAAACAGGCAGGAAAGGAACAATTATTTTCAGGAGCTGGCTGCATTGTTTTGCTCTCAGAAGGAAAAGAGGGAAGGGAGAGCCTGCTGGCCGTGGCTTGCAATGGTCTCACTGAAATCGGGGTATTTTTAGTTGCTTTGCTCAGCCAGCAGCTGAGAGAGCCACCTGTCCGGAGTTCTTGGCTCTCCATCCCTTGCTGGGACTGCCCAGAGTATGCTTTCTGCTGTTTTCTTTGCAACTATTTGAGCCCCATCCCCTCACAACCTAATCCTTCCAGAGCCGAAATAGCCACGCAGGATGAAAACAGAGTTTTGAGGGTTCTGGATCCCTCCATTAAAGGGAGCCTGCCATACACAATAGGTGAATGGACCCCAGGAACCCCAGTGCTCATAAAGTGTAGCACACACTGCCCAAGTGTATCAGCATTGATGGTAAGGCGGTTGAACCTTTAAAAGAATGTATGGCATTCTCCCTTAAACTTCTACCCCCAGACAAGGTTGGAATGTCGCTCAGGGACCTAGCAAGCATTCGGTCCTTAGACCTAGAGGGCAGGTTAAGAATGAGTTCAAGAGTGCAGATGAACTGGGTTATTGCTGAACTGGAGAGTGCCTAGCAAGCATGGAATCCTAGCATCTCAGAGATGGAGGAAGGGAGATCAGAAGGGCAGGGTCATCCTTGGCTGCATAGCAAGTGTCAAAGCTAACCTGGGTTACATAAGATTCTCAAAAACAGGAGAGAAAAATGAAAAGTTTTTTTTTTTTTTCTAAAGAAAAAACCACATACAGTATGGTCAGGTAATAGCTCACTCCTGCTCTAGACACCCTTCCCTGTCCATCTCCTTTGGGAGCTGAGAAAAAGACACACTTACATGATATATGAAAGCCTTTCTAGGGCTGGGCAGTTCTGCACATTAAAAGATTAGATAGTTGGGACTGAAAGTGAGCAGAAAACATACGGTAGAGAGGGCAGGAAGGGGGGGCGGCGGGGAAGGGGGGTGCAATGGCAGTGCTACTTCAGCCCCAAGCCCTGGCAGGAGTCCACCTGGCTGGGACTTTCCCAGAGGCTCCAAGAACATTCAGCCTCGCCAGACCACGTGACTTCCTGTCAGAAAGGATGGAGGAGGCTGGTGGCCAGATCTTATCTGTCCTGACCCACCTCTTAGGCAGGGCTCTGCGCTCTGCTTCTTCGCCACCTTGGGAGGAGCTGCCACCGCAGAAATGAGGTGATCTGTTTTCGTCACTCAGGCCAGCAACCTTTTTATTTGCAGGCTTCCTTGGTTGTAAAGTCTCACAACCACCCAGCCATGCTCTTAAACCATCATAGCCGGTTCCAAAGGCAATCACGGACAATTCATAAACTGATGGGCCAATGGCATTTTAGAAAAGATTTTTTTCTTTGGTAGTGCAGGAGATCAAAACCTTCATACGTGGGAAACAAGTGCCCTGCTGCTGAGCTGAAGTTTCAGATTGTGAGATGAAAGTTTTTATACTAGGAGGCGTTATTTTTTTTTTCTTTCTATTTTTACATAGTGAAGAATAAAAGCCGTTCTTAGCCTGTCGATTCTGTAAGAACAGGACTTGGCCCCACTCCAGTAGAGCCAGGTTTCCCTCCCATACTCCAGCCAAATCTATGTTAGAAGTGCTGGGTGTGTAGCTCCGTGGTAAAGCATGTATGCAGTAGACAGATCATATTAACTATGTGCTTTTATCATTGCTATGAAAGATGCTTGATTTGATTTGTGGTTTCGAATGGTTTCATCCATGGTCACGTAGTCTCAAATGCATAAGCAGAAAATTGTGGTGGCAGGAACTTGTGACAGGGGCTATTGGTCAATTCTTACTAGACGAGAACAGAAAGTAGAGAAAACAGCAGGGACAGGGCAAGATTCCTCTTTCTGCAACCTTAATGCCATTGAAAGACTAGATTAAAACTCTCATTATTGGATTATGTCTGGAAATGACATCAGAGACCCCATAGGCACACCCTGAGATATATTTTACTTAATACTGAGATATTAAGGGTTTTTTGTTTTGTTTTGTTTTTTCTCTTTTGATTTTTGAGACATGGTTTCTCTGTAGCTTTGGAGCTTGTCCTGGAACTAGCTCTTGTAGAAAAGACTAGCCTCAGACTCACAGAGATCCTCCTGCCTCTGTCTCCTGAGTGCTGGGATTAAAGGCGTGTGCCACCACCGCTGGCTTTTAAGGTATTTCTTAATCAAATTAACTTGATCAGTATAGCATGCCTGGGGTTAATAACTGGGGTTAATTTCTAGCACTCAACAACAGCAAAAAAAAAAAAAAAAGGTGAGAGACAGTTCTATGCCCATATATGGGAGGCCTTTCCACCTACCTACAGCTGGGCACAGTAGCATAGGCCTATGGTCCCAGTTCTTTTTGAAGGTCATGGATTTGACTGGGCTATGTAGAACTCACAGGAAGAATTTCCCCACTGATGTAAGATGGCAGAGTCAGTGTCGTTCATGCTTCCCGTCATCTGTACAGTGGGTCTCCTGAAGTCAAAGGCTTGATAAAGCATGCAGGGTATCTCACAATCAATTAAGAACTCAGGACTTCGATGTATTCCACCTAATTGTGGAGGCAGGGGGATCATGTTCTGTGGTAAATAGTACAGACTCCCTAATCACAAAGACTGACTTCTATTTAACCCAGAAGCTTCCCATCTGCTCTGTAAAGTTTGGGTAACTTGCTTGATTTTTTTTTGGGGGGGGTTCATTTTTTCATCTATAAAATGGAAAGTTCCTCCTTCCTGTAGTCACTTGTATTCAGTGAGACAATGTCAGTCTCCAAGGGACACACAACATACCTGGACAGACTATTTATTATACCATTGTTATGAGTATCAACATGCTGTGTTTTGGCTATCAAGTAGCTGTGTACAGACAAGCAGCTAAAAACATCTAGCTCCTTCTGCACATGGTAAGAATACATTTGATCTCTGTAGTTTGGATACCTGGAGGAATTGACCGTCTGGTAAAAGACAAAGAAAGCAGATAAGCCATGTAGGATGCCCTACTGGAGAACAACCCAGAATGTAACTGGGACCTGGTAACAAAGCCTTAATCCTTATCATCTCTGGTTGGCTTGCATACATCTGAACTGTGCCACCATTGGCATCTGTGAAACAAGTGCCTGTTTCATCTCCAGAAAAATGTTCAAGCAGTCAGCCCTCTTCACATATACTGTCATTGTCTGTGCATGAAAGAAAGAAAGAAAGAAAGAAAGAAAGAAAGAAAGAAAGAAAGAAAGAAAAGAAAGAAAGGAAGAAAAGAAATGGTAATCCGCCCTCTCCTCTTTTTCTTCACCTAGTAAACTCCGGAACCAGGCACAGAGCGAACGGTACGGCTATAAGGAGGTAAATACTGTCTCTTTGCATTAAACTTTCCCCTTCACCACTGGCCCTGATAGGAAGAGCAAGACTTCCATAGTCTACAGTCCCTTACTTCCTGGGCATCCTGGAGGCCTACCACTCCTGCCATTGTCCTCAAGTTGGGTTTTCCCTTCATCTTCATGGAGAGAGAGGGGGTCACATCATTCTATGAGCCTCCCTGGCCTCTGTGGTTGGTACCTACAGACATCTGCATCTTTCCTCCTCAGGTGGTGCTTAAAGGTGATGCCAAGAAGTTGCAGCTCTATGGGGTAAGTGTCTTGGGATAACGTTTGGGAGGATCCCCTCAGCCTTTGAGGTTACCTAACTCATCTCCCAAGGCTTCCATCCATAACCACAGACAGCCTAACCAGAGCGTGAGTCGTTTGTGGTTGTCTGAAAATGAGGAGGATTCCAGCATCACCAAACATGAGACTCCCTAGACATGGCCTCATTTTACTCTTGGTTTTCATGTTCCTACCACACCTCCGGTCCTTAAAGTAATTTCAGGTGTTTCCTAAGCCTTTCACAGTCGTTCAGCTGAGATCGTGGAGTTTCATAAATGGAATTGTAATTATGGATTTGAAGAATGTAACAGCACATATATCTGTATTAGTCAGCGTTCTCTAGTGGAACAGAACTTACAGAATGAATATATATATAAATAATTTATTAGAATTGCTGACAGGCTGTGGGCCAGCTAGTCCAACAATGGCCGTCTACTAAAAGGTCTAAGAATCTAGTAGTTGTTTAATCCGCAAGACTGGATGTCTCAGCTAGTCTTCATTATATACTGGAATCCCAAAGAAGTAGACTCTAATGCCAGAGAGAGAGAGCAGCAAGCAGAGAGCTACTTCCTTCTTCCATTGTCCTCTCCATAGGCTGCCAGCAGGGGTGGACCACAGTACAGGTGGATTTCTCACCTCAAAGATCCAGAGATTTAGTTTAGAAAAATCTCTCACTGCCAGGTGGTGATGGGCTAGGCCTTTAATCCTACTCCTCAAAGACAGGCAGCTCTCTGAGTTCAAGGACAGTCAAGGCTACACTGAGAAATCCTGTCTCAGAAAAAAAAAAAAGGGGGGGAAGAAAGAAGAAAAACTCAGGTTTGCCCAGCCATTTGGGTTTTAGTAAATTGCAGATGTAGTCAAATTGACAGCCAAGATAACCATGACATCTATGACATCTATCCTACAGTCCTTCTTTTTATTACTGTGTTCCTCCTTAGCCCATGCTGTAGGCTAGAATTTGAGACCAACACTGTCAGTTCAAAATTTGTGTGTTCATAAGAATGTTCTGAGTTTATCCTCTCCAATCTGGGACCCATCAGGCATAGGTCACTGTTGAGCATTGGAAATATGGACGGCCACCTCCAGGGTTTGAGAGAGCCTTAGAACAAACTCATACCAAAGTGGCCTGCATCTGCTAAATAGGCACTATGAGCACAACTCTTTCTCCTGAGCCAAAATATATGCGGTGTGAATAGCTGGGAAGTTATCAGTAACACTAAATAATAGCATCCATGTCTAAGGGGTACTGTAGGGATTTGATCACACTGTGGCTTGTTAGATGTAAGATTGTGAGAAGATGGTAGCTGTTGAGTACCAGAGCAATCTAGAATGGTGTCCACATGAGGAAATAGTGCATCATGGGAAAAGAATTGGCATGCATATAAACAATGACCTTAAAGTGCTAACACACTTAACAACAAGGGACAGCCTTGGTTATACAGTGTGTCTCAGGTCAGCTTGGGCTATGTGAGAGTCTGTCCCTCAAAGAGACAAAACCTAAAATAAAGCCAGGATGTTGAGCAGAGAGATCCATGCTTCCTCTCCCAAGGGCCTTGTCACTAAGAGCAAAAATCAGCACACACTCTTTGTTTAGTGTTTGTGATGCAGGGGATCCAATTTAGGATCTCACAGATGGTGTGCAAAACTCGGCCACTGACCCATGCCCCAGCCCACAGTTCCATTCTGAGATCAACATTTGGAGAAATGTAACTGGTGCTTCTGATGAGCCATGTTTATAATTCCTTCATTTGGTTGATTTCAGTTTAAGCAGCCGTGTTGGCTGTTATCCTGTCAATGCAGTGTTATAAATATAACTGAGCTTCTGCTGGCTGATGCGGGAGTTTGGTTTCCTTGTTTGAAAATTTGATGGTGGATACTCAGGAGGGATGAGGGAAGAGGGTCTCTCTAGACTCTTAGCTCACAGATTCTCTCTCTGTCCGTTTCCCTCCCTCTCTCTCCCCATAGCAGACCTGTGCAGTTTGCCTGGAAGACTTCAAAGGGAAGGATGAACTAGGTGTGCTCCCATGCCAGCATGCCTTTCACCGCAAGTATGTGGGGATGTGATTGTGTGTGTGGGGGGGGGGTTCTGTAGAGGAGAAATAATTACGGAGTATCTTTAAGAACCTTCTAATCCCGCCTATGCTGTTCAACAGTGATGCCCTAGGTTCTGCACCCCAGAAGGGTGAGCTCAGGGCAGGCACAGGGCTACTTTGTTCTCAGAAGCAGCTGGACTCAGAGACAGCTGGAGCCATCTGGAATGGCTCCTCCGAGATAACCGTCCTCTTGTTCACAGGTGTCTGGTGAAGTGGCTAGAAGTGCGTTGCGTCTGCCCCATGTGCAACAAGCCCATCGCTGGCCCCACAGAGACCACGCAGAGCATTGGGATCCTGTTGGATGAGCTGGTGTGAGCGCTCCTTGTACGTGGACACTTGAGAAGACAGCTTACTTTGTGGACACTGGGGGTCCTCTATACAATGAACAAGACTTCTGGGTGGTGACTTTTGTACTTGCCTAAAGGCAAAGGTGACAGGGCTGGGCTTCCACCAGCAGTGCCGGACCAGTACCAGACTTGCCCCAGCTCTGTTTCCCAGTGCTTCTTTCCCTGTTACCCAGTCTCAATGAATGGCCTCACCCAGCCAGACTACTCTATCTGGTACTACACTATCTGCCTGCCTCATCCTTGCCCTGGGAAGGAGTCAACCCTGTGACTGTGGATGTGGATACTTCCCTTTGGAGAAGAAGCTACTCCAACTTTGGAGGAGGTGGCTCCGCTCTGCCCATATCCCTTACTCCTGCCAGAGCCTTGGGATGGTTTAAAGGGAAGGAAGGAAAGATCAAAAGAACCAAGGTGAAAGATTCAGCATAAAATAAAGGAGGGCAGGGCCCCAGACAAGGGAAAAGTCGATGTTTACATGGGGTGTAGGAAACAAAGGCCAGCCTTGTCCTGGCCAACGGCAGGGTGATGGAACCAACCATCCCCTGTTAGGATGTTAGGTGCTATCCATTCTCTCCCCGACCCTGGTTAATCTCAGAGCTTCCTATTCCTTGCTGGTTTTGAAGAGACCCCATTTTAGAGGAAGGAACTTTTTTATCAACACATTCCCAGGGGCTATTATTACTGTTGTTATTATTTTGAATCAAAAAGGACCCTGGGATGGGGTGTCGGGAGGTTACCATAGTGCGAACGTCTGCTTCCCTCTGTAAACAGTATTTTTATACTTCACCCTCACTATCTCAGGCTTTACATATGTGGCCCCTCGAGAACGGAGGGGGTGGAGTCTCTTCTTCAGCCGAGCAGCTGAGAGTGGGAAAAGGTTATGTATTTAAAGAAAATTAAATTTAATAACATGTTTCTCTAATCAAATTTGGCTCGTGGTTGTGACCTGTGCCAGGAGCAGGAACTGAACCCTTCACCCTGCTTCTTCCTCCTCCCCGAGTCAGACCACACTTGGTATTTCTAGTCCTTTTGAAAAAAAGGAAACTGAGGGCTGGGCACAGCTCAGTGGTGGAGTGCTTGGCTAACATGCTCAAGGACCTGGGTTCGGTTTCCGGCAATGAATAAGAAAAAGGATTACCTGTTGAACTCCGGTGTGAAGTAAGATCTGATGAAGCCGGATCAATCGCCAGGATTTTTGGAAATGTTTTAAAATCGGATGTCTTCCCATGTCATTCACCAACTAAGTCTTGGAACGATAGAATTCTGTCTGTAAGTTCACTGCCTGTGACTTTGGAACCTGAAAGGTCCATGTGGCTACCCTGGGACCCAATCTCTACAACTTCTGTGTCGCTACAGTCCCTGACCAGTAGTAGATCCTGCCCTCCTATCCCCCATTTAGAATTCCACATGGTGGCAACTCATGGCCCCGATCATCTGAGTCCTCCAACTTAGCTTTGCAGGCGTCTTTACTCAGCTGACAGCAACAGCAGGAGTGTGCCCAACCTTGATTGAGAGTTGTCATGTGGCCATTTACCATGATTAACCAGACTTTTTGGGGACCAAAGAATGCATTCTATATGAAGCTAATGTGGGGATGGACCGTAGGGTAGGATATGGGGTTGGTGGTGGCAAGTACTGTGTGGAGACCAGGAACAAAGGCTTTGATACAGTAGCTTCCTGAAGTTTATGCAGATAAACTTAAAAACCCAAACCACTAAGCACCATCTGAGAACCAAGCTAATTCTTTCTCCACTGAGTCAACATAGTCATAGGCAGCTACAACATGCCCAGTCCTCCTTAAATTAACAAAGAACTTACACCCTGAATATGTTTGAAAGGGAAACGGATCAAAGAAAGTTGTGTTGTACTATACAAACCAGCTTTGGTAACCTTGAGTTGGGCATAGAGGCACACGCCTTTAATCCCAACAGCTGGGAGGCAGAGGCGGGCAGATCTGAGTTCAGAGCCAGCCTGTCCACATAGTGAGTTCCAACAGAGCCATATAAGTAGCCATGTACATAGCCAGGCTATGTAAATAGACCCTGGTCCCACACCCACAAAAGGTCTGCCGTTCCTCCTGATAGTTCCTGCTCAACCCACCCCAACCAGGGTTTTCACCATTTTTTTTTTTTTTTTGGTTTTTCGAGACAGGGTTTCTCTGTGGTTTTGGAGCCTGTCCTGGAACTAGCTCTGTAGACCAGGCTGGTCTCAAACTCACAGAGATCCGCCTGCCTCTGCCTCCCGAGTGCTGGGATTAAAGGCGTACACCACCATCGCCCGGCAGGTTTTCACCATTTTCACTAAAGTCCTTTATCCTTCGGTTTTGTCCCGTCTCTCTGAGCATCAGCCTCCCACCTTCACTGTCCTGGCCATGTCACTCACAGCTCAACCTTCTGCTGAAGCTGTGTGCACAGGTTCAGAGGGACAAATGTGATGGATTTGGAAGCAAGAACAACATGACCAGCTGTACAAGCTTGTACAAATCCATGGAACGTGTTGAGCTGTTTATTCCAACGCAATAGTACTGGATTGCAACTGAGCCAATGTAAGAAATTAAAAGCCATGCCCATTTCCTTTCTGAGGGAAAGACATCAACTGTCGCTTTGTGCTTTTGATTCTTTACCTCTGTGACAGCTCATCAAGACACCTTTTGTGCTCTGCAGAGGAGTAGGAAACATTGGGGGGCACTTGATGGTTACTGAGTGTGGTCATGATCTCTTACAAAACAACACATTTTTCCTCATCTATGACTACTGGCTGATATTACTAACACTACCATATTCTTGTAGAATTCTCCAGATGAGTTGCTGTTACCGTGAAAGGAAGACAAAAAACAACCCCTGCAAAAAGACAAACCACAGGCATTGCTTTCATGCCTAAATGAAGGTGTGAATCCCCACAGAGACTGTCTCTGAGTTCTGAATGTTCAATGAATAATAAGCATTGTATCTCAAGAAGGTGCCGGTCTCCTCAAAGACATGAATAACATTTGTGACAACTGGAACCCAAATCTGAAATGCCATGTCAGGGGATTGTTTCTGTTACTTGCTGCATTCAGATCTCTGTTGGGTCGACTCAGGTTTAATATCTATAGAAAGCCATGGATAGCTTAGAAGTGGTGGAGGGCTTGGGGGTGTCATTGCTTGTGGAGCACTTACTTAGCTTGGGCAAGGCCCTAGAGTCTGTCTCCAGTGCCCCCTAAACAAAAGGCCCAGAAAGTAAGATGCTGAAGGATTGTGTCTGGAGGGAGGAGGTCCAAAGAACAAGGAAGCCACTGGTGGCCTTTAGCAAGCTGCTTTTGCTGTAAGCCATGCCCATTTCCTTTCTGAGCTAGTGGGAGCACATCTCATCTGCGTTTTTGTCATGCTCTCATTGCTGTGATCAGATACCCAACAAGACGCACCATGAAGGAGGAAGGAATGATTCCTTCATGGTTTGAGGAGTTGCAGCCCATTCTTATAGGAAAGGCATGGTGCTGAAAGGCTGTGTGGTGCTAGCAATGGGTGTCAGCTGGTTCCATTTTATCAGCAGTCGAGATAGGAAGCAGGTCCGTGCTGTAAAATCTCAAGGTCCAGTGCCTTTCCTGCAAGGTCTCCACCTGAGGGTCCTCGAACCTAGTCAAACAGCAATACCGGGTGGTCTGGTTCAGCCTGTGAACCTGTCAGGGACATTTCACTTTGAAACTGCAACGTATCCCTTCCTGAAATATTCAGTGACCACGGATCAATACTCTACTCCATCCTTCTGCATTTGGTGACCTGGATTGTCTTTTGTGGCACCAAAGACCTCACTACTGCTACCAGCCTGTCATCTGGGACCAGGTTGGAAGGTGGAGAGTTTAATGACATGTCCAAAGCTGAAGACATCTAGGTCCCCACGGCTGTCCTGTCTGGTACCAGCTCTGTGGTCCTACCTGGGAAATAAATCTGGTCTCAACTTGTGTGGACCCTACCTCCACCCTTTTATAGCAAAAAAGTTGTAGAGTGAACCATTTGAATTATTACAAAAACATTCTGCTATATCTATATCACACATTTTTCATCATCAATATGTTTTTATGCATTTCAAAGAAGGCTACAGATAATAGTACACTTCTTGTACCAATTTGTATAGGGAGCCGCTGCTGCTTTTTTTGTTTTTGGATAGAAGACTAAAGAACAGTATCTTAAATACAAAGATAAGCAAGCCAGTCGTGGTAATATGCCTTTATGAAGCTAGAATTCTTGGAGGCTCATTCAGGAAGATCAGGATTTCAAGGTCAGTCTGTGACACAAAGTGACCAAAACCTCAAAGGCTGTGAATGAAGATTAGCAGGAGGGGCTTCCCTAGCCTTGCCCCTTGCCCAGTACCCTGCATTTGATGCCCTAGTACCCCCAAAATAACAAAATAACTTGCTGATTTTGAAGAGTAGCTCTGACTTCAAGGAGGTTTTTTTTCACAACAACTCAAATATGAAATCATTTATTTACTATTTTACATTTTATTTATTAGTATATTACATTATATAAATGTGCTAGGAATTGAAACCAGGACTTAGTACCTACTAAGCCTATATCGTCCCCCTAAACCGTATTTTATATATAAAACTCCCCTAGTTTTATATTTGGAATTCAGTCATGGTAGTAAACAGCTTGTCACTGACACAGATAACTTTGGATCTGAATCTTGTTAAATTACATGGTGTGTGTCAGAGAGGGAGGGAGGGAAAAGTCACTTGGAGTTGGAAACACCCTCCCTCGCCTCACACGTTAACATGTCTTGCACAATTACCAATGGAGTCTTCTCACTTTGGACTTTATCCACACCCTAAATTTAGCAAGCTAGAATTATCTTTTAAGCACCACTTTGAGCAACCTTTTTGAAAGGAATGCCAACAAGGGGGGAAAAATCTGTTTCCTCACGTTTAAAATGCAATCCCTGACTTGGTCACTCAAGCAAGGAGCAGAGCTGTATTATATGCAGACGGCTCCGCAGAGAGAGAAATGCAGAAAATGCATCACAGATTTTAAAGGGTCAAAAGTTACCCATTCAGATTGAGACACAAGACTCCGTAATGAATCACATCCTCTGCATGTTTGGGAAGCTGTACGTGGAGTTGAATAATGGCCTTCTGTGTGCCAGGGAGTTTTTCTTATTATTTAGCAGGATTTTACATAGAATCTTTTGATAGCGAAAGCAGCATTTTTTAAAACTGCTGGGGAGTCAAAACCAGGACCTAGGCCAGGCTAGGCAATCGCTGATCCCTGAACTATATCCCTAGGTCTGACACATTCTTTAAAGTGGGATTCAAAGCCTTAAAACATTAAAATCCGCGTACGAAATTGTAAGTTTATTTTAAAGTGGGGTACATGTATAAAACAATTAGAAATAATTTCCTTGAAATCTTACTTATGAAGAGAAAATCATAAAGTGGACCAGACGAAGGAGAGGACAGTTCTAAATTAGCTTTACTCAGCTACTCCTTTTAAACAGAGAGGGACTCTCAGGCCTGCGTGGGAACAATCTCACAGCTGCCCTTTCTCCCACTCTTTCCCAGCAAAGCTGAGGCTTTGAACTTGCACACTAAACTAAACTCCCTGACCCCTGCCACACTCCACGTGTGTGGCATTTTGGAGGCACCCCTCCCACGAAGGCCCTCTGCTGGTTGTAGGCAGATGAAGCCTTCATTCCAGGCCAAGGGTAGCTCTGCCCTCCCTCCCCTGTGCTTGAGGGGAAGAGGCTGTTCAGACCGCCCTTTGTTACGTGGTCTCTTCTTGATTATACTGGGATCTTCAGGCAGAAATTAGCTTTGTTTGCTAGTTTTAGAGACAGGATCTCACCACCTAATGTCCACACTAACCTTGAACTAATAATGGTCCTCCTGCCTCATAAGCAAACACAAGACAGTTGGTTCTCAGTATTTTATCTATATATTTCATTCCAACTGAATTGAAGTTCATTTGAGTTGTATAGTCCTTTTGAAAAAATGAAATTTATGCCCTTGCAATGCTGAAGCACGCATGGGAAGCTTGTATATGGTGGTCCTGTTGAACTTGTCCATATTGGCTTCAATGGTCTAAATTGATAAGAATGACTGAGCAAGTCTTTTCCTCAATGTATAATCTTTGGGCCTGGCTTATTTCCATGTATAGGGCTAAAGAGATAGCTAAGCCATTAAAGGCTAGGCTTACAACCAAAAATATTTTCATGTGTGATTTTTCTTATTTGCAACATTTTATTTTTAATAATAAGGTTTAAAATAAAAAAATATTTTATTTATGGATATATGTTTATTTATGCTATATGTGTGGGTAGCCATGGAGACCAGAGAAGATGTCGGAGCCCTTTGGAGCTTAAGTTCAGGCAGGTATGAGCCATCCATTGTGAGTGCTGGGAACTGGGTCCATCCAGAAGAACAGCAAGCGCTCTTAACTGCTGAGCCATCTCTCCAACCCCCAAATTCCCAGTCTTTTATAAACAAAAAAGTCCACTGCCAAGAATCAGTGATGACATGTGGCTGTTTTCGGAAAATACGGATACTCTTCTCTCCTCGTTATGAGATGTAGCGGAGTAAACAAAACTAAGACTGGAATCCGAAGAGTGAGTTTAAAGTCAGCCTTCCTCACCTCAGCTAGGAATTCCCAGTCAGCTCCTCAATTTTTTCCTTTTCTTTTATAAAATATTATGAAGGGTGTGTATGTGAAACAGTGTCTCGTGTACCCCAAATCTGGCTTTGAACTCTATGTGTATTCAAGGCTGGTCTTAAATGTGTGTCATCTTGCCCTGCTAGTTCCTCAGTGTTTCTATGTTCACTTTTCCCTGATGGGGAGTCAAGGATGCTTGGGCGAATGTGTAAGGAGAGAAGGAGGTACTGAGTGGATCCGTGTAGTCAACAGATGGGAGACCCACCTGATTCTGCCCTTCTAGACATGTAACTCTCTGTCTGTCCAACTGTGTGTCTGCCCCTTGTTTTGAAAGACCCCCGCCCAGCTTGTTAAACAACTTAGCACCGGTAACACCATTTTGCAAGGCTTATACTGAATATTCAGGGTTTTAACAAAGGGCAGTTTAGAAGCTGCCAAAATGAGATAGAGACACCTGTGGCTGGGGGGGGGAGGAACGGTGAATACCGAGAAAGACACCCTGTCTGCCCTAGACAAGAGCCAAGGCAGCCCATATCTGAATTCTCGGGAACCAGGGACCTTGTCCCGACTTGAACTCGGCCATATTCAAACTGACCAATGAATACCCTGTAACTATGCATCTTGCTTCTGTAACCACGCTTCTGCTCCCTTTACCCTATAAAAACCCGCTACCCCAGCCTGACAGCGCGCCAGTCTTCCGAGAGACTTGGACGCCCCAGGTACCTGTGTATCTGAATAAACCTCTTGCTGTTTGCATCCGCACAAGTGGTCGCTGTTCCTTGGGAAGGGTCTCCCCAGACTGAAAGACACTCTCTGAGGGTCTTTCAGTTTATTCTTCATCACTTGACTCGGGTCAAGTCCTCAGCTGTGCTGGACGCGTTGTCCCTCCTCTATCAATAGAGGTAACGGGACATGCCGCGGCATGCAGTCAAGGCAAGCATGTGGAAGAATGGACATGAAAGCCTCCAAATCGTAACAGTTATGAGCTCTCTTCACATCTCAGGTCATCGGGAGCCAAGCAAACAAACAAGGGGACTGGATAAAAAGACTGCAGGATATACGGAATGGGCTCGGGTGGCAGCTCAGTGGGCAAAGATGCTTATTACACAGTGTGAAGACCAGAGGTTGGATTCTTGGCACCCGTGTAAATGGCAGGAAGATTATGGTGTCTCACCACACTGTGTAATCCCAGTGTTTAGGAGGAGACCCTCGGGGCAAGTTAGCAAAATAGGGAAATTCATGAGCTCTGAATACAAGAGACCCCTGCCCCATTATATAAGGTGAAGAAAAACTGATGAAGACACTGATGTCAACCTCTGGCCTCCGCATGCTTACACTCAAATGCACACGTACCTGTAAACATACATTCACCCACACATATACACATGGAGAGAAAAGAAATCAAAACGTGTAGCTCGTTATGCAATCCCAGCAGTCAGGAAGCAGAGACCGGAGGGCTGCGGCAAATTTGAGGCTAACCTGGTCTATGTAGTGAGTTCCAGAGCAGTTGGGACTGCATAGCGAGACCCAGCGTCAAAAGACAAAAAGACTTGAGTAAACAACAAAAAAGCCATCTGAATGAATGCACCTTTTGTTTTCCTTGCTGACCATAGCTGTGTCATAGGACTTCAGTCAGGATTTGCTCTACTTTAGTGGAAATAGGGGACATCCACTGAACGTGCCGTCCATAGAGAACCTGACATGGGTAATCTTTCTCTGTCAAATGTATTCACCAGCTAGCACTTATTTACGGGGTGCCTTGTAGACAGCAGTACTGTTCCAGTGACTGAGCACTAAATGATTCCGACCCCCCAGGGTATGGGGTCCTGAGGGACATGGCTATTAAACAAACATGCATATCCATAACCACAACCACGATAGGCCAGGCAGTGTCTGCCTACACTAAACTGAGCTGGGCATGGGATAAAGTCTTTCCAAGCAGGAGGGGGGGTCTCAGCTAAGGGCAGAAGAATGGCAGGAGATAAGAGTTGAGACAGAAGGACAGATAGAAGAACTTGGGGGCCCAACAGATAGTAGACTGAAGGAAAGCAAATTCCACGTACCTGGAGCACAGCAAGCCAGGGAGAAGAAAGGTACGAGATGGGATTCAAGGGACACAGGGAGACCACATAGGGCCGAGCAGCAATCGTAAGGAGTTTCAGTTATGGCAATGAGACTTAAATAGAGAAATGAGAGCGTCTGAATTTTAATAAAAATAAAAGTGTGGGAATGAATGGAGAAAAGTCAGGTTGAAGCCTTGTAAATGGGCTTGGCATGAGACAGTAAGGAGAGCAAAGGGGAGAGGGGACTGGTTGTGCAGCCTAATGGTAGAATAATTGTTCAGCATGGGGAAACCGCGGATTCAGTCTATAGCCTGGAAGAAGAAAAGGAGGAGAAGGAGGGAGAGAAGGAAGAGGAGAAAGAGCAGAAAAAGAGGAGGGGGAGGGGGAGGAGAATTTAAGGCATATTTTAGAGGTAAAAAAAAAAAAACCAACAACATTTTCTGATAGGTTGCATGTGGGAAGGGAGGGGATTAAACTCAGGTAGTCTCTAATGCTGAAGCCTGTACTTGCTAGGTGTGTCCTCAAGACTAGCGAGGCCGAAGAAAGGAATCAGTTGGAACTCCCATAGAAATGGCATTTTAATACTCAGCTGTAGCTTTTAAATAATGTTCCTCTCAGAAAGTACCGGGGCTCTCTGGAGAAATGGCTGATGCAATCTTGCCATTTCTGGAAATCCGGGAAACATTCCAAGATTACGTGACAAGGGACATAGTAGCCAAAATGAAAAGACTTCTGTTGGCAATAGTCTGGTCAACCTAAGTATAACTTTTGGGAAAAAAAAAATTCATTACATCTACAGAGTTCCTTGAGACCGGATGAGACTGACAGGAACAGCAGGGAGCAAACGCTGGGTGTTGATTGAAGGCCACTGGAGGGCTAGGCTCATTGCTGTAAACACCGGTTCACGGTTCACGAAGGGAAGGAAGGAGTCAGGCATTTTCCCTGCCTTCTCCATGCGAGTGGCATTCCGGGTGATCAAATAACCAGCTACAGATGGAAAGGCCTACTTACAGGTAGTTCCCATTAAAAGAATGCCAAAGGAAATGAAACTAGAAAATTCCCATTTCATAATCTTAATGAAGTCATGAAATTAAGCAACAGTCACGGTATGGTTCTGTTAAAGCCACCAGGGCAAAGAAGATGTGGAAATTTATAACAAATCTACCTCTCCAAAGAGTTTCAGGAGTTTCCCTGGTCTCTCCCTAACCCCAAAAAGCCTCACCCATCAAGACTTCTCTCACTCTCCTCCAAATCACTCCCAACCTGCCTCAGGTGCCCAGGCTGCCGTATCCCTTCCCGGTCCCATCGCCCATCCCCCCTCAGTCCACCCCCACCCGCAGTTTACCCAGGAGATCCCTTCTATTTCCCCTTCCCAGGAAAATCTATGCATCCCTCTTTGGGCCCTTTTTGTTATCTAGTTTCTCTGGGGCTATGAATTGAATGTTGGTTATCCTGTCTCTGACTCCTAATATCCACTTATGAATGAGTACATGCTTCTCTTTCTGGGTCTGGGCTAACTCACTCAGGATGATTTGTTTTTCTAGTTCCATCTATTTGCCTGAAAATTTCATGATGTCATTGCTTTTTTGAAATAATTTATTTGTTTTTATTTTATGTGCATTGGTGTTTTGCCTGCATGTATATCTGTCTATTTGTGTGAGGGTGTCAGATTTGGGAGTTACAGACAGTAGTGAGCTTCCCTATGGGTGCTGGGAATCGAACCTGGGTCCTCTAGAAAAGCAGTCAATGCTCTTAACCGCTGAGTCATCTCTCCAGCCCCTGACGTTGTTGTTTTTAACAGCAGAGTAATACTCCATTGTAATACTACATTTTCTTTATTCATTCTTCAGTTAAGAGG
>NC_022032.1:7566824-7572374 GCF_000317375.1 Microtus ochrogaster
TTTAAAATTCTTCTGTTGAGAATTATCTGTTTAGACCTATATCCATTTTTTTTAAATTGGATTATTGGTATGTTGATGACCCCAGTTAAGACTCCTAGCAATAGAGGAGCGGGGACCTGAACTGACCATCTACCATAATCAGATTGGTGACTACCCTAATTGTCATCAGAGAGTTTTTATCCAGTAACTTATGGAAGCAGATACAGTGATCCACAGCCAAGCATGGGGGGGCAAACTGCAGGAGTCCTCCTGAAGAAAGGGAGGAGGGATTAAACGAGCCAGGAGGACAAGGTCATGATGAGGAACCCACAGAGACAGCTAACCTGAGCTGGTGGGAGCTCATGGACTCTGGATAGACCAACAGTTAGGGAGCCTGAATAGGACAAACCTAGGCTCTCTGCATGTGAGTGACAGTTGCTTAGCTGAACTGTTTGTAAGACTCCTAGCAGTGAGACCAGAACCTGTCCTCGGTGCTTAGCTGGCTTTTACCTCTCCCAGTCTTGATGCAGGAGGAGGAACTTGGTTCTAGCGAAACCTGATGTGTCATGTTTTGTTCAAACCCATGGGAAGCCTGTTCCTTTCTGAATGGAAACAGAGAAGTGGATGGGGAGTGGGAGAGATGGAGTTCGGGGTGAATGGGGTGAAGAAGGAATGGGAGGAAAGGAAGGAGGAGAAACTGGTCAGTATGTAAAATAAATTTTAAAAATGTTAATTAAATAATATGATTAAAAAAAGCTACACCTCAAGCCAGAAAAGTGGGATTTAGAGGAATAAATTAAATCCTACCAAGTGAAAGAAATTGAAAGAAGAACATAGCTCAGAGAGCATCTGCCTAGCATGTATAAGGCCTGAGTTTGATCCCCCAGAAACTTACAAAAATACTAAGAACAAGCAGTATGCTAAAAGCAGTTGTCGGATACTTTCTAGGAAAAATGGCCCTGTTCATTTGCCTTGTACGTACTAACCATTAGCTGTGCCACTAAGTCATACCTCTCAAAACAACATTAAAAAAACAAGCAACTATTATATGGCTGTGGGGGTAGCTAAATGGTAAATCACTTACCTCACATGGTGATAAAGCTGAATAAAGAAGCAAGCAAAATAACTCATTGTAAAGTCTGAAATATTGGAGAGGCATAACCCAATGCCAACTTTCTCTAATTACAGAGAACTCATGTGATAGGGAATGACAGGTAGGGAAACTGGACATGTACAATTGTACCACGGGAGAGTCTGTTGTTCTTTTTTAAAACATTTTGTATCACAGAGAGATAATATAGTTGCTAGAAGAACCAGGAAGAACTAGCTCTCCATGAAACTGAGCATTCGGGCACAGTAAAGAGAATGGCTGACAAACAGGAGGCCAAGGGAAGACAATTGGAGGGGTCTACAGGAAGCAGACAGCAGGAGCTGACCTCGTGGGAGAACGAGCTTTGGGATAGATTGTGTCCTACCCTAAAAAAATTGACTGCAGTAAACACAAAATGGAAGCATGGAGCAAAAAGGGAAGCTAAACAGTTCTGGACCCTTGAGGGTGAAAGGGACAGTGGGAGATGAAATGAGTTTCTATCATAGGAAGAAAGTCGAGTTTGCCCAGTTTCCAATATAGGTTCCCCCAGCTCTTCTGATGGATAGTTCATGTTCACGGCACTCTTTAGTTTATAGGTATAGTCTCACTTTTTCAAAGGTTTTTGTCTCACTATGATTCTGACATGCTTCCACTGACTTTCCAAATACAAATTTCCGTGCGTTCGTGATAAAGGGCTTTTGAGTACCACAGGTCTAGAGTCTTGGGCAAGGACCTAGGGTGCTGGACACAGTCACCAAATAACAGCCAGGGGTAGTGACTCGTGGTTTTGTTGTCTCACACCCATGGAGATCAGAGCTGTAGACTGAAAATTTATTAGGGAGAATTCCAGAAAGAAAAAAAATGAGACTTTGAGGAAAAGTGAGAAATTATTGGAAAATGAGATAAGCTCCCAACAGAGGGCTGGGTTTCCAAAAAGGAAAAAGCCATTTCTTGTCTTGAATTTTTGTAGTCATAGCAGAAACTGGGGTAATTGCTATAGGGATTGATCAGCTCTAGTTATCCTGAGTGAAGCCAATGGTGGACCCATATACTAGGCACGTTGTCCTGGCCTGGGGAGATAATCACACACTGTTTATGCACTGCCCACCAAGTTAGTGGTGGTGGAATCCCCCTCCTGTCCAGCGTTGACTCTGATTTTGTGAGCTATTGACCTTGGCTCTCTGCTCATCGCTTGACTGGTATTTCTGCCTAATGTTGGGAGTGAGTCAGTGCTATTGGTTATTTTAAGCTCTCTTTGTTCCTTATGATGCCTCCAGTTATTCTGAGTTAACTCTTTGTCTACAAGGTGGTCTGCAGCTTATTGAAACAGGTGGAGGCATTTTTAGAAGCTATCGCTACTTAGTCTGTTACAATCAACTACATTAGAAGCTAGGGTATAAACTGGATGGTAGTGGCACATGTCTTTAATCCCAGCACTCGGGAGGCAGAGGCAGGAAGATCTCTGTGAGTTTGAGGACAGCCTGCTCTACAGAGCAAGTGCTAGTATAGCCAAGGCTAGTACACAAAGAAACCCTGCCTCGAAAAACCAAAAAAGAAAAAGAGGAAGGAGGAGGAGGAAGAGGAGAAGGAGGAAAAAGAAGAAGGAAGAGGAGGAGGAGAAGGAGGAAGAGGAGAAGAAAGAGAAGGAGAAGGAGGAGAAGGAGGAGAAAAAATATTTTATTTGGGCTATAGGCCTTCTCATTCATCTTCCTCGGTACTCAAGAACCTGCCATTTCAGCCCTTAATTTTCTTTTAAATCCAGTCTTTGTCCTGTGACATAAGTGAACAACCTTACTCTTTCAGTGTACCGTGGAGAGTGACAGTAGTGGCCCAACCTGCAGTTTTCACTATGGGCCCTACCCCCCTACTAAATACAAGGCATATCTCCTATCTCACTAGTATGTTCTTCAAACTAACTAGTGAGTCCTTGAGCCCAAAGCTGTCTTTACAATGAATGTTAAAGTGCTTATGGTCCCATATGAAAAACGCTCTAGTGGTTGTCTTGTTCTGTTACCAGGCCAGGTTTGTCTCACCAGCGACACAGTACAGCAGTCACCGAAACAAAATGTACTCATGAGCAGCCCAAAACAAGTAGACAGGAACCCCAAATCTCAAGCACTCCTCCCTGGTGATAATATCTAGGGGTACTTACAAGACAGAGACAGGGTGGTCTGGAAAGTGTGGGAACAGGCTATGGTGTTACGCTCGTCATGGGATGCATGCCAAGAACTTGGCACGGGCGCTCTCAGGTTGGCACTTCGGCACAAGTGAAGGGTCCGTGTCTTCAGCCTATGTGAACTACCTCTGATTTCCTGTGGGGGAAATTGCCACCATGACCCCAGTGTCAGGTGATATTCACAGCAAACTAACGGAGCTACTATTGCACCACTTCTAAAACTGGGGATAATGACAAATGGCTCAAAGCAAATGTGGCTGGAAGACATATTCAGCGATAATTGCTTAGAGTATTTCAAAACCTGCTATGAACCATGTTTGGAACACAGAGACCTTGAAAGCCACCCGAGGAATAATGTCATATTTCAATCCCTTGTAGTTGCTATTCTCAGGAAAATAAAGAAACTATTGCTCCTTTAGACTTTCTCTCATTTTGCTTTTCCTTACAAAGTTAATTTTAGCCAAAAACTGTTTTAGTGTTTGGTTTGGATTTTTAATTTTAGAGCCAGGTTTGGTGAGAGAATGCAGTCGAGGTTGGGCTTGAACTGCTGGATCCTCTTTCGTCAACATTTCAAATGCTGAGAAGACAAGTTCGTTCCACCGCGGCCCCAAACTGTTCGGGATACAGTCCCTGGAAAGCTGAGAAGTCTTCCTGGATGCTTAGGTAAGCGCTTCCTGCAAGTGACGGTAGTCTTCTGTTTCCCGTCACAGGAATATCTAAAATGTAATCCCTTTATACATGAATGCACTTGATACCTATTTTAGATGAGTACATGACTGTATCTACGTCCATAGTGCGGGAGTGACTTGTAAAAGCTGAGGTCATCTAGTGCCTGCCTGGCTTGTGTCCATCGTCTTCTCAGTCTGCCTTCCCTCACGTCAACACTGTCTACTCTGCCCCTCAGAGCAGGCATCATCTACCTGTGCTTGTAAATCTAGGCTTCACCTTTGACCTTCGCATGAGCCTACACAAACCTAGCACTGATATTCTTTTTTTTTTAAAGCACTGTTATATACACGTAGCCCCACATTACCTTGTACATTGTCCATGCATCATTTAGCAAGGTTACTTGGTTTAGCTTTGCATCCCTAAAAAAACAAACAAACAAACAAACAAAAAACAATATCAAAACACATGGCTGGAGAATCCTCAGGCTAGTGTGGTGTGACACCAAAACACCTGCTCTTTGTCCTCGTGTTTTTGCTCTATGAACCAAAAGCTACTTATTTATCCTTGCGGTCCAGAGCCCATATCTTTACATATAATTATTTGCATTTGATAGTTGCGTTGATTCTTTTCCCACCTTTACATGGATTTCAGTGTATGAAAACATCTCGCTGGCCCTTAGCACTTTTTAACTGAAATTTTATGTACAAACCATAATATTCCATTTTAGGGCATTCATACCACTAACCACATCCAGGACATTTTTAGCATCCTAAAAGCAAACCCTGTAAATCTTCTCATTTATCCTCCATTTTCCCCTCCTATCTCCTAGGAACCACTGGTCTTTGCTGTGACATTATTGATACGGGTACTCTGGAGATTTCACGTCAGTAAAGTTATAAACATGTGCCTTTATCACTGGCTTATTTTGCTTTGCATAATGTCTTGAAGGTTCATCCATTTTGTAGTATGCGTCAGAATCTCACAGCTGAGGGCACAGTTCAGGGATGCAGCATGTGTCTGGCATGGGTAAGGCCGCAGGTTCAATTCCCAGCACTAAACATGCTCACCAAACAAAACAGAACAAGCCAAAAACTTTCATTAATTATGGCTAAGCAAAATCCTACTGTGTGTACTGTAAACAGAGACTGTGCTTCCTCTTCCCAGCTGCCCAGACCCGAATAGTCACACAGAAATTATATTAATTATAACACTGTTTAGCTGATGGCTCAGACATATTTCTAGCTAGCTCTTACATCTTATATTAACCCATTTCTATTAGTCTATATATTGCCATGTGGCCATGTCATTACCTCATTTTCTACATGCCTTGTTTCCTCGGTGGCTAGTTGGTATCCCCTTGATTCTGCCTACTCTCTCTCTATGTATATCTCAGTTTGGATTTCCCACCTGGCTTACTCTGTCAAGCCATTGACCAATACAGTTTTATTCATCAACCAATAAAAGCAAAACATATACAGAAGGACCTCCCACATCAATGTATCTATCACCCTTTATTTTCTTGCTAGTGTTTTGTCATCATAGTGAAGTAGCGATGGTAGTTAACTTCTGCAAAGAAGAAAGGTTTGTTTCATTGTTATGCCGATTCTAGTACGTAATCTATTGGCCAGGTTGCGTA
>NC_022032.1:7573504-7579443 GCF_000317375.1 Microtus ochrogaster
AATGTGATTTCATAATTCTCTTCTTCTTCCTTCCTTCTTTCCTTCCTTCTTTCCTTCTTTATTTCCTTCCTTCCTTCCTTCCTTCCTTCCTTCTTCCTTCCTTCCTTCCTTTCGAGTCAGGCCTTCATGTAGCTTCATGGGGTGCTGGGGATTATAGTTCATTTTCTTGTGCATGCTAGGCACACATGTTCCCCAAATAAGCTGCATTATTTAGCCGAGACTGGCCTGGATCTTCCCGTCTTAGCCTCTCAAATGCTGTTATTATAGTTTTGTGCTGCTATGCCTGATAATAACTATGTAAGGCATTTACATGATTCCAAAGTCAAAACCATGTATGTGTGTGTATGAGAGGGGGGAATGTGTCTAGCTTTCATTCCTCTTCCTGCTTTCTTATAGAACTAGAGTCATAAGCCCAGGGATGGGACCACCTACAATGCTGGGCTCTCCCCCACTAATCATTAATAGAGAAAATGCCTGACAACTGGATCTCATGAAGGCATTTTCTCAGCGGAGGCTCCTTCTTCTCCAATGACTCTAGCTTGTGTCAAGTTGTCACAAAATAAGCCAGTACACCCTATGTATAAATTTTTTATGAGTTTGTTATTTAGGTTCCATTTCTACAAAAAAAAATGCGTACATTTTTGCTATCTATTTTCCCATCTTTTTTACAAGACACTGCATCCCCTCTACTCTTTTCACATATCCTGGAGTTCCACAACATTACACAAAGGTTGCTCTCTTCTTTTTCTCAGTGCAGCTGTACTGAGCTGCATTGTGTGGATGCAGATCCATGCAGTTTCAATGCGTGCATGGACCGTGATCAATTCAGTCTGTCCTCTGTGTGTTGGACATGGAGGTTCGGGATACATTTGTTGCCTGGCTATATTGTGCCAGGCACTAGGAGTAAAGGCAAGGCCAACTCTGGCTTCAGTAAGCTCAGCGAGAGATCTCTACAATAAAGAGCCTTCCTTAAGTCCAAGAGGATGCCTGGATCCACTGAAAACAAGGGACACATGTTACCAAGAAGAAACGTCCCACACAGAATGAACACAATCACCTCTTATTGACCAGCATCATGCTGCACTTGGGCCTTTGTGTGGGAAGGTTCTTTTGGATGTGCTTAACAGTGATTGATCAGGAGTGCCACCAATTGGTCAATGTAGGAAAAGCCAAACGAAAGAGACCTTGAGTTAGGATTCTAATGACCAAATTTCCTCCGAAAGAAGAAAGGCAAGTTAACGCTAGTGCTGTGGCCTAACCACAGGAGTGACATCTGTATGACCTTTATGCCTATCAGCTGCTGTTCTAAGCATTTACGTGCATTAAACTTAAAAATAAATTCTCCCAACAGTCCTAAGAAGTGGGAACTCTTATTATCTAAAAAAAAAAATTCCCCAATGCAGAAATTAAGACACAGAGATCTGAGCTATTGCACTTATGCAAAATATCACACAAGAAAAGGGGGGCAGTTAGGCATCACAGGGTAGTTGCAGACAATGCATTATGAAGTGCGTGTTGTGGAGCTCAAGGGATTGTTGACTGGAGAAATGCCTCAGCCCTTAAAGGCTGGGCTCACAACCAAAATATGGCTCGGCAGTTAAAGGCATGCCATGACTAACAACCTTCACAAACTCAAGTTCAGCGAACCAGACTTTCTGACTTCCACAGGGTCCAGGAACGCATGAGATACATGGTTAAATGCATGAACTAAATATTTACAAAAATAGAGTAATTACTTGTAACAATAACCTCCATTAAGAGAAGTGTATGCTCTTAGGAGCATATGAACATCCTTTTCTGGCTTCTACAGACCAGATGCACAGGCGATACACGGATATGCTTGTGGACTAAACAAACACTCACACACATTACAATATTCCTTAAAAGAAATACACTCATAATAACGTATGTTCTAGTGAGTCCAGAACTAGTGATTCAGCTTAAAATTCAAACCAAGGATCCTCTTAAGTTCACGTCAGACGGGTAATGTGCCCACGTCGTAACAAGGTTTAATGGGCGGCACATATCACGCACTAGCGTGAAACCCCAATCATCACGCTTATGAACCATGAAAGGATCGGATTTCCAGTGTGCGAGAGGAAGTCAAGTCAGTCTTACAGGTTTTACAGAGAGGGCGACTGACATAGTGCGCCCCTATTTAGCTTCTGCACACAAAATCTCGTACAATTAAAATCTACTGGGAAGATTTTTGTGAGCAGGCTTTTGTCCTTGTTCTAGAAAAATAAAATCAGCAGCAAAATTATCGAGTGGACGCTTAATTATGCAAATATATTCTTCATAGCTCCACCTTTCACTGCGTTCCCTCTCCGCCCGGCTGTTGCTTTTCGGCTGTAAGTCGTGACCAGAAGCGTTGCGGCTCCCCTGGCGGAAGTAATTTTTGCACTTTACGGCGACACTGAGCCCGGAGCCGGAAGTTGCTGAGTGCAGAGTCTGCACGGGGAAAGTTTTAGGTCCTGGGATCCTCGCAGGTGTCATGGCTCAGTAGTTTATCTTTAAAACTTACTTTTTTTGGTGCTCGGTCTTCAGAGGGATTAATTCTGCCACGTGTTAGGAGTTTGAGGCTCTCGCCCTAGCAAGGCCCCTTTGCACTCGACTCGTCTGTTTCAGGTTTCCGTGCCGTTCGTTGGGAGACTCCCCTCCCTGGGGCGACCTTCCCTCTGAGACTCCAGAGCCCTCCACGCTTGGGTCTCCGTCCCCGGTGGGGAACCCAGTCCACCCGGGAGCGAGCGGGAATGAAGCTGGACGACGCCTCCCCGCCCTCCGAGGGCTCTGCCCGCACCCTCGAAAATTCCCTCTCCAAGATTCTGCACGGTCTTAGCCAGGCTTCAGGCCGGGGCCACGCCACACCCTCCGTCCTGCACGACCTCAGTGCTTTAATCGAGGCGGCCGACGGGGACGAGTTATTTGTGGGGAGTGGGACTCGGGGGATGCCCGAGGTCCTGGGACAGGTGGCGAAGGCCCTGGAGAAGTTCGCAGCCCCGCCCCAGGAGAAGACAGGGGGAGGCGATGGCCATTCCGAAGTGCCCGAGAAGGCAACCGAAGTCGGGCTACTGTTTCTCAAGCTGCTGGGGAAGGTGGAAAGTACTGCAAAGAGTTCTCCCGTCTGCCCTGCGTGGAAGACAGGCCTCCGCCACTTGGCGGGACCCGTGTATGTTTTTGCTATCACACACAGACTGAAGCAGCCCTGGACCAGTACAAGGTCTCAGCAGGTGGCTGATGAGGCGCTGTCCTTACTGCTTCGGGTTACGGATTGCAGTTCTGTGGCAGGATTCTTATGCGGGGAAAATGAGGACGACCGAGGGAGATTTGCTGCGGTCTTGGGGCTTCTGAAACCCCATTTGAATAAGTGAGTACTGCACCTTTCACTACTAGTAGGCAGATAGAAATGTTGGCATATTGGATCTCTTAAGGGCCAGAGCGGTTGTGACCCGCTAGAAACGAGGTAACCAACTAGATAGAAGCAAACTCCACATTAGAACAGTAGTCTTCTAACTCCATTTTTCTGCATAGAACGACTGCCTTGGGAAATTGGAAATTCTATCCCATGTGTATGGAATCAAGTATCTTATGCTAAGCACCAATCTCAGCTTGGATTTAAATATTGGGACCTCTAACTCTGATAACTGTTAATTATTAAATTAGGTTGATTAGTATATAAAGAACTAATAGAAATAAAATGATGAAAACCACTTAAAACTATAAAGTAGACTGAATTGGATTTTATTAGCTAAAGTACTTGCTGTGAATTTTGACTTGCTACATTTAGTTTTTTGTTTTGTTTTCAGCCAGGTTTTAATTTTGTTTATTTATATTTTATTTATTCATTTTTGAGGTAGAGTCTCACTATATGGCCCCGGCCGACCCGAAACTCTTCTATAGACCAGGCCAACATGGAACCAACAGATTGGTCTGTCTCTAATTTCTTTGTGTGTCACCACATCTATTCCAGGCAGGGTTTTTTTTCCCCCTTTTAAAAGGATTTTATTATTTTTAATTATGTGCCCCACAGGCGTGCCCCATCATGCCTGCTGTGTGCACTGCCTCAGATTGAGCCCAGGGCTTTGTGCACGTTAGGAAGCCCGTTACTGCCTGAGCTGGATCCCTAGTCTTCTGGCACCAGATGCTGACACAAAATAAACTTGGCGCTAAAAGGCTTTGAAACTAGCGCCTCTTTCTTTCTCTCTTCTCTTCTCTTCTCTTCTCTTCTCTTCTCTTCTCTTCTCTTCTCTTCTCTTCTCTCTCTCTCTCTCTCTCTCTCTCTCTCTCTCTCTCTCTTTCTTTCTTTCTTCCTTTCTCTCCATGCTTACTTTATAGCCTGTCTCTGAGGTCCTCATGTAGTCCACGTTGGCCTCAACCTTGAGAGACCCTCCTGCCTCAGTTTGCTTCATGCTTAAGATTACAAAGGTGCAACACTGTGCACAGTTTTGGTGTTCTTTTATTGTTTTGGCTAGGACTAGGTCAGGTAGTGTCCATGAATCTTGTTTTATTATTTGTAACTCAAGGCAATATAGCTGTTATACAGTAATTATTTTGAGGAGGTTGAGTCAGATGTGCAGACTCCTTTTATAAACTAGGAGTTGGTGTTGGTGTTCTGATTTGATACTTGGACACTGTAATGATGACACACCTTTCCTCTCCTCTCTCTTCTCAGCACCTGACACATCATCCGCCAAGATGACCATGGGCCCTAGAGGACTTTTACATAGCTGGTGTACATGGCTGCTGCTTATTTGATAAGCTTAGATTACCCAGAGTTTGGGCAGTTGATGAATGTATATAATGCAGGTTATGTAAAGTAATTCAATTCAAATCATAAAATGTATTTGAGAAAAAAGGTTGTATAGGATATATATATATATATATATATATATATATATATATATACACACACACACACACACACACACACACACATACACACATACATGCATAAATGTATATGTATACATCCGTTAAAGTTTAAATAGTTTCTTTGCTAATACTGTGTCATTTTATTTAGTGTGCTTTTCATGTGGTCCTTGCAGGGAATCCTGGAAGAATAATCCCGCTGTTAAACATGTTTTCTCCTGGACTCTGCAGCAGGTCACGCAGCCCTGGCTGAGCCAGCACCTGGAGAAGATACTTCCTCCGTCTTTGATCATCTCAGATGACTATCAGACTGAGAATAAAGTCCTGGGTGTGCAGTGCCTCCATCACATTGTGATTAACGTGGTGAGCAGCCTCGCTCCGGCCTGTGCCGATTGGGCAGGCTGAGCTACTCACGGCTGCGCTTCCTTTCTCAGCTGTTTTTCTCTGCTTATGTCTTACAAGTAGCTTTCTCTTCATGTTGTCATTTAATGTACTTATTTATATTTTTTTCTCTACATATATATATATCTTTCTCCCCAAATCTGGTAGAAATAGTATCTCACTGATAATATAATAAATAAAATGGCAATTTTAGAAGAGACGTAAAGTCATTCTTCATTTTATATATATATATATTTATATAAATATATATATTAAATGAAACTAAAAGCAAAAATAAAACATGCTCATAGAAATTAACTGGTACCTCTCAAGTTTAAAAAAAAAGGTCAGGCTAGGCGGTGATGGCACACGCCTTTAATCCCAGCACTCGGGAGACAGAGACAGGCAGATCTTTGTGAGTTCGAGGCCAGCCTGATCTACAAGAGCTAGTTCCAGGACAGGTTCCAAAATTACAGAGAAACCTTGTCTCGAAAAAAACTTTAAAAAAAGTCAGAACTCAAAAAATGTACAGAGTGTTGCTGAAGGAGACTTTTTTTTAAAAAAAATATTTATTTATTTACTTATTATGTATATAATATTCTGTTTGTGTGTATGCCTGCAGGCCAGAAGAGGGCACCAGACCTCATTACAGATGGTTGTGAGCCACCATGTGGTTGCTGGGAATTGAA
>NC_022032.1:7579743-7610532 GCF_000317375.1 Microtus ochrogaster
CTAATTTAAAATTAGCGACATTTTGCCACTCTTGAGAAACCTTTAACCGGATACTTTGTCTGTTTGCAGCCGGCTGCTGATTTGCTGCAGTACAACAGAGCCCAGGTCCTGTACCACGCCCTTTTCAACCACTTGTACATGCCAGAGCACCACCTCATTCAGGTGTGTAAGATTTACTCCTAACCGCCTGGGTTCTGGGATGCGTCGAGGGTAGTATTGCATAAGCCAGAGCAGTTTAGAGCTGTTGTCCCCTGGGAAAAGGAGGGTGCCTGAAAGCTGCTGCATCTCAGTGTTAAGCGGGCATCCACTCTCCTGAGCATCTGCAGAGCAGCCCAGCTTTTATCTTCATGAGTGTCAACTATATGCTACTTGCGGGTAGGTCTGTTTTTATTAATTAAATGTTCCTCTGTGCTGGTCCATGTCAACAAATGGATTTGAAACCTCTTGTATGTGGATACTTCAGTGTCATTCTCCAGCCAACACCATTAACTGATAGTTGTCACGTGTTTGTGGTAGGTTCAAGAATAAGTGATTCAAGGAGTGTTTCTAGCTTGAATCCCTTTGGGAGACTTCTATGTAAGTACATGACTGCATACATCAATCCCTGTGTATGTACAATACAGCAATAGCTGTATTACGAGAGGTGCAATGTGTGACCAGCAGCAATGTGCAATTAGCAAGTTTAAGGGTAGCTTTAGGAGACTGGGAATGACAGGATAGATGTTAATGAAGGGTAAAAAGTAGGTTCTTAGGAGGGAGAACACTGTGAAGACAGAAGAAACAAGCTATAAGAAGTTATTAGTAGAGCTATCTTGGTTTTCTGTGTGCTGGGATTGAATCCCAGCCCTCATACATACAAGCAAAGTGCTCTCCACTGAGCCTCCTCAACTTGTTGCTCGTTCTCTGTATCTAGCTGGCTGGAAACCTGCACTGACTCTGACTGCTAAGTGCTGGGAAGGCAGATGGCAGGTGCACAGTGCAGTGATCAGCAGCTCCTCCCTGCTTCTGTTCTGTGCTTTCTCTACCTGTAATATTTTGGGTCCTGGGAATCCACTTAATATTAGATCGAAAATTTATTAGCATGATGGAGAAAGAAGATTTTTAAAATTGTCGGTCACCTAGAAAAGCCAGAGTGCTAAAAGGGAATGCCTGGACATGATGACTTCAAATAAAGAAGTTTGGGCCATCTTAGATTCTGTCGGGCAGTTTGATATAAAGTGCCTGTGACTATCATGGATCACTAAGTCTAAGGGACAATAGATCTAGATTCCTGGGTTAAGCAAGGCCTGAGCTCAGCCATTCTTTCCACGTCACAGATTAGTAAAGAACAGTTCTTGAGAGGAGGTTTGAAAATTTGCGGTAATATGTCTTTTAGAGTTCTGTGACATATCCTAGGGACAGTAGATTAATGAAGATCTTAGAAGAGTCAAAAATGCTGTGGATGCAAATGAAGTGAACTCTGGTTTTCTTTCATTCTTTTCTCTAGGCTGTGCTCCTGTGCCTCCTAGATTTATTCCCTGTCCTAGAGAAAGCTCTGCACTGGAAGGGAGATGGAGCTCGAGCCACTGCACACTGTCATGACGTACTTCAACTCATCCTCACCCACATGGAGCCAGAGCATCGCCTTCTCTTACGTAGGACGTATGCCAGAAACCTGCCCGCCTTTGTGAAGAAGTACGTACCTGGGCTGCTTTGGTCACACACACCATGTTCAACTTGTTAGCATCTCATTTCCTCTTCTGTTTTTAGGTTGGGGATCCTAACTGTCCGGCACATGAAGAGGCTGGAGCAAGTTATTGTTGGTTATCTGGAAGTTTATGATGGACCAGAAGAAGAAACGAGGTTGAAGATACTGGAAACCCTGAAACTTGTCATGCAGTATACTTGGCCCAGGTATAGCATCCAGGCTGACAGATGTGCTGGAAGGGCGTGCATAGGTTAGCTTTCAATTCAGAACTTACCCAGATCAACTATTCGGGACATGCAATGTATCTCAATCTTTTTCACTTGGTTCATCTCTAGGATATTCAGCTACTTCAAATACTCATATTTGAACCCCTTTCATCCGCCAAGGTTCTAGGTTCTGACACAGTTAAATTAGTTCTCTTCCTTAAAAGTTCTAAGGCTGGGCATTGTGGCACAACCCTTGAATTCCAGCACTCAGGACGCAGAGGCAGGCAGATTTGAAGCAGAGGCAGTAGGTTTGAAGCAAGCCTAGTATATTTAATGAGTTTCAGGCCAGCCAGTCAAAAAACAGAAAACAAAACAAAACCCCACACACGAAACAACAAAAATTCTATGGTCATGGAAGTTGGGAAATATTGTAGATTGTATTACTTTTCTATTTCTCTGGTAAGATACCATGACCAAGGCAGTTTATAGAAGAAAGTTTATCTGGGGCTTACAGCTTCAGTGGGTTAGAGTCCCTGACCATTGCAGAAGGGAACATGGCAGCAGACAGGCAGGTATGGCTTTGCTGCAGTAGCTGAGTGCTCACGTCCTGAGACACAAAGGATGAAGGAAGAGAGCCAACTAGGAACGGAATGGGCTTTTAAAACAAAGCCCACCCCTGGTGCCACACCTCCTCTAAGTTTTTCCAAAACAGTTCCACCAGATGGGACCAAGTATTCAAATATATAAGCCTAAGGGGTCCATTTTCATTCAGCACAGCACACAGATGGTCGGTCCAGATTGTAATTAGAATTTATATCAAAATACTAAAGGCTGTTTAGGATTGATGTGTAGTTAAGTGGTAGAGCACTTGTCGGTCATGTTCGAGAGTTCCATCCTTATCACTGTTCCTCTCCAAAAAGGCTACTTAGAGAAGTGCTTGAGTAGGCGTGTCTAAGTGTTCTTCATACAGGTCCTCAGTCTAACGGGAGAATGGTGTGCTTGGAGTGCTCCAGGGCGCATCGTTCAACATCCGCAGAGCAGTGACTCGGTTGCTAACTGAGGATGCGCTTATTTAGAAGGCATTCCTTATGTGGCTTGATGGTGTCAGGAGGAAAGGACCACCTGAACTGCCTAGTCACCTAATGGCTTTCTTGCATGAATGGACGGAATTCTGAAATGCAGCCAGAAAATCAAGAGCCCCAACTTAGTCTATTTGGGAGTGTATTTTCTTTCTTATAAATATACCAGGAGTCAAGAAACTTTCCCTAGTGAAAATCTTCGTCACATTTGTTACTGTATTGCATTTCCTCACCTGACATCTTTGTCCCCCACTAAACTACAGAAGACAACATGGAATGTATTCCTGAAGCACTCGGTACCTGTTATTAGGTCCATAAGTATTTAGAGGATGAAGAGATGGATTAAATCAAATTGAATCAAACTCATTCTAAACTGGGCCATTAAAAGAGAAAAGTGCAGAAATGTCGGGATGTGAGGGCAGGGACATGTGCACCTCTGTGTGGACGCATAGCATGGGAGTGGTGAACACGCACACTGCAGTGAGTGGTTAGAGACACAAGCTGGGAAACACTGAGCAGTTGAGATGAAGTGATGGAAATGAGTTTTCTAGTTACAGTACTATCCAGAAATATCAGGTGTGTATGTGTGTGTGTGTGCATGTGTCTGTGTCCCACAGTTCATGTTATTTTCCACCTTTCATTAAAGTCTGGCTTATAAAACTTACCACGTTAAAGCCTATAACAGTGGCATGGTGTAGTCAGAACATCGTGTAGCCAATAGTTGTGTCTATTTCATCAAAAGGATGAAGACTTAGAGAAAAGCAATTAATAATAAAATAGAATAATAGACTAGGCAAGTGAGTAGCCTAGTCTATGACTGAAAGTTCATAGTGACACTTAAGCCCTGCCAGTCATCCTTATTTCTCTAAGACAAGGTTTTTCTCTGTAGTAAAGCTCACGTTCTAGATCCTCTGTGTCCTCAGTGCTGGGAGTCTAAGTACATACCACTGCCTGTAGCCCTTAATGTCCTAGCATTAACTCACATGACTAGGCTGTCTCATCTCAGGTCAAAATTATAGGGCCTTGAGCAGGAGTCTCAGCCCAAAGTATTGGCAGGAAACAGTTTCCTGGTGGTTTGTTTGAGACAACAGGGTCTTGCTGTAGCCCTGGCTGCTCAAAAATCTCAGAGACCCACCTGTCTCTGCTTCCTAACTGGTATCAAGTGTTCCTGAGCAAGTGAGCCAATGTATGTACACAGGCTGGGTGTGGTAGAAAGAAAGGAACTTTGAGGCTAACAATCTGTGGTCTGCCTTTGGTCCTGTTTGTAGTGCTGTGATAGCAAACATCATTTGACTTCAGTTTTCCCGTATCTTGACCAACTCTTGTCCAAGTTTAACATTCCAGTTTGCAATATGAAGTTTTTTTTGTTGTTGTTTTTTGTGATTTCAGAATTTCCTGCAGAGTTGTGGTCTTGCTGAAGGCTCTCCTGAAACTGCTATGTGATGTAGCAAGGGATACAAGCCTCACATCCGAGGCCACCAAGAGCACCCTGCTCCAGGAAGCCACAGACTGCCTGATTCTTCTGGACCATTGTTCTCAGGGGCAGGTGAAGGTAAGGCAAGAGTCTGCAAGTCAGTTTCAGTTGGCCTCGTTCCTAGGTAACCCCAGTGATTAATTGTAATTTAACTACTTGTATGCCCAAGCATATTTGGACATGAACATAGAGAGTGTTAGGCCCCTACCTCTGTACTCTGTAGTCTTGGACTGTTTGTCCGATACCTTACCCTATTTATTTTTGGTGGTAGGGCCAAATTCTTTTAATGCTATTCAAAACCATTTAGAGCAAAAAAGATCAGATATTACTGGCATTCAGAACAAGAAAGAACAAGCCACCAGGATTTTATACAATTGTGTTCTGTGATTGACACGACACCCACTGTTTTAGTGAGACAGACACCTTAAAGTTCTGCTCTAGACTTTGAATTAAAACCAGTACCAACAAAGCCCAAAGAAATGAGGTTCTTAGCTGCAAAGGAGTAATACTGTGATTGAGATACCACGGTGTTCCTATGGAGGGACACCTTTTGAGATGTTTGGCCATATTCTTGTGTGCAAGTGCAGGTATATGGGATATAGGGTGTCATTCACGCACCATCCTTACTTTTTAAGACAGATCTCTCACTGACACGGAATTCTTCAAGCAAGCTTGGCTGGTTGGTTGGCCAGGGATCTACCTGTTTCCTCTTCCCCATACTTAGGTTACAGGTGTGTGCTCCCACTGATGACAAGTGTGAGTTTTAAACATGGACTGAACCCAGGTCCTCATGCTCATTCCACTGAGCTAGCTCCCCAATTTCCAAATACTCAATTTACCAACAGGAAGTTCTTCATTTTCATGTCCCACAAAATTCTCAGAACTAGTTTATGGAATCTATAACATGTATTTATTTACATGTAATTGAAAGACTAATTGCCCATTTTTATTACAGTAAGAATCTCTAAAGATTAAAGGAGCATGAGAAGAAATTCATGCTCCAAAATATGTAGAGCTCAGGTGTGGTTTGCTTTTCAGTTTATTCAAACATTTCACTGCTGCTCTTTACACGCGCTTGTGTGGTTTTCCAGCCAGAGGTCCACTTGAGTTGTTTTGGCTAGAATGAAGCAGGCTCTTAGAAGCCAGTGGGCTACGTACACTCATGGAACAGGATTTAACTGACACCTGTTCCGGTAGAGGTACTTCCTTTAGTGCCCACACTCGAATGTATGAATTAAGACAATGGGGAAACAGGTTTTACAAATTTACTGCTTGTTTTCATGTTTCAGGGTCTTCTGTCTAGAATCGTCCTGTCCTGTGAAGACAGCACAGTGGTGAGCTGCATCACTAAAGTGCAGCAGTGCTCTGCAGGTGTCCCTGAGTGACACCATGACCAACCAGCAAGAAAGGGTGTGGATGGAGTTATGGAAAAATCTATTTTTATACTAAACATTGTAAGTTGGAACTTTTGTTTTCTTCAGTTTATAGGAGAAACTGAACAAGGGGAAAAAAATTGAAGCTGGGTGGTGGTGGCACAAGCCTTTAATCCCAGCATTCAGCAGGCAGAGGTGGATCTGAGTTTGAGGCCAGTCTGGTCTACAGAAAGAGTTACAGAACAGCCCAGGCTACATAGAAAAACGCTGTCTCAAAAAACTAAAAAGGATAAAGAAACACTGGCATTTCTAAGTAAAAACTGGGAAGGGAAAATTTAGCACTTGTAATTTAGAACCATTTACACACAGTGTCAGTCCAGCTCCAGGGACTCCTCTGTCAGATCCCTAGGCTCAGGCTGTTACAAACAGCACGTTACAAAAATATTCTTTACAGCCGGGCGGTGGTGGCGCACGCCTTTAATCCCAGCACTTGGGAGGCAGAGGCAGGCGGATCTCTGTGAGTTCGAGACCAGCGTGGTCTACAAGAGCTAGTTCCAGGACAGGCTCCAAAACCACAGAGAAACCCTGTCTCGAAAAACAAAACAACAAATATATATATATATTCTTTACACTGTAAGGCGCTCTCTTCTCCACTCACTCCCTGGAGTGACATATATATTAACAATATAAATACTGTATGAAATATAGCACAAAGGAGCACAGTTGGAAGTGTTGACTTTTCAGGATAAAACATGAAGGAGACTCATGTGGTTTTGGCTTTGGCTGTGGGTTCTGTCTCCTGCTCATACTCTATCTCCACATAGGCCCGTTTTTTCCGCAAAGGTCCTTTTAAGGGTGCTTTGCCTTTGTGTTTGGCCTTAAGGGCCTTCTCTTCTTCTTCTTCACTGGAGGAGTCATCATCCTGTTCTTCATCACTGCCAGCATCCAGTTTATCCATATCCTAATACGTGGAGATAGAAGACAGGGAAGTGCACAATTTCTCCAGACTTTCCCCTGCTCAGCCAGTACAGAACAGACAAGAGTTTATCTGCTCCTGTGTTCAGGTTCCCCCTGCTCCTCCCTTTTGTAGCATGCCACAAAACATTCTTTATTCCACAGAGCTCACCTCAAAATCACTCAGGTCACTCTCATCCACATCATCGTCTTCTACAAACTCTCTTTTACCCACATCCTAAGATAAAACATAGTTACCAGGTTAGGGGAAAAAAAAATGAAGATCCAGTTTAGACACGTAGTTTTACCTCTTTTCATAAATAAGTGAATCAGAGTCTTCTAGACCTATTACTCTCAAGTTTAACAATTATAAATTAAAAAGAAAAATTAAGGATATAAAAGCCTATAGTTTATTGGCTGAACTCTGCTGAACCAGAATTAATCATCACATGATACAAAAGTGGGGGTGGAGAACTGGAGAAATGGCTCAGAGGTTAAGAGCACTGGCTCTTCTTCAGAGGTCCTGAGTTCAAGTCCCAGCAACCACATGGTGGCTCAAAGCCATCTGTAATGAGATCTGGTGCCCTCTTCTGACATGCAGGCAGAACACTGTATATGTAACAAATCTTTAAAACAAGACAAAGAACAAAAGGGGAAAATAATGCTGCCTCTGAATTACATGAAAACATGTTATCCTAAAGATTGCTGCGTTTTAAAACAAGACAAACCATACTTACCTCTTCATCTTCCTCCTCCTCATCTTCTTCTTCTTCATCTTCAGAGTCACTCTCTGCTTCCTGTTTCTCAAGGGCCTTGTCGAAGGCATGGATGGGGAAGTTGTAGATGTCGCCATACTGAAGAATAAACATAGACTGCCTTTAACTGTTCTTGAGTATTACATTTTTCAAAGTTCCTCTGACCAACAAGCATATTATTCATCATCAGGGACTAAATAAGGAAAACTATGATAAACAATATTTCTATAGCTTTCCAACCTCTATACAGTATATTTACAACTTTTAACAATCAGCAATTGATATTAAATAGATAGCTTCTGTGGAGAAGAAAGCCAAGTCATTTCAAATCTACTAGTTTATGAAACCACGGGCATTGGGACAAATCTAATTTTGTTTAGAAAGGGAAATAACACGTTTTAATCACCTCTCCATCTTTCTAAATGACACTGTTATTAGTCAAAAGACTGAGATACTTTTTAAAAAGGTTTTTTAAAACTTATTTTAAAGAACTTCAAAAGACTAGAGTAACACATAGAAGTAAACACTCTACCCATTGAGACTGAGGATGGAGGTTGATCAACAGAGTACTTGTTTAGCACGTACAAATTCCTAGGTTCAATTTCCAACATCATATACACCTGCATGGTGACCTCCCTATACCAACCACGTGGGAGGTTGGAGATAGGAAGATCAAGAAATTAAAATCATCTTTTGCTACAAAGTGAATGTGATGCTATCATGAGATATAGTCTCAAAACAGCAAAATCAACTATAGGGAGGTACTGGAGTGAATGTTTGCTGACATGGTACGGCTATGCCAAGGACCCCAGAGCATAAGACCCTGAAAGAATGGCAAAGCTGTCCTCTTGTCTGAGTGCACATGCTGACAATGTGTACAGAAATGTCTACTATAGCTCTGCCTCCACCAACATTTATGGTCTGAAGTAGTCCCCACTACAGAGACTGCCCCTACTAAGATTTAGCCAAACCTGTCTCCTTGGTCCAGCTGTGTACCATAAACCCTGCCTCCTTACTTGTCTGCATGTGATACCCTACTCCCTTGTTCAACTGTGTGTAAAAATCTGCCTCCCTGTTCAACTCTATATAGTAAACATGATGAGCTTCCAGGGTGCTCAGGTTTTTCATCCAAGAGCCCAGTCCATCCAATCCCAGCTTTCTACATATCTATCTTTTTTGCTCTTTGCTGCCCGGAATCAGGTCTGTCCCTGGAGGCTATGCATGGACGGAGGGAAAACCTATGACTTCTATGTTTTTATACAGAACTGTTGAGCTTGGAAGTGTCAACTGGAAATAAAGGGCAAAAAAAAGTCTCACCAGGACAGGTCTACATGTATTTGTTTTATTCCATGCACAAATTGCCATGGGACAGCTATTTGTGACGTTAAAAAATAAATAGATTACATGGGCGGTGGTGGCGCACGCCATTAATCCCAGCACTTGGGAGGCAGAGGCAGGTGGATCTCTGTGAGTTTGGGGCCAGCCTGGTCTACAAAATGAGTTCCAGGACAACCAGGAAACCACGTCTCAAACAAACAAACAAAAAAACCCACCTAAATAAATAAATAAACAAACTAACAAATAAAAATTTAAAAATGCATTTTCTGTATTTCCTAGCATGGTGCTACTACTTAAGAAAACACTTGCCAATACTACTAGCTTTCTCACCGTTTCTTGTTTGAGTCTTTCCAGTAATTCCTTCTCAATGGCGTTGTCCAGCTGGGCAGCTATTAATGCTTTTTCCTATAAGAAAAAGTACAAATCCATTACTCCATTAGGACTCATTTTCTAGCCTGTACAAATATAATTACCAGCTTTTAATAGCAGTATGATGTAGTGTAGTTATTTTCTACTTGCCTCCATTAGTGAGGCTTTTGCCTCTCTAGCCAGACACATTTCTTCTTTCCCTCTCAAAAGCTCTTGGGACCTTTCAATTCAAGAATTCCCATCTATAATTTGCATAAATATAACAAAGAAAATAATTCCTATGACTTCAGCAATAGTATTCTGGATTTTTAACAAGTTCTCGATAGACAAACTACACATACATGCTTACATACATTAAGAATGTCAGGAGGGGCTGGAGAAATGGTTCAGTTGGTAAAGTGTTTGACCTGTGACTATGAGGACCTAAGTTTGGACTCCAACTGTGCCAACTGCAAGAAAGGAGGCAGATAGGTGGACCCCTGGAAGCTTGTGGGAAAGATCCTGGCCTACAGAGTTCAAGTCAATTAAAGATCTCTCAAGAAAACAGTAGGAGGAGCTTGAGGACTCACTCAAGGCTGTCCTTTGACTTCCACATGCATCTATGCCATGCATGTGTGCTCTATGTACACTATGAATATATAAGTGGATTTTAAAAGTGTCAGAAAATACTCTTGGTGGGAAGGAGGCCTCTGATTCACGTGGGAAAAGTGTAACTTTCTCTGCAATGTTTACAAGAGCACCTGTTTGATAATTAGGGAATATGGAAAGTCACTAGCTGGACTTGAATAAAAATTGGTGTATAATTAGTGGAGAATTAAGAATTCAGTGCAGTCTCCAATCATCTAATCTCTGTGTGGTGATACACACCTGTAATTCCAGTACCCTGGGTTGCTGAAGGAGGATCATGTTGGGCCAGTTTAGGTCACATAGTAAGAGGCTGTCTTGGACAGCAACGAAACAACAGATTAGAGATCTAAAGGTCCATGTGATTAGTAGGAATAAAAGTACCAAATATTATTGAAGGTGCTCCTTAAAAGGACAAAAGGAAGTGAATGTCATTTGGTGAAAGAGAGAGCACTGTAAATGCCAAGAAGGAATGAGAAGTGGAACTTGTCGGAACAGCTGATTCTGAGGAGGAAGCTCAGCCTGACTCAGAAATATCAGAGAGGAGGACAGAGACTACTCTGGAGCACGCTGTCCTCTCCACGCATATTACCGTCACCACCCTTTCCTAACAGAACAACCCAGTTTACTTCATGGTAGCTTAACCCAAGATCAGACAGTGTGTCCATTCTTTGTTTATTTTTAACCAATAATCAAAACTTTTCAATTTTCTAAGTTATATAACCAAAATAGCCATAAGGCTACTTACAGACAGGGTTTAAACTCGGCTGAAGATAATGCATGAGTCAGATAATGTCAAAATTCTAAATTCTGAAATGTCTGACTGAGGAATTTTAGATGCGGAGTTATCTAAAATACCTTTAGACTGTTTTCCATTATATCCAAATGGAGAGTATCTGGTTTTAGCCTTCAGTGAAAATCATAATCTGAAGATATGAAAGTGGCCATATGTCACTAAAGAGACACTCCCCAATTTGACACATGATGAAGGCCAGGCACCAACCCCTTTCTCACATGGAGACAGAGAAGCTATGGAAGCATCAGAACAGTGTTTACCTCTCTTCTCTTCTCCCTCCGCTCAACCTTCTTGCTCAAAGGAACAAGTTTCTTCCTAGCAGAAAACAAATACATTATATTAGAAAATTCAAGTTCATTCTAAAAATTAAAGAATTAGAATTGGTTTTCTGTTGACAGCACATCTGCCCAGCACACACAAAGCTCTAGGTTTGATTGCTATGTACATTTGAGCATAAACACACACACCTACAGTTGAATGGTAGGAAAAGCCAGGAGCCCAAGTAGTGGCTCATGCACATCAGTAACTTAGCACTGACCTGAGGCAGAAGGATCACTGTGAGTTGGAAGCTACGTATTAAGTTCTAGGCCAGTGTGTACTACAGGGTCAGAAGATTTGAACTAGCTCTGTAAACCAGGCTGGCCTTGAACTCACAGAGATCAACCTGCCTCTGCTTCCCAAGTGATTAAAGGCGTGCGCTGCCATGCCCAGCTATAGAAGTCAGATATTTTAACGTGGGTTTTTTTTTTTTTTTTTTTGTTTTTTGTTTTTCAAATCAGGGTTTCACTGTAGCTTTGGAGCCTGCCCTGGAACTAGCTCTTGTAGCCCAGGCTGGCCTCAAACTCACAGAAATCTGCCTGCCTCTGCCTCCTGAATGCTGGGATTAAAGGCGTGCACCACCATTGCCTGGCTTTTAACACGTGTTTTAATGTGGTTATTTTTATTTTCTTTAGGTTCATTACACTAGGATTAATGCTTCAGTGAACCAAGAAACGGGAATTTTCTGAAAAAGGTTCACATGATTTTTAACATTCTCTGCTGATCTCAATGAAAAGGCCTCCATTTGGCCTCCTTCAGAACTATTAGTCCTGTGGATTCCATGTCATCTCTACACTGAGTGTAGTTCATACTTCTGATAATCACATTTTTACATCATTTTGAAACCTTTCATTTCAGCTTTTCTCAGGGACTACACAGAAAAAATTTCAGGTGGGTAGGGCATACATCTTCTGCCTTAAAATCCTGCAGAGCCACTGGGCACATCCATATCCCAGTTTTGTCTTGGCATAGCATAAAGGATTAGTCACAGGTGAGTTTAATAGGAAGCGCTGTTTGTGACACAGTCTAGGGAAAGGCTGAACGTAAATAAAGGAATGAACTTGGCCCTTACCGGCGCTTCAGTGTAAGTTTTCTAATTCGAATCAGGTACTGGGTAATCTTGGTAAACCTCTGCTTACATTTGTGTCGAATGAAGCGAGGCCAGTAAATTAAATTTTCATCTATTTGTTCCAATGCTTTCTCATAGTTTTTACTAAGTCGGACCTGTGGAACAGAAAAGGGAAACAAGGGGGATGGTAAATCATTAGGCCTTCATGTTAGTAATGACAGGACATACAGAAGATGGCTTCAATGTCTAGAGATAACCAAAGTGTCACTCTTACTCTTGAGCAACGGTCCCTGCAGTTTTCTCAGTGAGCCTTACCCGTTCCCAGAGCCGCCGGGGAAAAGCTGCTCGTTCTATGACCTTCATATACAGGTAGCACTGTCCTGAGGATAAGTTAAACAGCCATGTTACTATTTACAGACAAACTAGAAAGAACCTTTTATAAACTCTTGTGTGGTTTTCATACCTTTCTCTTCTTTAATGGTTGCATACTGACTGTTTGCCAGAGGACAAGATGACCGATTGCACAGCCCAGTCAGACTGTACTCATTTCTGCAGAAGCCCTGAGTCTTGGTTCTAGGATGCAAGGAAAGAAATGTTTCCAACCAAGGGGGCAACGAAATATGGTTTAGTCTAGACTGCAATATACTCACCTTATTTTGAAAGAACAAAATTGTTTGTTTCCTAGTGTATTCCAGATAACCTGCAAGACAAAGTGAAAACCCATTTACTCTGGCCCCAAAGGTGCTGTTTAATGTAAAAAGAGACAGTGTTCTCCAGGCTGCAAATGGTGCTCACTGGTAGAATTCTTCCCAGCATGTGCAAAGCCCTCGGTTAAGTGCAACACCACTACCACCAAAATACAAACAAAAAAGACGAGGATCTTGTCATAGCACAGTGCTGCAGCGCCCAAACATAAAGGGAAAGAAAATAAGTATTCTTTTAATAGGCCTGACTTGTTTCCTTTACACAGTAACATAGTCTTGTTTGTTTTTGTTTTTTAAAAGCCCTAAATACAGCTAGGCGGTGGTGGTACATGACTTTAATCCCAGCATTTGGGAAGCAGAAGTAGGCGGATCTCTGTAAATTAAAGGCCAGCCTGGTCTACAGAGCTTATTTAGCAACAAAATTTAATTAATAGTTGGCAACTTTTTTTCCCAGTATATACATACATTCTATCATCTGTAGTATGTACCTGTGCATAGTGTTAAAGAGTCACATCATATATACCCAGTGACTTTTCTTTTTCACGTGTGCCCATTATCCACTGTCAAAGGCTGCACAGTACTAGATACTTAAGATACATCCCACAACTTTATCCCCTTTCAGTGTACTACATACTTAGACATGCATCCCACAACTTCATCCCCTTTCACTGTCTCTCTAGCTAACGTGTTCTTTATGCTAATGCAAAAGCACTGACATCTCCAGGCCCTGACATCATAAAACACTCTAATGTTTGTGGATGAAAAAAAGTACAGCCTTCAAGTGCAGTATTTAGTTATGAGAAAGTATATGAATGACGCAGCAACAAGTTGCAGTCAATTTAGGAGCTAAATATGGGTGTATGAGAGCATAGAAGTCTTTGGACCGCCTAGAGGAACTGAGAAAGACTCTAAAGCAATTAAAGAAAAAACGAAGAAGGGTCAAAGCATAAAGCATATGTTGAGTATTTAATAGGGGTGTCTGGTGGGGAAGTAGGAAACAAATTAATGAGTGAGTGCGGATACCATTCACACTGTGGCTTTTAAGCAGCATTGGATCAGCTCTCTCCTAAGCACCACATTTGCCTGTGTATCTAGCTGCCCACTTAGCATCTGTGAAAGGATCCCAATGATAAGCATACCGAGATGTCACTTTTAATTCCCCACTCCTCCAAAGAATACAACATTCTTCCCAGTTCCCACTGAAACGACCTAAAAACGTTTCCTTCAAGATTCCACCTGACCTCGCCCTGGCAAGGATATCAAATTCATCATCCCTCTCTCACCATCTTGATTCCTATAACAAGCCCCTCCGATGCCCTCTATATTCCGCCTGTCCCATCTCCGATCTTTGTACCTTTACCATTCCTACCCTCCTTCAGTGGCTGGCTCGTTCCCGATTTCTTTACTTTTTATTGAAATGCCTGACTGGCCATTTCTGCAGTGGTCTCTCCTCCCCACTCTTCATCATAACTCCTCTTTCGTGGTATCGTTTACCATGCAAACGTTTCATCCGTTTATTCTCCATCCCCACAGTGCTTATGAAAACACAAGTGTTGTCTGACTGATTAACAACCAAGTACTCAGTAATTACCACAGTGCCTACTGGAATTGATAAGTATTAACAACCCCTGCAAACCGACGAACGTAGGATACTGCAGAAATTATGACCCAGACAGTAGAGCAAGGTAGAGAAAAGCCTAACACAGGATACGTATACAGAAAAGGAACGCTCATGGACGAGCGGGACCCTTAAACATCAACTGTAAACTTGGCACCTCTCCCGCCTTCCAAGTCACTCAGCTGGCAACGGCACAAGGGCCTTTACCGCTAGGCACCAGGGACTAAGTGAGTCGATCCGGAGGAAGGGAGGGGTGTCCTGGCCTTTTAACCGCAGTGGGGCTCGAGTGGGGACCCAGTTTTGAAAACCGGGTTCTGCAAGTCTCGCAATCCGAGAAAACAGGAGACGAACGGGCCATCTAAGTATGTGGGTTCGAGTCCTAAGAGAACGAAATGGCCCGCACAAACCCCGGGCCTCCAGAGCAACAGGAGGGAACTCACATCATCCGACTGCATGGTGCCGGAGGATCAGCACGCCGCGTTAGGCAGGACAAGGAAAGCAGACATGCTCCTTCCGGGGAGTCACTTCCGGAGAGCCCGGCATAGCCTATCGCGAGAGTGTCTCAATCTCGTGGAAGGCAGTGACGTCTCCTAGTGGACTGTGCGTGCGCGCTTCCGCTGTCTCGCGCTCGATCAGTTCGGGTCGTGCTTGCCACCTGCATCCTTTACCCTTGCGGCGCAGGCGGCGGTGCCCGTGTCTTGCTTGGTTTGCTTTAGGAGCGCTCTAGCGTCTTCCTCAGTGACCGGCAACGTTGTGCACTCGCCCAAAACCTCTAAAAAGTGGGTCTCATTTGTCCTCTCTAATTGGTAGGCGCGCTCCCGAGCCTCCCATTGTGCACGCGCGGGGACTTGATGCTAACGCCGTCCTGCTTCCGGGCTGTGGCCGCGAGCCTGTAAGGACTAAAGGTGTCAGCTCTTTTACCAGCCTGCTGCGACTTTTTTTGGTTTTTCGAGACAGGGTTTCTTTGTAGCTTTGGAGTCTGCCCTGGAACTAGCTCTTGTAGATCAGGCTGGCCTCGAACTCACAGAGAAACGCCTGCCTCTGCCTCCCTAGTGCTGGGATTAAAGACGTGCTCCACCACCAACCGGCTCCTACTGCGACTTCTGACGGCTATCTCCCTCTTCACTTTGAAATACACACTGTAGAACTACTTTAAAGCAAAGCGAACAAAACAAACAAACAAACAAACAAACCTGTGTTCAAGTGACCCACCAAACTGACAAATACTCCCCTCAGCCTTGCTTCTCCCATAGTGCTGGGAATCAAACTCAGGTTACTAGGCTCATACAACCTCCCGAGCCATTATCCACTGAGAAAAATGCTTTCAAAAGGTCATCAGGTGTAATAACAAAATTGAGGTTTGCTTCCCCATTTCTCTTCCCCAAAAGCCATGAAATAATTCACCAAGTGATTCTGGAGCGACTGCCATGTACCAGATACATTCACAGAGTCTAGGCAAACAACAACAAAGAGGGAAATTGTTCTGTGCCCTCAAGATACTTACTTAGCCACGGGGATTCAGAAAATAGTAAATAATCGATGCTGTATACTATAAAACGTAATATTTAGGTACTAGCAAGTGTTACAAAAGCAATGAAGCAGCTATGCACCATAGAAATCCCTTTTGGCTGTTTGGGAGGCAGAGACAGGAGGATTGCTTTTGTTCAGGAGCTTGAGTACTATAGGGAGACCGCATCTCCACGGTGTTGGTGATAACTAGAATGATAAAGCAAAGGAAGAGTGGAGATAGAGAGGGTTTTCAGAAAGATTTTATTGGGAGAGCTCCATAAAAGAGATAACTAACAGAAAATGCCAATGAGGTGAAGCTATAATGCGTCATGACAACACGACTACCAGTGAAGGAAGACAAAGAACAAAGACTAAGTTTCTCAGTCACTTGGGATTCCTTTATTGAGAACTCTCTATTTAGTTCTGTACTCCATTTATTTATTTATTTATTTATTTATTTATTTATTTATTTATTTAGTTAGTTAGTTAGTTAGTTAGTTAGTTAGTTTTTTGAGACAGAGTTTCTCTGTGGCTTTGGAGCCTGTCCTGGAACTAGCTTGTAGACCAGGCTGGCCTTGAACTCACAGAGATCTGCCTGCCTCTGCCTCCTGAGTGCTGGGATTAAAAGCGTGTACCACCATCGCCCAGCCTGTACTCCATTTTAAACTGGGTTATATGTTTCCTTGATATCCAGGTTTTTAATTATATTGACTATCTCATGTGTAACTGGTAAATTTTCCCCCCTGCTCTATAGCCTGCCACTTTTTCCAAATGATTGTGCCCTTTGCCATACAGATGTTTTCAGTTTCATGAGGTTGCATTTATTAATCGTTTTTCTAAGTGCCTGTGCTGGACCCAAATTTTTGTGATCCACAGCCATGGTCTGTCCTCAGGCCTAAGAATCAGACTGCAGCTCTTTGCCACATGGGATGATGATGATGATGATGATGATGGTGATTTTGGTTTTTGGAGACATGGTTTCTTTTTGTAGCCCTGGCCGTCCTGGAACTCGCTCTATAGACCAGGCTGACCTTGAACTCACACGCCTCTGCCTCCCAAGTGCTGGGATTAAAGGTGTGCACCACCACTGCCCTGTGATGTGAAATTTCTTAACACGGCTGCTTACTTGAACCAGTTAATGATGAGACTCTCATTCCTGAGCTCAGCGTTGGTAAAAGTGCTTGCCATCAAGTTTGGTGACCTGAGTTTGATTCCCAGGTGTTGTAATGGAGGGGAAGAATTGACTCCCCCAGGAAGTCCTTCCCTATCCCCCACTACACACACACACACACACACACACACACACACACACATTGTGTGTTGGCATGCGTGTGTCCCATCCCAACCCCAACACAATAGATAAATGAATGTGATATTTTTAAAAAGATACAATAATGCCAGCTCCATTATTCTTTTTGCTTAGCATTGCCTGGGCTATCTAGGGAATTTTGTGTTTCCGTATGAATTCTATGATTGGTTTTCTACTTTTCTGAAAACTTACATGGGGATTTTGATTTAGACTGTATTAGATCCATAAATTGCTTTTGGTAGGATAGTCATTTTTTTTTCTAATATTCTACTAGTCCTTGAGCATGGGGGGTTTCTCCATCATTTAGTTTCTTTTTGGATCTCTTTCCTTAGTTTTAAAGTTTTTGTCATAGAGGTTCCTCATCTCCTTGGTGAGATCTGCTGTGTGTCTGTTGTTACTGGTGCTATTGTGAATGGGAGCGCTTCCTTCATTTCCTCTCAGCATCTTTGTCATTGGCTTATAGACAGTCTATTGAGTTTTGTGTGCTGATTTTGTACTCTGCTAATTTGCTGGATGTGTTATTTAGTTCCAGGGGATTCTGTGCAGTCTCTAGGGTCTCCTGCATAGAACAGAATCATCTACACAGAGAGATAGCTTGACCTATTTTCCTACTGTGTCCTGATTATTTCTTTCTTTTGTATTGTGCTCTAGCTAAGATTTTGAGCCTATATTGAACAGCAGTGGAGACAGTGAGCATGTCTGTCTTGTTTGGGTTTGTTTATTTATTTATTTATTGAGACAGGGTTTCCCTGTGTAGCTTTGGTGCCTGTCCTGAAACTAGCTCTTGGAGACCAGGCTGGCCTCGAACTCACAGAGATCTGCCTGCCTCTGCCTCCGGACTGCTGAAATTAAGGGTATCTGCCACCTCTGCCCAGCCATCTCTGTCTTATTTCTGATTTCAATGGGATTGCTTTGAATTGTTCTACACATAGGATGATGTTGACTATAGGAATGTCATATAGCCTTTATGAGGTTGAGGTATATTCTCTCTTGTTCTATTATCTCTAGAATTTTTATCATTAAGACATACTGGGTTTTCTCATGCCTTTTCTATATCCATTGAGATAATTATTTGATTTTTGTCTTTCATTCCATTTATATGAACATATACCCTTATCAGCTTGCACATGTTGACCAATCTCTGCATCGAAGATAAAGTCAAGTTGGTCATGATGAATTATATTTATATTGTATATCTGAATTTGTTTGGCTAGTATTTTGTTGACAACTTTTGCATCTTTGTTCATTAAGGATATTGGATGGTAGTTTTCTCTTGTATCATTGTTTGATTTTGGTATTGACTTCATAAATGGTGTTTGGAAGTGTTCTATTTATATTTTGTGGAACAATCTGTGAAGCATTAGTTGTAGTTCTTTTCCAAAGATATGATAGAATTTTGCTGTGAATCCATCTTGTCCTTGGCTTTTTAAAGTAGGGGCAAAAAGGAACATAATATTCCAAAGTTGGGAATATTATGTTCAGGTGTGTGTCTTTTGTCTCGTCACATACATAGTTGCATTTGTTTAACTCTGTGAAGCTGTGATACTTTGCCTGTCTATGATCTAATAAACACCTGATGATCTAATAAAGATCTGTACGGCCAATAACAAGTTAGGACAAAGGATGGACAGGGCTAAATAGACAGAGAAATCTGGGAGAAAAAGGATAGTGGTCAGAGAAGGGGGAGTACATCAGGGGCCAACCATCCAGCTGCACAGCAATTCAAGGAATAAGAGTAAGATTTACAGAAGTAAGAGAATGGGAAAGCCCAGAGGCAAAAGGCAGATGGGATAACTTAAGTTGAGGAAAGCTGACAAGAAACAAGCCAAGCTAAGACTGGACATTTATAGCTAAGAATAAGCCTAGCTGTTGGCTGTTAGCTTTTTATTAAACTAATCTGAGTGACACATCTTCACAGTGTACAAAAAGATTATTCCACAACATCACATCAGAAACTAGGGGGTTAGTTAGTAGGACACAGCTGCCATGAAGAGAAATGGGGATCTAACTGGGAAGTGGGGGAACGGCAGGTTTTGAGGTTTCAAAGGATGCACACAGTTCCCAGTTAACCCTCTCTGCTTCCGGCTGTTACTCAGGATGTGAGCCCTCAGCTCTCAGCTGCTGCTCCAGACACAGACGATGTCTGCTGCTTCTGTCCACCATCGTAGGCCCTAAACCCTGTGGAACCATGAGCCCCAAATAAATTCTTTCTTTTAAAAGTTGCCTTGGCCATGGTGTTTTTTCACATTGGTAGAAAAGTAACTAGAACAGCAACCCTGGGAGCCTCGCTTAGCCTCTTTATTAGCTTCATTTCTCACCAGCCAAATGGGAACAAAGAAAAACTTCTTCCAAGAGTTAATATGAATGATATGATCTTCATGACACATTTAACAAAATTGCTGGGTACATAGGTAATATTGTCTGTAATTGTTACTGCTATTCTGAGAATGGGAAGCCAAATGGGATCCCTGGTCACATGTTTAAAGTGTACCATGCCACTTTTCTTACTGTTCAAACCTTGCAGAGCAATGCCTAAGCGTATCAAAAACGTTGTCTTTAAGTACTGTGGAGCAGATGGGGGGTTCTTGGGAATTGGATTGCGGCTTCACGCATGCTAGACCTGTTTCCCCCAATAGCTTTTGGGGTGCCGGCCTTAGGGCTTATCTGTGCTTGTGAGGACACAATAAGGAAGAGGAGGGGGATCTCCTTTGCTCTCTTGGGGGGTCGGAGCAGAAGCAAGCTTGAGGGGTTGTTCATATCTCCCCGGGGCAGATCGGCACAACTGGACCCACCGCGGCTTCAATCTTGTGCTGTATTTTGCAACCCTGTATTTCCCTTTTGAATCTCCATAATAAAGACTTTTATAAATTCTCTTTTCACAGAGGATCTCACCAAGTTGCCTTAGAGTACTGACTTGTAACTTGCTCTGTAGCCCAGGCAGGCCTCTTTGACCAATCATTCCTCTTGCCAGTAGCTTCCTGAGTCTCTGGGGCTATAGATCTGTACGGCCACACCACGGCCCAGCTGTTAAATTCCTTTGCGATAATTAACTCGCTCACTTTAAGCCTTGTTTTCCAGGACTGTAAAAACCAATCAACCAGCAAACACAATCCCCCAAATCCAGTTTAGTCTTTGAATAACTAAATGCACAAATCCCTGTGTGTCTTCTGTACCGGAGTTCAGAGCACTGGGCATTTTAATTCAGTGTGCTAGAACCGGTTGGCTGACGTTGGGTGTTTTCTGACAGCTTGGGCACTGTGGGTGACACCTGGAGCTGCCTCAGTCTGAACGGGCCACCTCCTCTGAGCTGCAGAAACCACATCTGTCAGTCAGTCAGTCAGTCAGAAACAGTGTGCACATCTTTTCCAAGGAGAAATAGCAAATGTTCTAGCATGAAAGGCCTCGCATATGTATCCTGCTTGTATTTTTGACTTTTGTATTAGTGACTCTGACTACTGGGCTTCTATTTAGTGAGACTTGTTAGGACATTATTATTGGGAATGAAAACAATAATGTTTACATTTTTTTCCCTCACCTTTAAGAAGTACCTTAGCCTGTCCTTCTGGATTGGTGAAGTGGAAGGATCCCGGTGACAGGACTGGAGGGACATTGCTTTGAAACTCAGGTATACCGCTTGAAGGCAAGTGGGAAAATGCAGGAGGTGGAACAAAGATGTTATCAAGAGCTTCCTCTTTAAGTCAAGTGACTTAAAGAATCTCTCTAGAGTTAGCACAGAGAAATCTTAGATGAGGAGCCTGGATTCACTTAAAGTACTGCGGAAGCCTGTCTGGCAGCCTTCACCGAGCTGTGGAGTGGTTTTTGAAATAGCAGGGCTAAGAGTCCTCTTCAATTGACAGTTTGCTCTTCTGTCCTTGATCTCTCGCTTTGAAAGCATCCTCCAACAGAGTCTTTTTGAGGCACTCTTCAGGAGCTTATGAGCTGAAAGATAAAGGAGGAAAAGCATGTTTTTGTAACCCCAGTCCAAAACGATAGAGATTCTAAAATTCCAAGGAAAAGCTCCTATTTTTCATAATACATGACTTTCTATCTTAGCATAAGCATTATATTATATATGTATATTATCAATTAAACATTATACATTCTGCAATGTTCGATTCAGTGAAAATAGGCTGCAAGTCTTAAATGTGTCTGAACTTTGAGAGTATAACCTCTTTCCATTTTGTCTTCAGAAAACTTAAGATTCATCAGAGCAAACAGAATGAATAAACAACACTGGCATGCTGGATGAGATAAGGAACAGGACATGGACTAAGGAGTGGTGGGAAGGCTGTTTCGAACAGGGCATCAAATAAAGCCTCTCTTAGGAGTCAAATACAATATTGAAGTGGAAAGTGACCCCTGAAAATCTCGGGGAAGACCTTCTCTAGATTTTACTGGTGAAGATCCTACAGAGGTAATAAAGTCAGAGAAATAGCCTGATCCAGGTAATTCATGGACTTACACGTTGCTATCCTCCATATGAATGTATGCATATACTGCTTTTTTAAAACCTTTAATTGAAAAAAAATTTTTCATACAATATATCTGATCACACTTTCTCATCCCCTAAACTTTTCAGATCCTTCCCACCTTCCGCCAGCCAAATTAATGCATGCCCTTTCTCTCTCTCTCTCTCTCTCTCTCTCTCTCTCTCTCTCTCTCTCTCTCTCTCTCTCGTTAAAGAACAATGAAACATACGTAAACTACCACCCAAAAACACAAAAAATGGAACCCAAAATACATAACCAAAAGATCAACAAGATAAATTAATTTTCTTGATGTTGGCCAACTACTGCTAGGCATGGGGCCTACCCTGAAGTTTGTTGAATATACCTAGTGAGACTCCACTGGAGGAAACACCATGGAAGAGTGTTCGATTCAGTGTCTTTAAGTATCCTACACACATTGTTGTTGAATAGCAATCACCACCATACGTCAATCTCCAGATTTTCTCATCACTTCAAAGTGACATTGTCTGTTAAACAAAATATCCCCAGTCCCCTCTGAAATCCACACACCAGCAAATTTTATTTTATGTTCCTATGACTTTTTTTATTAAAAGACTTATATACTATTTTTTATTTTATAGCATGTATTGAAATCTCATTTCCTTTAAAATCTGAATAATTGGGCTGGAGAGAAAGCTTGGTTGTTAAAGGCTAAGACTTAGAACCAAAACTTCAAATAATAGCTGGGCATGATGGGATCACCTACAATCTCAGAACTTTAAGACTGAGGCAGGAGGATTGCCACAGTTTAAGGCCCTCTTGGGAAGCACAGTGAGTTCAAGGCCAGCCTGGGCTACAAGGTGAGACAGCGTAGTATTCCATTATATGTGATTACCATGTTCTGTTCTGTTCATCTGTTTATCTGTTTTGATATTTGTTTTTTTATTGAAAATAGATATTTTCATCTAACATATTCTGATTATGGTTTGCTGTCCCCCAACTCCTTCCAGATCCTCCCCACTTCCCCACCCACCAAATCCACAATTCTCTCACTAGAATAGAAAACAGACATCTAAAATAGTAATATTAAATGATAATAATAATAAAATAAAAACAAACAAACCAGGACCGGACAAAACAAATAAACAGGAAAAAAAAAAGCCCAAAGAAAAATCACAAGAAACACATACGGACTCTGAGACACACATATTTGCACACACAGAAAATCTATAAAAGTAAAATAGGAAATGATAATATAGAGACAAAAGGTTTGTAAGGTTAAAAACAAAATGCCCGGCTGGGGGTGATGGCACAGGCCTTTAATCCCAGCACTTGGGAGGCAGAGGCAGGAGGATCTCTGTGAGTCTGAGGACAGCCTGGTCTACAGAATGAGTTCTAGGGCAGACAGGGCTACACAGAGAAACCCCATCTTGAAACAAACAAAACAAAACAAAAAAACAAAAAAACCCCAAACCACAACAAAGCATTGCAAGATAAAACCTGCCAAAATTCTACTGAGTTCAGTTTATTTTGGGCATCTACTGCCAACCCTGGGCAGCTGTCTGTGGTTTGTGTGCCCAATAAGAGCCTGTTGGAGAAAACTAACTTCTCCTTTGCAAGTGGTTAATCTTCTGGGTTAGGAGTGGGGACTTGTGTTCACGCCCAGTCTCAGCACTGGGCCCCCATCTGGCTTATACCTGTAGGCCCTCACGTTGGCTTCATTTCTTCTGTGGCAAAAGTCTCAGTGCCATTGGAGAAAAGCTGTGGCAGAGAGAGCTGCTATAAAGACAATAGTCAGGATGTACTGGTTTTCTTCGTGTATCCCTGGCTGTCCTGGAACTCACTCTGTAGACCAGACTGGCCTCAAACTAAAAGATCTGCCTAATTGTGCCTTCAGAGTGAGTGCTGGGATTAAAGCCGTGCCCTTCTGCAGCCCAGTGCTCCTTTCAGCCCTTTACATCACAGCTGGGTGCGTTTTTCACCGTGTGAGACTTCAAAAAACATGGTGAGTGAGCACCCTGTGCAGCCTCTTGATTTTAAATTTACTCTATCTGACAAAAACTGGGACCTACCTTCCTTCCTTCCTTCCTTCCTTCCTTCCTTCCTTCCTTCCTTCCTTCCTTCCTTCCTTCCTTCCTCCCTTCCTTTTTCAGATAAAACTCTCTGGATTTGAGGTTGATTACCTCGGGCATGTTAGGGTGCTGTGAGGTAGGGAGACATGTTTCTGACCGAAAGCACCTGCCATGCACTGTACTGGGCTTGTGGCGTCTTAACAAAGAATCTCCAGCCTCACCTTGTGGCTCTTTCTCAGGCAGGACATCCTTGAGAAGAGTCCAGTTTTGCTTTTCTGACCTAGTGGTGCTCACCCTTAATCCCAGCACTGGAGAGGAGTATAAGAGGAGACAGCTCTCACTCACAGCCCCATTCTGAGACTCCTGGAGGCGGGATCGCCATTTTGGACTGAGGTACGAGCCAGTGGCTGGCTGTTTTGCTTTCTGACCTTCAGATTGAACCCCAGTTTCTATCTCTGGGTTTTTATTAATCAAGCTTCAGTCCAGACTTATTTTACAGTTTTATAAATTTTTTTTTTTTTTTGATTTTTCGAGACAGGGTTTCTCTGTAGCTTTTGGTTCCTGTCCTGGCACTAGCTCTTTCTAGACCAGGCTGGCCTTGAACTCACAGAGATCCGCCTGCCTCTGCCTCCCGAGTGCTGGGATTAAAGGGGTGCGCCACCACTGCCCGGCATACAGTTTTATAAATTTTGATACTTCCTTTTTATTTCTTCGAAGTTCCGTCTGTAGAGTCCCCCTGTCCAGGATGTAGCTATACCATTGGGCACGGTTACCTACCCATCTAAGGGTATAGAAGCTCAGTGTGTGTGCTTCGTATGTGGGCAGTGGCTAGAGGAGAGAGTTTACCTCATATTTAATCACGACACAACGCATCAGGAAGATTCTACAGCTTTTTACAACAATTTTCTTTCTTTTTGTTCTAGTTGGCTTTCTGTTGTTGGGATAAAACACCATGGCCAAAAACAACTTGGGGGAGTAAAGGATTATTTCAGTTTACAGCTTATAGTCCATTCTGAGGGGAAGAGAGGGCAGGACTTTGAGACAGGAGCTGAAGCAAAGGCTATGAAGGAATGCTGCTTACTGGCTTGCTCTCTGGCTCGTATTCAGCTACCTTTCTTATAGATCCCAGGACTTTCCCAGGGATGGCACCTCCCACAGTGGACTGGGCTCTTCCAGGTGAATCATTAATCAAGAAAATGCATTGCCCCCATCCCATACATCCATGCTTGCTTACCGGCCAATATAGTGGAGGCATCTCTTCTGTTAAGGTTTCTCCTGCTGATTGACTCTAGTTTGTGCCAAGTTGACAAAAGGAACAAACACTCCCAACCAGTACTGATGGGGACTTCTGCATAACCGAGGTGTCTTCCTGGCCCCTGGATTAGGCACAAACCACATCCAAACACCTGTTTGCACAGAGAGATCCTTTATTCATCGGGGAAGAAAAGTTAAAGAGGCTGCTTTCTGACTCAGGCACCTTTCTCAGCCTTTGGGCACCACATTGTCGCAAGGCCAGTGCCACAGTGGTCTTGTCAACAACAACAACACAGACTACTTTAAATTGGGCATTGTATGCCTTTAATCGGGTACCAGGAGGCAGAGGTCAGCCTGGTCTACTGGGTGAGTTTGAGTTCCAGGCCAGCCTGGTCTACAGAGGGATTTCCAGGACAACCAGGAGAAACTTTGTCTCCAAAAAACAAAAACAAAAAACAAACAGAAAACTTCAGATGCTGTTTTTTTTTTTTTTTTTTTCTTCTCCCAATTAGTCTTGCTGTGTAACAAACCTGTTAGGATCTGAATGCTCAAGCTGATAGTTTGAAGTGGGCGCCCCTACCTTTTCATAAGGGGTCAAATTTCATTAGTCACCAAGGTGTCCCAGCTCCCAACACCATGGGCACCAGGAATGTGCGGGCATCTAAAACACTGAGCCCATAGCAAACCCCTGCTGGGTGCTTTGGTTTAATTTAGTTGAAAGTTGACTTTGTGTTTCTGTCCTCTGAGAGAGTGAGGGCAGTTTCCGGAGACTTTAAAAGTGTTAGGTTTGAAACTAAGTTAGGCTGAGGTGCCTCTTTAACACAACAGAGAGGACCTGGCAGCGATGCTCTCCCGGCAATCCCTCAGTCCCTCTCTGTTACTGGGCCCTCCTAAATGACTTACCCCACTACCTACGCTAAACTTCTCTAGCCCAGGATTGGGTGGCCGCTTTCTTTGTACCTTTGGGCTTCCTGGCTGCTGCACCTGGTTTCCCTCTTCCCGTGTCACTTACCCTCATCCCCCCCCCCCCCCCCATCTCCCTACTTGTCTCATGAGTCTTCCTTTCTTGAGAAGCTTTTTAAAAAGATATATAATTTATTTTTATTTTGTGTGCATTGGAGTTTTGTCTACATGTATGTGTGTGTGAGGTGTTGGATCCTGGAGTTAGAGACAGTTGTGAGCTGCCGTGTGGAGGCTGGGAATTGAACCCGGGTCCTCTGGAAGAGCAGCTCCAGGGGACTTTTATAGAGAACTTTCCAAACTTTTCAGGTCGTGAGTGAGGGGTTCTTGAGCCTTCGATCCTGTGGTACGTGGGTGAGGGGGCGGTCCAAAGTTTTTTCGAAGTAGAGACCGGGAGTTTTTAAACACAGCACCCATGAAAACGTGGATCCTGGATTCTGTAAGCTAACTGCGACGGGGTGATCCTGAAGCTGCGCCTGCCATTCCATCTTTCCGGGTCTTCGGGAGAGCTCTGGAGCCTAGATAGAAAATGAGGACTCTGGGGTGCACCGAGCGTCGCGCACCCCAGGGGCTGGTTGAAGTACATTGATGGGGATTTGTTTTGATTCTCGGAAGCCTAAGGTGAGTCTTCTGGGCTGGCGGAGACTGGGCGCCTGCTGGTGCTAGCTGAAGGATACCGCTGCTCTGCGCGGAAGCGGAGTGTAAGAGAAAACAATTTTCTGGGCCCAGGCAAAGAGCCCATGGCTGCTGGGAGAGCCTAGAAACCCTGGTGCCGCTTTTCAAGTCAGAAACTGGGGTGCAAGCTGATCTGGCCTCTGAAAGCACCGGAGCCTTGGGTTTGGGGAGCAGGGAGGAGGAGCATGGTATCCCGAGGGTGTGATTTAGTGCTCTTCCTGGTGGGGCCGGGGCAGCAGCCCAGCTTCCTTTGCAAGGCCCCAGGCAAAAGTCTCACTGCCCCCCCCCCCCCCCCCCCCGCCCCGCTGTCTTGAACTGCTCCCTGGTACCTGGGTGCTCACCGAGAAACACTTGTTGATAGAATCTTGTGCCCAGAGAGCAGCAGTTTTGCCTTTCCTGAGGTGGAAACTTTGCATTTAGTAATTCTTTGGAAGAGTCTCTGCAAGAAGCTGGCTTTGATTATCTACACACAAGTTGTTTTTCAGGACTTTTGTACCCAGCTAGGGCGCTCAGTATGAGACTCATGTCGTATCATAAGATGCAGAACCTGTTCAGGACCTTAATGTCTTCAAATGTAGCTTCTCTTCTCTCAGATGAAGTGCCGCACTTCGCACAAGCTTGGGCCAGAGATGTCATACCGTAACAAACTCTAGTCTTGCATCTCTTTGGCTCATCATACTCTCAGATGGAATTCTTTCAGGCAGGGCCTGGATTGATGTCTGACTTGAATAAACAGCTCAAGTGTTGGAACACTTGAGTTCCCATCCCCCAATACAGACAGCACCATGGTCTCTGTCTTAGGCCTGTCTCTCTAATGCTTTCCGAGACTCTTGTAGTTCACAATCGCCTGAGGTGTCCATGAACACATCAAAGCGTATGCTGGTGGCCTGCCAGACTCTCCCAGCATCCCTCAGTCCCAACCTATTACAGAATCCATCTGGCTAGAATACACCACCCCTACCCTAAACTTCTCCAGTCCAGGGGCTGGTCTAGGCTCCCCTCCTCCAGCCCCCTTTCCTCATATAACTCAGCCATTTGTCTATGACAGCCCTCTTGGTCTCTTGGTCTCCTGTCTCTCCCCTCTCTCCTCCTCTCCCCACGTGGCTCAGCCTGCCAGTCACGTCCACTCTGGATTCTCAGATGTCCCTGCCTCTGACTGTGCTTCCTCTTATCGACAGTAAACCTTCTCTTCCACCATACCCAGGAGCAGCGGTGTCTTCCTTTCATTTCTTGTTTCCTGTGTCTCTTACGCTCATTCTGGATTCCAAGGTGGGAGAAAGCGATTTAGAGGCCAGCCCAGGCTATGTAGCCTGATGCTGTCTTAGAAAAGAAAAGAAAAAAAACAAAATAGAAATCCAGAACCCCTCTCTTGCCTCTAAGCCAAAGGCAGTGCATCAGATGACCAGTAAGGTGTGTTAAAATTCTGAAATTGTAATAACTCATCTGCTTTCCTGCTAGATGGCAGTGTCTAATAGTGAATCAAAGACTCCATTGTTACTGTGTTATTACTCACTTTGTATTCTTCAAGGACCAAAGTAAAGCAGTCCCCAAGTTTGTTCTTATAAACAACATTCATAAACCCCTCCTTAGGATTATATCTAGGAAAGAAGAGGAAAAGGTTATAATTTGGTCCATGTTACATGTATGTATAAATTTGGCGTCATACAGAAACCTTCCCAGCCTATATTTAAGTGCTTTTATACTTATGTAGAGTTGATTTTCCCAAGAAACGTAGCATCTCACTCAGCTTTCATCATTTTACACCCAACGCCTTCTCCCCCAAGGCTCATGTCTGCACACTTGGTTCTCGGCTGATGATGCTGTTTTGTGATGTTGTGGAGCCTTCAGGAGGCATGGCCTCAGTGATGGAAGGAGGTGGCTGTTATGCCCAGATTACAGAGTAACCCCCAAACCAACTAGGAGACCAAACCCTATTCTTATTCAAGTTTGACCTCGGACTCCTCGTGTGTCCAACTATTGGCATGATTGGAGAGTCCCAGCTCAGTTGGGGTTGGGTTTTTATAGTAGCAAAGGTAGGAGTGAAGGATTTCTAAGATTCAGGACTCCTAATTGGCTGACATTTGTCTAGGGGTGTCCTGGTGAAAAGCAATGGGTGTGTGTTGGCAGGTGATCCTATCTATAATGGTTGGAATTTCTTTTGGGTGGTGTGTTGCCGGGTGGTGCCTTGGTGGTCTCAGTTTGTGGTCTTTCTGAACAGGTATTGCCTTAGTGTAAAGTACTGAGACTCCGGCCTCTTTTGAGCTTGTCACGGCTGGGTCCTACAGCACCTAGGGGTGGACTGTGAAGGTTATATTAGCCACTGGTTCTGATTTGTGAGAGCACTTACCGCCTTGTACTCCCATTACCATGGAGGGAGCTATTTGATCCATCATCCTTCTCCAGCAGGATGAACTGAAATCCTTTGAAATGGAAAGCCAAAGTAAGTCCTTCCTCCTGTAAACTGCTGCTGTCAGGCTTTGTTTTCTTTACAGTGACAACACTTAGTGAATATAGGGAGCATTCCCGAAATTGGCTTTGGAAAAAGGAAACATTAAGCTTATTCTAATTGACATGCTTTCTAAATACTTTTTGAAAAAGCTTATGTAAAACCGTAGTTTTCAGAAAGAAATACTGAATTACTAAAAAGGATAACGGAGCTGGGCATGCCTTTAATCCCAGCATCCTGGAGGCAGAGGCACAGGGATCTGTGTGAGTTCGAGCCCAGCCTGGTCTACAGAGCAAGTTCCAGGACAACCAGAGCTACACAGAGAAACCCTGTCTCCAAAACAGAAACAAAACAAAATCACAAAAATAAAAGAAACAAAAAACAAGAAGGAAAATAAAAATAATTCCAATCATGTAGGTCAGTGGTAGATCATTTGCCTAATTAGTGTGTTTGAAGTCCTTAGTTCAGTCCGTAGCCCCTCCCCACCCCCAGAAGTCTTGGGAAATGTCTAGAATGTCTATGACATTTCCCAAGAGGTACTGGTGTGTTCAAAGTTGGTTCAGCAGTACAGAAAAGGCAAGTTACATTCTGGGAGCAGCAGGAACACAGACCTCGAGGAGGAGACCAGGGAGTAAGCTAGAGAAATAAAGTGGGGTACACATCCATGTTATTTTTTCCATGTTAGGGATGAAGCACAGGGTCCTGTGTACGGTGGGCAGATGATCTACCAATGAGCTACAGCCCCATACTGGGCCTCTTTTTAGAACCTTTGCAAAGGCATGCACAGACTTCAGTAAGATTTTCATTCTAGGACATTAATTTATACTTAGCCGAGTGCAGAATCCAAGGGGCTGGGGCTGGAAAGAGCACCAGGTTTGGGGCTGTGAGGGCAACCACCATCGGGATAAATGAGGGGTCTTGATATGGTGTAGTTGAAAGGAGGCAGTAAAAAGTGCTTGAAAATAAGACACATTCCTGCCAGCCTACCGTGACATTTCTTTCTAAGGACGGCCACACTTTAAGGGGTGTACTAGAGATTTTTGTTCGTTTGTTTTGCTTTCAAGACAGGTGCTCTTAGTGGCTGCAGCTGAGCACTTGTATCCTGTGAGAACCCCAAGAGCAGGCCAGTAGAGATACCCGAATACCAACGAGACGGGCAACCCTGGGTAGTGTACACCAGCCATGCGTGGCTCAGCTCAGCTCTTAGAGTTAGGAGTTGGTTAGTTAGACACCATTTTAGACATTACAGACCGCGGTCTATAAACAGATACATTCCTCTGTCCGTGAAAAGAATATTACGGGGCATTGTCCTGAATGACTCAGGTTCACCTGGGAGGCAAAGATGAAACAGAAACACAGGGAGCCTCCTCCTCTTGGGGTGCCATTACATTGGAGCTTGAGGGCTTTAATGGTACTCTCTGTGGGTCCACCTGTCCTCACCAGCTGGAGGACTTAGGACTTGATGACACGCTCCTGGCTAATTCCTAGCATGGGTTAGATTGAGTGCTATTATTGTAAATGTACCCTAAGGCCTGGCAGGTTGCTGAGAGTGTAATTCAGCTACTAAAGGCTGCTCTTTGGTGGTGAATATTTAATCACAGCCAGGTTCCTGACACCTTCCTACACTCCTGGCTTCGGCAGGAAACTAACTTGAGGTTCTCTACATGCAAGGGAATTTTTACTCTTTTTTTTTTTGTTTTGTTTTTCGAGACAGGGTTTCTCTGTGGCTTTGGAGCCTGTCCTGGAACTCGC
>NC_022032.1:7610632-7613327 GCF_000317375.1 Microtus ochrogaster
CCTGCCTCTGCCTCCCGAGTGCTGGGATTAAAGGCGTGCGCCACCATCGCCCGGCGGGAATTTTTACTCTTGAATTATTTGTTGGTAGTTGATATGACCGATTAAAAATTGCAAAAAGGCCCTCCAGTCATACTGAGATCTTAGCTATAAATATATCCCAAGCTAGTTTCAGAATCTTTACCTTCTGTTTTCCTTTACTTTCGACCTTCCTGTCCTAAAGCCGCCACTGTTTCTGGTGTCTTTTTCCTTTCTATTGATCTTGGAGTCAGGTGACCTGATTTAGACCCACTGCTAAAAATATGATCCCAGACCAACTGCTTAAATTTAGTGAGGCTAAACTTTAGTTTTGTTATAACTGGAATTAATAATACCCACCTTGTTTTCCCAAGGTGGTTACAAGTAATATTAAACGAAGTTACCGATTTAAAACTCTTCAGAAAATGTTACAGTCTTAAGTTGACTTTTAATGGTTTATATGATTGTGTATGTGATTGGCGTGGGCTGAATGCGGCGGCGTGTGCCAGCGGGTACCTGCAAAGGTCAGAGGACGGTTTTCTGGAAGTTGTTTCTGGTCTTCCACCATGAGTTCAGGGATCGAACAGAGGTTGGCGGCTTTTCATGATCAATCATTTTACCCACTGAGCCATCTTGCTGGTCTGAGGTGGTATAGTTTTATTCTCATCTAAGATGTTAATAGTTCACTACCTAATCTGGGTCATATTAATTATAGCTATAGTAAATTACTTTTGCACATACAATGAAAGTTTAATACCCTCTCTGCCATGCAGGGGAAAGGATGAGGTTTATTACTTATAGTGAATCCACTGAGGATCAGAAATACTTCGTCACTTCCCCAAATTTATACGGTCTGAATGGCAGACCCGAACCTGGGATTCAAAGTGCTAGGTCCACATCTTATGTAGCTAATAGCTATTAATATGTGCTGAATAGACTCCTGCAGGGCACTTCTGAGGTTCCTAGACCCTTGGCCCCATCAGATGACAACTGTTCTACACAGACTCGTTTGTTCTCTGTGGTAGCATCATTTAGTGTGACTTTTATAGCATTAAGGTTCAAAACTAGGAAAGAATACATGAATTTCAGAGCTAAAGTGGTTTCTGGTTGTAGTACTTGCCAGAGTTATGATTTTATAAATGACTAAGTTTTTGAGATTATAATATAATTACATGTGCACATAATTCATCATTATCCCCTTCCCTTTTATCCCTCAACCCCTCTCATATATCCCCCGCTCTCTCAAATTTATGGCCTTTTAAAAATTGTTATACATGTGTGTGCATAAATATATGTATTTATACACACACACACACATATATAAAGCCAACTCAATCTGTCTAATATTACCAGCATGAATAGGGCTGACCACTTGGTACTGTATAATCAATTTGAGGACTCTTCCATGGGGAACACCATTTCTCCTGTTCCCAGAATTCCTTGCTTGCCTACTGTAATTCTTTGGGGTTGGGACCCTATGAGATGTCCCCTTCTATGCTAGCATGTATATTGGTACTGTCTTTGTTCAGGTCATGTTTAGGCAGCCATGCTGGTGAGACTTTTATCCCTCACATTTCTGAGAGACACAGCCTCACAGCCAACTTCCTGTTCTTATGGCTCTTAACAATCTATCCTAAATTTAGTAATCAGTCAATAGAGGGGCTTGAGAAATGGCTCAGGAGTTAAGAGTTCTTGCTGTGGATTGGATGGCCCAATCCAGTGGGTGGCCCACAGCCTTCCTATAACTCTAGCTCCAGTGTATCCAGTATCCAGTGTCTTCTATGGCCTTTGTCGGTACATGCACACATACACACACACACACACACACACACACACACACACACACACACACACACACGAGTTCACAAACAGACACAAGCACATCACACAAAAAACAAACCAAAATAAAACAGTCATGAGAGAGGAACATGCTGTTAAGATACAGGCCTGTCTCCTGACCTCTGTTCCAATATTATCTTTCTAGTTTGTCTCCAATTCTGCATCCTGGAGACATGTGACTCAGACTTAGAATCCAGCCTTTAACATACAGTGTCCTCCAGTTCTGCCTCCATAGAACTTTGCCCAGGATGTCGGAGTTACGGCATATCAGGGGTAAAAAGCATTCATGGTTACCATCCTGTGCCTTTTAAGAGGTTTTGTTTTTCTCTCCTGAGAAGGTTGGGAAGGTAACTCAGTTAATACGCTGCTCACCTCAAATGCACAAGGCCCTGGGTTTTATTCCTAATACCCCATAAATCTGGGCATGTTAATGGACGCCTATAATCTCATCATTTAGGAGGTCAAATCGGGTGGGGAAGGGATCAGAGGTTCAGGGCTGTCTTTGGCTACAGCAGTGAGTTTGAGGCCAGCCTGGCTTCATGAGGATCTGTCTCAAAAAGCAGCCAGTTCAGATTCATGAAAATCTTATTGCCCACATCCGTTGCTTTCTTGTACTTCCCACAAAAGACTCAGCAGATAACCCAGTAAGCAGAATCCCGCCCTGTGCTGGTTGGTTTCTTCAGTTCATCACTGTTTCATCTTTAACCAAAGCTTGAGCCTTCATTAATTTTTCCTCCACCCTTTTCAGAAGTGGGCATGTGGTCTATTTCTTACTCCTTTGAGACCTGGTTAAGAAGTGACTTCATCTAAGTAACCCTGGAATCCAGTCTTCTTCTTCTTT
>NC_022032.1:7614022-7619271 GCF_000317375.1 Microtus ochrogaster
TTGGGCTCCTGGGAGCCACTCTAGGTTCAAGTCCAGTCTTCTAATGGCAGAGAAATTAGGGGAAGATTCAAGACATGGGATTTGATGGGGCTGTGTGGCCTTGGGCAAGTTAGGTTACTATTCTGGTCTGAACTACTTTCTTTCTGAGTGAGGTGTTAGGTATATGCATGATTAGGTATTCAGTTTAGTGAGGTATATGATCTGATCTAAAAGGTTCCTTCAGTGCTTTTATGCACTAAACCTATGTCTATCAGCTCATAAGACTAAACGATTATTCATTTGTTGCAGTGTTTTTGGATGGCGCTGTGTCTGAGGACTCCGACTGCTCTGATAATAGCCTGAGAAGACAGCATGCTGTTCCTTCCCAGCGCCAAGCCGTCCCTATTCTGAACCTTGGATCTCAGTCCTTCATGGAGACCAGCTCCCGGCAGGAAATTGGCACCCAGATGGTTCCTCTATGTGAAATTGTCTCTGACTGGAAGACACCTGGTAGCCAGGCCAGCCCTTTCTCAGTCATCCGGGACAGGGCAGCATGGTGCGGATTCAGAGGCGGAAGCTTCTGGCATCTTGTCTGTGCGTGACGGCTACCGTTTTTCTGATGGTCACACTGCAGGTACTGGGAATCCGGGCTGTGTAGAGCCGGTTCGTTGCTAGGCCCTTAGCAGCCCCTTCCTCCCCAGTTCTCTTCCCTTTCCTCAGAGAACTCTGAGTAATTGCTGTCTGCTTAACTTTTCTGCATCCTGAGCCCATGCTACATAATACAAAAGAGAGCATACTGGTTCTGTTTTTCTTCTCTTATTTTCCTGTGTGTGTGTGTGTGTGTGTGTGTGTGTGTGTGTGTGTCTCTTCCCTTTCCTCAGAGAACTCTGAGTAATTGCTGTCTGCTTAACTTTTCTGCATCCTGAGCCCATGCTACACAATACAAAAGAGAGCATACTGGTTCTGTTTTTCTTCTTTTATTTTCCTGTGTGTGTGTGTGTGTGTGTGTGTGTGTGTGTGTGTGTGTGTGTGTGTCTAGGTTTCTGCTGTGTAGACCAGCATGGTATGGAACTCCGGATACTTGTGTTTCTGATTCCTAAGTGTTGGGATTAAAGGAAGGAGCCACCAGGCCCATTTGGGAGAACATTTTCTTTTTCTCTTTTTCTTTTTTGAATTGTCTCATGTAGTCCAAGTGGGCCTCAGAATTGATAACGTATTCAAAGGTAATCTTGAAAATCTCATTTTCCTGCCTCTAGTGTCCCAAGTGTGTGACTACAGTCGTATGTCACCTCGTTCAGTCATTTTTTAAAAAAATTTATTTAAAATTGTTCTCATATATATATATATTGATCATGTTTTTCCTCTCTTCCAACTTTTCTCCAATCATTCCTACCTATCCAGCTGTTTGTTCTCTCTCTTAAAAAAAGCAGAGAAAAAACTAAAATCAAAACAAACAAAAACAAGACCAAAAAAGTCAAAATGAAACAAAGAGCCCACAGAAAAAAATGGAGCATTTTTGTGTTGGCCTGGAGCCTGCCATGCAGTGTGGTTGATCCATCCCCTGACACCCCATTGGAGAAAATTGATTTTTCCATTGCCAGGTTGTATCATGTCTAGATAGCGTCTTAGTCAGGGATGGGAGCCAGAGCCCAGTTTCCTGTTTCAGTGCTGGGACAGCATCTGCTTGACTCTGTGCAGGTCCTTTGCAGGTCCTGCGCATGCGGCTACAGTCTCTGTGAGTCCATATGGGCGTCAATACTGTTTTGTGTGGAATACGCCATTACCTCTGGCTCTTTCTGCCTCCTCTTCCACGGAGATCCTGACCCCTGAGGTGAGAGGTTTGATGACAACATCCCGTTTAGAACCGAGGGCTCCAAAGTCTCTCGCTCTCTGCACACTGTCCAGTCATCGGACTCTGTGTTGCTTGCCACACACTGCAAGAAGAAGCGTCTCTAAGCCGGACTGAGTAAGGCCCTGATCTATTGGTGTTAAAGGATGCGTTAGGAGTCATTTTATTGATCTGTTCCTTTAGCAGGACAATAGTAGTCATAGTTTACCTGTAGGCCCGTGACCTATCCAGTCTGTTCTTGGATACCCTAGGAGTCTCAGCAGTTCATCCAATCAGAAACCGATCAGTTACTACCATAACTGTTGTGCTACTGTTGAACCGTTATATCAGGCAGGCAGGTAGGTGTTATAGGTCGCAGGGTTTGTAGCTGGCTGGTATTGATCATTCCCTTTCTCCTCTGATAGTATGCAGAGCACCTTCCAGCACTGTGGATGCTATTCAATAGGGGTGAAGCTTCTAGTTGATCCCCAGATGGATGTCTCAGTGTTCAGTGACATAAGGGAGTGCATTTTCAGCAGTAGGGCCTCACCACCAGTTTGTGGAGAGCAACTAGTAACCTTGGTAACAGCCTGGGGCCAGCTCTGTATAGCTCTGGCCTCTGCTTTGGTTGGCATCAGAGGCCAGCGACATCAACAGACCATGGTTGTCAAGCCAGGAACACAGCCCCGCAGCAGCTCAAGGCCAGATATCATCTTGACCCTGGGTAGCAATCAAGCCACTCCCCTCAGCCCGCTCCCTTCCTCTCTCACCTCATCAGCTATGCCTCTGTCCATAGGCCATGAACCAGCCTGTCTGTCTGTCTGTCTCCCTGTCCCTCCCTTACTACAGCATTCCATACCTCTGCTCACTCATATCGTGCCCATCTGACAGGTGCTGCAAGGTGCCAGGTGGGGCCCATGTTTTCTCCTCGAAGCCCGGGGCAGACAGCTCCAGGCCTGTGTTTGGTTCTTGTTGTCCCACTCAGTTCACTGTGATGCTAGGCTGGACCATGCTTCCTTATCACAAAGTCTATTATAGGTGCAGGCGGGCTCTTGGTAGATGCATCTGGTTGAGTTTCACCTACCCCGGCCACATGGCATGCTGCTGGAGTCCACTCGTGGGCCAGGGTTAGACTCTTGCAGTATGGTTTTCTTTTTTCTCTAACAAATATGGATCATTTTTCTTTTTGAGACTGGTTTGGTAGATTCCCTGTCCCTGTCCCTGTCTCTCCTGTCCAGGCTAACTTCAAACTCACTCCTGTTCTAGGGGCTCATGGAGTTTTGACAGTCTTTTCTTTCTTTCTTTCTTTCTGTCCAGGCTAACTTCAAACTCACTCCTGTTCTAGGGGCTCATGGAGTTTTCATAGTCTTTTCTTTCTTTTTCTCTAAGTTACTGATTGTACATTAGTAAGAAGGGAGGTCAGATGAAAAGAGGGGTCTGGGGCTATAAATTAACTTCCTCCCATCAAGCTTTTGGGGGAAGAGCTATGTTATTACATTATAAGCTCTTGGCAAGGGCTGACTTGGTTTCAGTCCCTTAAAGCTAATGTATTTTTTAAGTCTTCTGGAATAGCACTTGACTTTCATAGAGGAGGTCCTAACATCTTAGTTGGCATTTGTACTATTGAGAATCTAGTCAAAGTTTTACCTTTTCCTTAGGGGAGTTATGGACTCCAGGTGATGTGTGGTGGTCAGTGGCCCCTTTCTCACACCAGGCGTAGCAAGCCCATTAAAAAGGAGCTGCCCTTGGTTACTGGGTGCGTGTCTTCTTGTGGACACTATTATTATTAATATTATTAATATTAGTGCTATTATAATGGGATTGCGCTATTTTAGGAGCAGTTTGCTGATAAAAAGATGAATTTGATTCTTTCTTGCTTCCCTTTTTTGGTGTAAGATCTCACTCTGGCCGGGCGGTGGTGGCGCACGCCTTTAATCCCAGCACTCCAGAGGCAGAGGCTGGTGGATCTCTGTGAGTTCGAGACCAGCCTGGTCTAGTTTCAGGACAGGAACGAAAAAGCTTTGGAGAAACCCTGTCTTGAAAAATCAAAAAAAAAAAAAAGATCTCTGTACCCCATGTTGACCCTGAACTTGGTATCTTACTGCCACAGCCTCTTTTTTATTTGTTTTTGGTTTTTTGAGACAGGGTTTCTCTGTGTAGCTTTGGAACCTGTCCTGGAAATTGCTCTGCAGACCAGGTTGGCCTTAAACTCATAGAGATTCACCTCTGCCTCTTGAGTGCTGGGTTTAAAGGCTTGAGCCACCACCACCCAACCTCTTCCTCAGCTTCTTAAGTGAGGATCACATGTATATACCATCGCTCTGGTTCTAAAATAATCTCTTTAGTGGAGGGCATGTGCCAGGATGAAGCCCACGGCTGCTAGTGTATGGGGCAAGCATTCCAGCACTGAGCTACGCCGCAACCCTTCCTGTCCCTTTCCTTCTGTTGGCCTCCTCAACGAGGACAGCACAGTCTCCAGGGCTTTGAGAAACAAATTTTTATTCTTTAGAGATTATCAGCCTCAGGTATTCTGTTATAGCATTACCCAATGGAACAAGACAGGAGGTTATCAAGAATTGTCCACTGAGGTCGAAGGTAATCACACAGGTCATTAAAACCAGAGAGCCTTTCCTGGATTTCTTCACAGAGGGGGCAGTGTCAGGAGCAAGAGGAGTGGTGGCAATAGATCTGAAGATGGAAAATGGGACCGAGAGCCAAATAAGCATTGTGAGCTATGCCTAAAAGAAAAAGCAAGAGGTTGTACTGTCCCGCAGGCTCTGTAGAGGATGTAGCTATTCTGGCCCTTTGATTTTAGACTATGTGCCCATCTCTAGCTTCTGCCCTCCAGAACCGTGAGGTTGTAAGTGTGTTATTTTAAAGGATTTGTGGTATGTTGTTACAGAAAACTGACAGGAAGCTAAATCTTCGTCAGTGAGAGCTGTGTCAAATGAAATGGAAGCATCAAATTCTGATAACAGTTGTCTTCGCTCTCAGGTCGTGGTTGAGCTTGGAAGATTTGAAAGGAAGAAGTTTAAAAACTCCAATTTGCAAGATGGACATAAAAAAGTGGAGGAAGAGCCTCACCGTCTCCACCCATTTCCTGAAAAGGAAGCCCTAGCCTTGGGTGTGAAGAACACAGTGGACGTTGGGAGCTACCCCATTGTGCTGTGGTGGTCCCCACTGACAGGGGAGACTGGCAGGCTGGGCCAGTGTGGGGCAGACGCTTGCTTCTTCACCATCAACCGGACCTTCCAACAGCATCACATGACCAAGGCCTTCCTCTTCTACGGTGAGTTGGGCGTCTCCTTCCTCCTTTCGCCTGTTAATGTCTTGTTCAAAGGCGAGTTACTACTCATCCCTCCCCTGGGAGGCCAGAGCTCTCCTTGAATATATATTAGAACACCTGATTTCTTCAGTGTTGGCTATGCGGAAGGCCGGAGGC
>NC_022032.1:7621233-7625953 GCF_000317375.1 Microtus ochrogaster
GCCCGGCCACACAGAGTTCTTATTATTTATAAATGCCTGGCCTGAGCTTTGCTTGTTTCTTGCCAGCTTTTCTTAAATTAACCCTGTCTACCTTTAGATTCTGGGCTTGTTCCTTTCTCAATTTTGTGTATCTTTTCTTTCCTTCTTATTCCATGTCTGACAGTGTGGCTTTGTGACTGGTCTCTTCTTTTCCCACTCCTTGATATTTTTCTCCCCAGATTTCTCCTCCTATTTATTCTCTCTTCCTGCCAGCCCCGCCTATCCTTTCTCTTGCCTTGTTATTGACCGTTTAGCTCTTTATTAGACCCATCAGGTATGTTAGGCAGGCAAAATAACACAGTTTCACAGAGTTAAACAAATGCAACATAAAAGAACGCAACCCATCTTTGCATCATTAAACAAATGTTCCACAGCATAAACAAATGTAACACATCTTAAAATTATATTCTATGACACCTCGGTCATGAGGTCTCTTCGTATCATAGAACAGCAGCTAAGACACCAGCATAGGCTTGGTTGGATGGGCTGCTCAGTGGTTTCATAGGTGAATGCAGTGCTTACTAAATCTGTTGCATGGAATTTGGTATTGCTGACATCAGTTGAAATATCCATTTGTGATGAAGGCAGGGAATTTTGATGATCATGACAGACATGTAAGTGGACATAAACAAGCATGATGTTGTTTATTTCTTTGATGTTAGATTAATCAGAATAAAAGAGTGGCTGAGGAGAGAGCTAAGTCGTTAAGGTGATTGCTATGGAAACTTTTCTGTCGCTGTGGAGAGACACCATGACAAATGCAACTTAGAAAGCTCACAGTTCCAGAGGGTAGCAGAGTCTGTGACCACCATGGTGGCGAGCATGCAGTAGGCAGGAAGACATGACACAGGAGCGGTAGCTGAGAGCTTACATCTTATCCAAAAGTTGGAGATAGGGAGGAAGAGATAGTCATCCGGAATGGTGAGGAGTTTTGAAACCTCAAAGCCCATCCCCAATATCAGCTCTCCAAGAAACTACACCTAATCTTTCCCAGACAGTTCCACCATCGCTTTGGGGTAGCACTGGTTGAGCCATCTCCTCAGCAACCAAATTGGATGTTGGACTGAGGATTGAACCAGAGCCTCATTTATGCTAAGTAAGTGCTTCATCACTGACTTTTTTCCTTTGCCTACAAGTTTTGAAATGTGAAAAATAATACTGAATATTGTAGATGCTATTAGGAATCTCCAGTAGACATTTATTTAAGCGTAGCAGTGGCTTCTGCTCAGGGAAACAACTTGAGCACCTGTGCCTTCCAACACACGCACACACACACACACACACACACACACACACACACACACACACACTGTGCACAGTGTGCTTTAGCCTCCCCCTTCCTTCTCAGGCATTATATAGAATCTGTGTTTTTATCAGTTAACAATTGCTCTGCTGGGTGACGGTTTCCTTCTATCCTGGCAGGAACGCAAATAGCTGGGACTGGTCGGATCTGGTAAAACAGGACTCTGCTTGGTGACTGTCCAGGACTGCAGATCTGTATGCCCCACACTTAATTTTCTAGTTAGGCTAGGGCCCCTGTTTTGTCAGAGAGCGGACCACTTTCCCTTTAATTTATACAACCCTACATTTCTGGAAAATTCAGTGTAAATTTCTGGAAAAGTCAAAATAAAACTAGTCTTATTTAAACTATTTTTTATCAATTCTTTGATAAATTCACACCATGTATTTTTAATCATATTCATCCTGATGTGATGAATTTCTGTGCGGTAGTCTTAAAGCAGTCTGTTCTTTGGTCCTTACAGCAGCCTGAGTTGGGCAGGTCTCGCCATTTCTTAGCTGATGATTTGCTCTTGAGATGCTATGTGAAGGGTCAATTTAGAGATCATAGCTTAGACCTTAATTGCATGAATTGCGGTAATGTCCACCTTATGGGCACTCTGAAGTGCCACATGCTGGTTGGGGACCAGACCAGTTCTTACCTGGATTTTTCTTCCAGGAGCACCTGAGATCATGCCTTTTTTCCTCCCTTGCTGTTGGAGGGAGTCCAGAGAATTAGTGCCCACCCAAAGAGGGAAGACCACACTAGGAAACTCTGTGTACCTTCTTTTCCTTGGAAACACAGTTTCCAGTTTATCTTTCCGTGGTCATGGGCGATTCCTCTTTTACCCTAAGTTCCACAAAGTTGTGTCCGAGCCATCTCTGTCTCCTCACCAGTCTCGACTCATTCCCCAGAATTCCTTGCGTTCCACCTCTTGCCTGTTTTTCCCAGACTCCCCTGGTGTAAAATCGTCCATACTGCTGAATAAGATCCATGGCTGTCAGCTCAAAGGTGTCTGGTGAGCTCCTTAGTGGAGAAAGTTAGTTAAGAAAGAAATTAAATCAGGGAATTCTGGAGGGGAAGGCTAGTGCCTTACACTACATTTTTAGGTGGTTAGTAAAGAGCAAAATGAATAGGGCACAGATTTTTTTTTTTAATCAGTGTGCCACTTTTTTTTTTCCTTCCAGCATGCATAGATGATACCGGGTAACCAGGCAACCTACATAAGCAGTCAGAAGGAAGCTAATGGCTCCTGATCTGATCAGCACGTTCACCAGACGCTGCAATTTCTCTGGGTCTAGATCTGCAGTTTACACTTATTGCTCTAAGTGGTAGGAAACAAAGAGGAGACCCAGGCCTCTCAATTATCAGTTCCGGAGTACGCTGTTATCAGTCGCTCTGATCGTGGGCACTGTGGGTCTTTCTCTGGGTCGCAGTTAATTATGTCTCCTGCTGTCCTTGAGAGTTAGACACAAGCAGTAAATCATCAGTAAACTGAGGTGAAGGTGAGCAGAAGGAGCTAGGAGTCTTTTAAGTGAGCTAAAACCAGGGCATCTTATTTTTCTGTCTCTCTGAGCAGCTATGAACCAGCAACTTTGGACAAGCAGTAATTCTGTGTCCTTGGATAGCTGAGAATATCTTAAATGGGGTGCTTTTGCCTGAACCCTAAACAAATGCCTGTTGATAAAGATAACTGCAGGAAGGCAGATCTCAGTGTTTACCTCGGAGAGAGGAAGGAGGGCCTAGCAGCGGGATCACACATAGCTAGGGGAATGTGATTTGTAAACTCCAACAGCATAGGAGACTGTTCTGAACTGTGAGAATTAATCCCCAAATATGCAACAGAAGGGGAGTTAGCTATGGCGAAAATCTCCAGCAAGACAGCTACTGTTTTCATAGAGCAATAGCGTCCAAATTTTCTTCAGTTATGGTTTAACCTTTATCAGGGCCCCTGGCTCTGATGAGTCACTCATGAAAAGATGTGTAATGTCGCAGCCTGAAGCAAGTCCTCATTCTAGTATTTATGGCAGGGATGAGTTTCTGCCTACCCAGAATTTCTGGCTTCTCACCTTTTTTTTTTGTCTGACTGGCAAGGCCACCGTTGTCTAGCTGGAACTCCGGGGTGGAATTAATCACAACTCACACTAAGGCCTGGTTTCTCATTCTCATTGTCCTCCTTGGGATGGTGGTTGATAATCCCATCAGACTTGGTACAATGATGCCCACGTGGTACAGCAAAGACCAATTCAAAATGTATGTTATGCCCTCCTGACATATAACGAAAAATGACTTGTGTTTAGTAAGTGTTTCGGTCTTTGTGTGTTTGGGCGTGCGGAGGCTGTAATAGACAATTGTATATATTTGTAGAGTCACTGATGGTGACCACGGGTCTTTTACTCAGTTCTCAGTGTGGATGATAGAGAAACAGTGAGTTCCCTTCAGTGCTCATGGGGTTTCCTCCACTGGGGAGTAGTGCTGGGGAGGCACTCAACAAGAGACCACTTTCCCTATAATCTTTACAATCCTATACTCCTAGAAGATTGAATATAAATTGAAAGCAGGGAAGGAGTACAAGCCTCGGTGTTGATAATAAGATTAGGTTCGATCCCAGGCTCAGCTAATTAAAAACAAAGCTTTTCAGCATCCTTGATGCAGTGGGACATGGGACGTTTGATCTCTGGGTTGTGCTGAGATTTGCTGGTCTCCCTGAACTCCTCCCATCAGTGACAGTAGCAACCCCAAATCACTGATGGAAACATGTTCCTATTGCATCACTCTTGAAAAAAAAAATCCCACAAGCTCCCCAAGGAGTCTCACACCCCCAATTCCCGAAGGGCTCCCTTGGTTTGAACGGATCCCTGAAGTTCGATGCTTGAATGTTAGTTCCAGTGCACCGGTGTTGGAGATGCGGTTTCATAAGCAGTGCTTAGACCACGAGGACTCTGCGTGAGTGTGGTAATGTCCTCGCTGCAGGAGAGGCTTATCTGAGAAGGGAGTGTGTTATTATAAAAGTGGGTCCCTCCTCTCTTGTGAGACTGTGGAGGCCGTTTTTATTCAAACGACCACAGTGCCTGTTCTGTGCTTGCTGACCATTTCAAGGGCCTCTTAGTCACCTCCAAACCCAGAAAATGGCCCTAGTGTTGACCTGTCATGAGATCTAGAAACTGGAAGTCATCCCTGGGCTTCCTTTTCCTTTTGTAGGGAACCAGTTCGTCGTACGCCTCCCTTGCTTCCATAATGTCTCCTAAATCTTGAAAACGTTTGTTTGTTTGTTTTTTGGTTTTTCGAGACAGGGTTTCTCTGTGGCTTTGGAGCCTGTCCTGGAACTCACTCTGTAGACCAGGCTGGTCTCGAACTCACAGAGATCCGCCTGCCTCTGCCTCCCGAGTGCTGGGATTAAAG
>NC_022032.1:7626053-7630597 GCF_000317375.1 Microtus ochrogaster
CTGGGATTAAAGGCGTGCGCCACCACTGCCCGGCTTTGAAAACGTTTTCTTGCCTCTCCCTCTTTACCAAATTTCTTCTTTTCTCCCGTGCTCCACCTTAACTTCTTGACTTAAGTACCACTACCTCGTCCCTGGACACTGCCTACTCCCAGCAGCCTCCAGTGGTCCTGCCTGCAGCTGTCTGCCTCTTCTGTGGCTTTGCCTTCCAGTTGGCAGCTTCCTCTAACCAGGCTGATTTTCTTTCTTCTCATGTAATTTCCATGATTTCCTGCCACCTGAGACCACAATGCTGCTTCCCCCTCTGGGATGTCCCTTCTACCCGCCCCCCTCCTCAGTCTCCTTGTTCCACTCATCCTTCCATCCCAGCTTGCATCTCTACTGTAGAAGGTCTCCTCTAATCCCCTGGCAACGTTATACCTACTCTTAAAACATCTTCTAAGCCCTCTGAGCTCTGACGTAACGTTTACTATGTGATTGGTCAATGTGCGCCTTTCCTACTGCATCGTGAGTTTCACAGAAAGGAGGGCAGTTTTCATTTTGCTCTCTATGGCATTTCTAGTACTGAGCACAGTGCCAGGCGTGCCAAGTATTGTCAAAAGAATTGCCACGACCAAAAGACTCAAAGTGTTTCAAGAGTCTCCTGTTCCACACGGTGACAAGAGGGGGCAGCAGAGAGCTATCAGAGGAGCCGCCGCTGTGAGGTTAGCAGACCAAGTTTGTCAGTAAGTTTAATTAGGAACAGGCTAGGGGAGGGAGAAATGTCAATTTGGAAACCGAGAAGCCAGAGAACAATTTGTTCAGACGAAAAATGGGGTGAGAGTGAGAAGCTTCTAGCTGGAGTTAGGGAAGGGGAGCTGGCAGGGTGTGTGAGCAAGCCTCAGTCTGTATCTGGGCATCCTCATTCACAGGGTTCCTTCCGGGACTGGAGAGGATCCCTCCCCAGTCAGTATACAGGGAAACCATACTGCAGACTGGCTGGTGCATGAGGACGCAGGGGTAAGGGGTGGGGAGATAGGGGGGCCGCACTTTGTTTTGGCCAGCCCCTTCTCTCCTTTGGGAGCTCAAGGCGCATAGATGGTGGCAATTCTGTCCCTCCACAGGATCCAGGACTAACAGGCTGGACCTTGAGACAAGGAAGAGGGTGCAAACTAACATTTTCAAAGTTCTGTGTTATACACACAAGCTAGTCTGCTGAGACCATCCTAATTTAACTCATTTGAGAGACGACTGTGCCCTGCTCTGTGAGTTATGGTCATCATTGTCAATCATCCACAAGTTAATCCGAACTTTTTTTTTTTTTTTTTTTTAAGAGGGTGAAAACTGAAAGATCAGAGTAGCAGAGAAGCCAGCCACTAATTCTTACCTCTACAAAAATCCTCAGACTGGATGAGGTATCCTGTCTCCACAAATCTTCAGACCGAATGCCTTGAGTGTCTTTCTTTTTTCCTTCTGCCTTATATTCCTCTTTCCACCCAGACATATTTCTTCCTATCTCCACTTCCCCAGTGCTGGGATTACTCCCAATAACTGGGATAAAAGGTGTGAGCCAGCACTGCTTGGCTTTGATTCTCATTTAGACTAGATCTATCTTGTGTAGGCCTAATCCGAACTTTTAACCCTAGCCTTTTGATTCACAAATCTATGTGTCTCTCATATACTCAGAAGGCGTGAAGATTCTGGCATTTTGATTTATTTATTTATTATGTATACAATATTCAGTCTGTGTGTGTGCCTGCAGGCCAGAAGAGGGCACCAGACCTCATTACAGATGGTTGTGAGCCACCATGTGGTTGCTGGGAATTGAACTCAGGACCTTTGGAAGAGCAGGCAATGCTCTGAACCTCTGAGCCATCTCTTCAGGCCCCATTTTTTTTTTTTTTAACTTAAAAGACATATGTTCTTTTTAAGCTGGGCGGTGGTGGCAGAAGCCTTTAATCCCAGCGCTCGGGAGGCAGAGGCAGGCGGATCTCTGTGAGTTCGAGGCCAGCTTGGTGGAGGAGGATTTGCTTAAGTGTACTTGAAGGCCCCAGATTCCATTCTCAGCATCTCACACAGAAAAGCTACACAGGACACTGTTATCCTAATTATGTATTTGTTTGGTTCCTGGGAAGTAATATTGTATTTTAGGCTGGTGTCCAAGTCCTGTTTGGCTGGTCTATATAGGAGAATTTTGTCAGCATTGTTCTGGCGATTTTACATGGAAACAAAGCGAACGTTTTGTGAGGGTTTCTTGGTCAAAGCTGATACCATTGTAGGGAGGGAAGCGGTTTATCGGCTCGCAGTTCAGGAACCAGCCTTAAAATCTTTTTAGAGACACCGAATTTCTGACCTTGAGCCATGGGTTTCTGTGAGGGCCTCAGGAGAGGGCTCTCTCACCCCCACTACCTCCACTACCCATACTGCAATTACCGAGCACGAGAATGGATCACAAGACACATAACGGAACCCACTTTAAGAGTGTATTATGAAGAGGGAATAAGGAGACGCTCAGGCCTGTCTGAAGTGTGTCGCGAAGACAGCATGGACCGGATGTCCAGCTTTTAAAGGCCGTCTAGCGCATGCGCACAGGGGCTTACGTAGCTGCAGCACGCGTAGATCACATGACCACGCTACGCATAGATCATGTAGGACTTGAGGACTCTAGGTGGCTATGTAAGTTGCCTGAACTCTTGATTGTGCATGTACGCCTGTGGAACCTGAAAGTGCCAGTGCTTGGGTAGGTAAGCATTCTGCCAGGACGTTGGCAACTTTGGTTGGTGGAAATAACACGTGCTATGCCCATTGCCCCCACTGTCTCCACTGCCCTCACTGTCCCCTCTGCTTTCAGTGCCCCTGCTGTCCTTATTGCCCCCAATGGCCCCACTCGGCTCTGACTTGCTATGCCTGAGCACCGCAGCCCAGATCCTGGACTAAATGATCAGCAGAGCCAGTGTGGGTAGGAGGTCTGTGACCTGGAGGGCAGAGCATCACCTCAAGACACCGAGAGTCAGCAGGTTGAGGAAGTGCAGGGGACTCTGTCTGTCAGCCAGTAGCAGAGAACTGAACACGAGCCACTGTTTTGGCAGGGAGAAATATGCAACTTTATCAGTCAGTAATGCTTAGGAAGGAAACACACTCTTCTCCGTGCACAGAAGTGAGTGATAAAAGCAATTGTTCCTGTTGAGTTTGTTCATTTTTCCTTTTTGGAAGGAATGGGAGCATCAGTGTGGCCTTTTGCTGTTGACCCTTCCCGTTCTCCAGCAGGGATGATTTAGGTACATTATCTGTATTGCCTTGTCCTTAGGTAATTTTGGTCAAGCAGTTACTAATGGTGACAGTATAGCTGTCCTTCAGATGCCTGCAGACATCAGTAAGGGTCGCGAAAGCAGCTACTGCCACAAGCACTTCCGGTTCTCAGTGTGCACACCCCATCATGTCAAGAGTCCATCCGACTCTGCTTTGGATTCGGAAAGCACCTGTAGATTGGAAAGGTGCTGGGAACAGCAAAAGGGTTCTTTTTCATCAACTGAAGAAGCATTTGCTTGGGACTTAGAACTTATTTCTCTCTAAATTTATCATTAACTAGGTTCCATGATGATCTGGTGAAAACTTTTGCAAAAGACCACAGTGAAGCAGTGCATTCAAAGAAATTGTCCTAGCCTAATTCTGAGGCCTAGAATTAGGAGGCTGAGCACACAAAGATAATCGAAGATTCAAGAGTTCATTGTTCAGTAAATTTCATTTACAGATCTCAGGATGGTTTCTCATGCGGTGACACTAGAGGGCGCTATGTACAATTGAACCTGGTAATGGAGAAGGGCCTTGATTTTTATTCCCCCAATTATGCTTTAAAATGTTCACGTGTCATTCTTTAATGCTTCATCTCTCTACACAAAGGAAAAAAGCAGCGTGGGGGTAATATACTAGAGGAGCACAAACGACCTTAGGATGAAGAATTTTGATCATTTTATCAAGTTAATATTTAAATTTAATGTTCAAAGTCAAACTTTTTTCTTTTTTAAATAACAGTAACACACACAAACAAAATCACTCTTAGTGCGGTGGCCCTTGCCTATTCCAGAACACACGAGGTTGAAGGAACAGGATATAATGTGTGTGTAGGGTGCATGTGTGTGTAGGGTGCATGTGTGTGTAGGGTGCATGTGTGTGTGTAGGGTGCATGTGTGTGTAGGGTGCATGTGTGTGTAGGGTGCACGTGTGTGTAGGGTGCACGTGTGTATAGGGTGCACGTGTGTGTAGGGTGCACGTGTGGAAGGGTGCATGTGTGTGTAGGGTGCATGTGTGTGTAGGGTGCATGTGTGGAAGGATGCATGTGTGTGTAGGGTACATGTGTGTGGAAGGGTGCATGTGTGTGTAGGGTGCATGTGTGTGTAGGGTGCATGTGTGTGTAAGGGTGCATGTGTGTGTAGGGTGCATGTGTGTGTAGGGTGCATGTGTGTGTAGGGTGCATGTGTGGAAGGGTGCATGTGTGTGTAGGGTGCATGTGTGGAAGGGTGCATGTGTGTGTAGGTGCCTGTGTGGAAGGGTGCATGTGTGTGTAGGGT
>NC_022032.1:7630793-7644128 GCF_000317375.1 Microtus ochrogaster
CTGGTACATGTGAGGAAGTTGAGGACACCTTTGTCGAACTGCTTTTCCCCTTCCACCTTTATGCCAGTCCAGGGGATCAAACTCCTGCCATCAGGCTATGCAGCAGTTATTTCACCTGCTGAGCCATTTACTGGCCCTGTTAGCTTCATTTTTTAATAAATTTCCCCAGACGCATATATTTCTCTGCCTCAAATATAATATAGTTACATTAGATTACATCAGAAATCTGTTGCAATGCAGTGCTGTAATTTAACTTTTCCTCATGGCACACTTCACGTGAGACCCAGAGCGGATAGAATGAAAAAATCTCCAGTTCTTCACCCTCTGCAGCAGCCGTCAGCTTCCTGTTTGGGTTTGATTACTCCCAGGTCATCATCTTCTTCCTCATATGCCTGTAAATAGATCCCAGATCATCGTTGTTTACATTACTGTCACCATGGAAACCTTGCTTAGATCCAATGACTTTATTTCTTTTCTCTCTCTTTTCTTTCTTCATTTTTTTTGGTATATTTTATTTACTTGAACTAATCTTCAAAGTCTGTGGAATTTTATTAATTGCTTACGGTTAAGTCTGTGTTCCATTAGACAGATAAGACACGTAAAGTTATCTGTAACTAAGTGTTAATGAATAAGGTTGAAGTAAAAGGTCTCCTATTACAATGACCTGTTAATTAAATTAATTTTCTCATAGGGAAATTTGTTTTGCTTTTTAATCGTGCTGAATATTATGGGCTGTCTTCATTCTGGAGTTTCAGATAGTCTGAGAGTTTTTTTCTCCCGTTTTTGCTGCTTTATGGTGGAGTCCCTATTGTTGGTGCTGTGTTTTGTTCCCCCCGAGTAGCTACCGCCCATTTTCTAATTGTTTCCTAGGAAGGGTGTTGTGGTAGTTTGAATTGGTATCCCCCACCCCCCACCATAGACTCCTTTGAATACTTGGTCTATAGGGAGTGGCAGTATTAGGAGGTATGACCTTGTTGGAGTGGGTGTGGCCTTGTTGGAGGAAGCACATTACTGTCCTGGTGGGCTTTGAGGTCTCTTATATGCTCAAGCCGTCCCCAGTGTGACCATCTCTTCTTGCTGCATGCAGATCAAAATGTAGAACTCCCAGCTACCTCTCCAGCATCATGTCTGCCTGCATACCTCCATGCTTTCTGCCATGATGATAATGAACTGAACTCTGAAACTCAAAGCTAATGCTTTCCTTTATAAGAGTTGCCTTGGTCATGATATCTCTCTCTCTTTCTCACTCAGGTTTATTTATTTATTATGTATATAGTGTTTTGTCTCCTGCATGTGTACCTGATCTCATTATGGATGGTTGTGAGCCACGATATGGTTGCTGGGAATTGAATTCAGGACGTCTGGAAGAACAGCCGGTGCTCTTAACTGCTGACCCATCTCTCCAGCCCAGTCATGGTGTCTCTTCACAGCAGTAGAAACCCTATCTAAGGTTGGTGTGAAGGGAGTATGGAGTTGAGGTTGGGCATCATTTTCCTGAGAACTCAAGGCTCCTGTCTTTTAGATATGGCTGTGGTTCTGCTTTTCTTCTTCTTACCCTTGTAACCAGTAATTCACACAGAGCAATTTCGTTACAGTTCATCAGGTTGTTCATCTCCCCGAGTTCCTATCCCATGTCACGTCTTTGAAGAAAAGGTACCATGCATTCTAACTAGAAGTGTTTCTGTCTAGAGTTGGGTTGACTCTTAGACCAGTCCTATTTGTATATGGAATTGTTTTGATTTTCTTTCTTTTATAAATAAGATTTCAAGAATTCGAGTGGATGTCGCTTGTTGTGGGCCTCTTTCTTCTTCAGACTGGCCACCTAGCAAACCTTGTAGCCTGAAAAAAGTGTGTCATGGTGTTTTCTGCATGGTGTCCTCTCTGACTGTAGCTTTTGAAGCTACTGTGAAGATGATATTGAAAATTTCAAGTTTGCTACTTTTAAATTTTTTCTTTTCCATTACTTTGATAATTTTTTTTGACATTTACTTATTTGTGTGTACACATAGGCATATGCTCAGGTCACAAGCACAGATATGCAGGTCAGAGGACAGCTGTGAGAGTCAATGCTCCTTTCTCCAAGTGGGTGCTGGGGATGGAACTGGTCTTCAGCTCTGTCTTTACCTGCTGAGCCAGCTCGTTAGCCCTTGCTCAGCTTTCATGGACATTTCGGTTTTAACTTCAAGTCTTTTTTTTAATCATAGTTTATAACATTTTCTTATAATGCTTTTAGTTTCATCTTTTCCTTTTAATATTTTTGTTGAGTGGTTGTGGTCACACAACATCTCCATAGTAAGCTCTTAATACTTAAATGTTTTTCTTCCTAAGTTCCATTTTTTCCTGTCTGCTTATTCTCTCTGGTAGGTTGTAGGGGAAGCTGATGGCCTTGTCTTCCTCGCAGGGGTTTATTAAGTATTAACTTAATGTAGATTCTTTTCATTGAGCTGCTTGGTTTCTGAAGGGAATGTTATCATTCTGTAAATCCAGACTGCCAATGTTATGGGACCTGGGGTGGTAGGGGTTGTTGCCGGGGCTTCAATCTTACCATTTATTGTACAGTGTGCCAACCAAGACTGATGATTTTCATTTCAGAACTAGACAGAACTTTGTTTTTCTGGGTTAGAACACATGGGTCACTTGCTGTGTGGTATTTCATTTATCTGTGATTAGACTTTTTATTAATCCCAACCTTTTTACTCCCATCCTCCAAGGCCTGTCTGTTATTGGCGTGGTCCTGCAGTTTTCAAGATCCAGTAGACCCCTCTTCCATATCACCTTCCTCCTTGGGTCCTTCATCTGTGTGTCATAGTTAGGGTTTCTGTTGCTGTGAAGAGACACCAGGATCACGGAAACTGTTATAAAGGGAAAATTTTAACTGGGGCTCGCTTACTCTTCAGAGTCCATTATTATGATGGTGGCAGGGAACAGGGTGACATGCAGGCTAACATGGTGCATTCTATATCTGAAAGCAACAGGAAGTGAACTGAGACACTGGGTGTGGCTTGAGCATATATGAGCCTTCAAAGCCCACCTCCACAGTGACACACTTCCTCCCGGAAGGCCATACCTACTCTAACAAAGCCACATCTCCTAATAGTGCCACTCCCTATGAGTGTATGGGGGCTAACCACATTCAAACTGCCACAATCTGTACCTTTCACATTGTGCATTTAAATCCCTTGCTGATTCAGTGATTTCCTCTGGCTTTGTATTGCAGATTTCTATTTTCCCCATTTCAGTGGTGGTTTGGGATGGAGAGACAGCTGACTTGTCTTTAGCCAGTAATTGAGGAATGTGTAACCCAGTGAACTGAGAGCTCAGTGCTTTCCTTTACGCTGTCTGCGAGCTTCATGTATCCAACTTCATATTGTGTATTTAACACACACACACACATATACACACATACACACACACAGAGAGAGAGAGAGAGAGAGAGAGAGAGAGAGAGACAGAGAGAGAGACAGAGAGAGAGAGAGAGAGAGAGAGAGAGAAATGGACAGTATATTAATTTAGGAATAAAAGAAGGAAGACGGTGCCTAAGGTAAGGGAGTTTAAATTGTTAGGTGTTAGGTTTTGGTTGATAATCTCAGAGATTTGTGCTTTTGAAAGAAAGACACTGCCATAGTTTGGATCTTAGGTGCTCCCCAAAGGCCCATTGTTCCATCATGTGGAACTACTTGGAGGTAGTGGAACCTTTGAAAGCTGGTGCCTAGTGGGAGGTTTTAGATTATCAGGAAGCCTGCCACAGATGGGGGTATGGACACTCCAAGCCCTCCCTTTGTATTTCTTCATGTCCCAGCCATGAAATAAGCAATTTTTCTCCATCATGTACTCAACCACATCAGCCACCATGAACCTAAAGCAACTGGGCTGGTAGAGCATGGCCTCAAATCACCAAAGCTGAGTGCCAACATTAACATTCTCATTAAAAGTTGATCCACCCCGGTGTTCCTTTCAATACTAAAGTTGGTGAGAATATTAGTAAATTATAAGTACAGGTCAAGTTCATCTTTCTATCAAATTCTTTTGGTTTATTTATTTATTGTTTATAAGCAGTGGGAGTTGAACCATAACCCAGCGCTTGTTAAACATTCTACTGTTGTAGCTTATTTTAGAGCTTGAGAAGTGCATGTGTTATATGTCTTGGAACTGCTTGCTTTTTTGGTGGGATATATTATGGCATTGTACACTAATGTATACATACCACATCATCATCACATTGCTCACCTAACCTCTTGCTGACTTATTTGGTGAAATAATGGTACTGAAATTGGGTAGAGTAACTTGACCATAGTAGAGGCAGCAGAAAAAAAAAGAAAGAAAGAAGACAGTTCTCCAGGACAGCAGTGTGTCTTAGTTTGGGCTGCAATTATATCCCATAGGCTAAGTGCTTAAGGAGCGTTTCTCACAGTCCCCAACCTGGGAAGTACAGGGTCAAAGAGCTTTGAAGCCTGCATTGGGTAAGGTCCTCTTCCTGGCTTGTAGGTATTGGTTTTCTTGCTGTGTCTACACTTGTTAGAGAGAATGAGAGGACTGTTTCTCTTTCTCTTGGGGGACACTAGTCTCCACCTCTCATAAGCTCATATGAACCCAATGACCTCTGAGAGGTCAAACATTAAATTATCAACAAATTAGAGTTTGTTTTTGTTTCTCTGTATAGCTCTGGCTGTCCTGGAACTCACTCTGTAGACCAGGCTGGCCTTGAACTCACAGAGATCCTTCTGCTTCTGCCTCCTAAATGCTCGGATCAAAGATGTGAGTCACCATGCCTGGCTACAAATTAGGGTTTTAACAAATTAAATTTAACAATTAAATTAAATGCTAACACGTTACCGTTTTCAGTTTTGAAGATAAATATAAACAAATGAAAATATAATACTATGATAGCATTATATGGCTAAGGAGTACACATTTTTGTTCTCTGATTCATGAACTCGTACCTCAGTAAACAAGGTCTTAAGATGGAAAAGCAGAGATACAATAATTGCTTGGAAAGGTTTCGGTACAGAATACATCTTTGCCATAGCTGGGCACGGTCGTGAATCTAGTCAGACCCAGAGCTAACACTAGTGGAGCAGCCTGAGTAGCTCCCTAAACTAGGCCTCCTCCATTGTGAGGCTTGTGAGTGACAGGTTCTGACTCTTCCCTGCTGTGTGTGTCTCTGTGGTGCCAGAGTGAATGGAGCAGAGGCAGGTACAGCCTGTGTGAAAGGCATCCCTGTCTACCAGTTCACAGTCGACTTACTCTTAATTCCCAGTGTATCACTTTCGTTTTCCTTGGCCTTGTAGCTAATGCCTTTGAAGACATGTTGAGGCATCGTTCAAAGAAACTACCTTGGTTAATGGCTGATTTCAAAGGGTCCGAGTTTTGTGATTGTTGAATATTTTCCAGCCCCAGGAGTTTAGACAGAAGGTGAAAAAGCTGTATTTGGTAAGGATGGGTTTTAAATACAAAAGCTTGTTTTTCAGTTAGTGTTCATGGGTTAGCTCTATCAAATGTCTCCTGTTACTGTACAGTGCCACTTGATTTTTGGTGTGCAGTCTGTGAATCAATCAGAACTCAGGAATCGGCAAATTCATCTGTCTTGAGAGATATGAGTATTAGATGCCTGAGCAGCCATGGCAAGTGTTTGGGCTGTGGAACTGATGTCATCTGGTGGCACTCACTGTGGTTGGTACATAGCTGGTCCTATGACGGTATTCTAGATTACACTCTCTTAGTATGTCATACAACTCTGTTAAATCCAAAATGAATATTCAGCCATATAGAGTTCATTTTGAGATTATAGGTGTGTGCAACCAGCAACCATGTCTGTCTTTTATTTTCTTTTTCTTTTTTTTTTTTTTTGGTTTTTCGAGACAGGGTTTCTCTGTGGTTTTGGTTCCTGTCCTGGAACTAGCTCTTGTAGACCAGGCTGGTCTCGAACTCACAGAGATCCGCCTGCCTCTGCCTCCCGAGTGCTGGGATTAAAGGCGTTGTCTTTTATTTTCTTATTAACTATAGGTTTTCCCCTTTGGGACAGAATCATTTAATAAATTGAAATCAGCGTACCCTCTTGGCCCTATCTGTCAGAGAGCAGGTTTGTAAACTGTAAAAACTGCCTTGCGCTCCCTGTCTCCCGTTCCTTCTACTTCCCGTTATTCTATCTTAATTTTCTCACCTTGGATCAGTGCATGTGGTATTTTTCTCATAACGTCATTCACCCGTTCTGATCCTCTAATTCCTTTCTTGCAGACCCAGCGATATCTCTATAGTGCCATTATTTTCCCAAGCACCAGCTGCGAGGTACTGGGGGAGGATTTATTTTCTCCATTTGGCATCAAAATAGCCCAGCCCATAATACCTATGGCTGTCCACTGCACATTATTAGGCAGAGGGGACCAGCGTGTGGTAGGAAACCTGAGCGCAGTGGCTGTTAGGGGTGGTCATCAGGAACAGGCTGCCGTCCTGAAGGATTCGACTTGGGCAGACTGCACTGTGTTGGGCCCCTGAGTGCCAGTTTGACTCTCAGGTTGCAGAGGATCCAATTGGCTCTGATGTTTTACTGGGCCAGGGTCTCCACTGTGTACTAGACTTTGTTACATACCATTAGATGGAAGAGGCCATCCAACAACGTTTCCATTTCCCAGCTGGGAAATAATTCCAGGAAGATGCTTGGCTCAATTGGTGCAGTGCAAAGACCTGCCTTGTTGGCTAACAGAAACCGGCAAGACTTCTGGCACGTAGAAATGTATGTGCTTGCACACACCCGCGTGCTCCCAGGCCTTGTCCCTTGCCAAATATGTATCAAGTGAGAGACTTCTGGCTGTTGTACTTGAGACATTTTCCATGCAAGTTCACAGAAGGGTCCTTGTGGGTCATTTTAAGGGTTGAGCTGCCTTTGCCGTCTACCTTTACCACTGGCACGCAGCACCGTCGCTCCTGTGGTTGCTGCACTCTGTCTCTGGCTGCTTAGCAACAAGGTGGATTCCGTCAGTTGCAACCCCACATGCCAGCTGTGGGCAGTGCATACCAGTCTTCGGGGGTGCATTAGAATCATGGTTTCCTCAGATCAGGGCAAGCTAACACTCTAAAACTAATGTTTTAGAGCATCCCAAATGTTCCATGGCTGCATCTTTTCACCAAAGGTTATCTGTATTTCCTGGTCCCCTCTTGGTACATCTGTCCTTCTATTCAGAATGTCTATGGCTTTTACCTAACTGACTCGTAAACATTCTTTGAAGTAAGCAGCTAAGGCATTGAAATCACAGACCACTTCCTGAACGAAGGTTGTTTTTCAGTTATTAACATTATTAAATCTTTGTTTAGATTTTTATTTATGTTATGTGTATGAAGCTTTGCCTGTATGCATGTATGTGCGTCATGTGTGTGTCTGATATAACTGAGATCAGAAGAGGCATTGGATCTCCGGGAACTAAAGTTGCAGATGGTTGTGAGACACTTTGTGGGTTCTGGGAATGGAACCTGGTCCTCTGTAAGAACAATGTGTGTTTTTACATGCTGAGCCATCTCTCCAGTACCCCTACACATATTTTTTAAGCTGATATATAAAAGCACAAAAGTTGGGTTGGGTGTGATGGCTATAATTTCAGCCCTTAGGAGACTGAGGCAAGAGTATTATGAGTTCAAAGTCAGCCTTGTAAAAGAATAAGTCTTTCAAACACAGGTACACACTCATTGAGCCTGTAAACAGGATTCAAGGTTATACTGTATCAGGACATGTATACATACATGTTATGATTAGCTTGTTTAAATCGAATGACTTTAAGTCTGTTTAAAAATATCTGGTGTATCATTTATAACTTCTAAGTGATTAACCATAAACATTAAAAATCTTGCCTCGCTCCTTAAAACACAGAGAATTATTGTTAATGATGGCCCCCTTCTGTGCAGTGGCATCGTAAGGCTTCTTACTTCTGTGGCTTGGCACCCATCCACCAGCTCTTCCCATTTCCCTCTCCATCCACTTTAGTCTCCCCCAGCTTTAGGCTACTTGAAACCTCTGCAAGATTAGCTTCAGTTCAAACTATCTAAAGGGCAGGTTCATGGTTTAAGCTTCCGGTTGGTGATCTTGGACAAATGCATCTTGTTCTCACAACCTTAGACAAAGTACAGAAAATTTCCAAATTCCAGAAAGTAAGGTCACCTCACTTCCTGCCACCTCCCAGGAACCAGGCAAGCACTGACCTGATTTTTGTCACCAGAGTCTCATTTTTTGTCAGTTTGAAGACTTCATGTGAATTGGATTGTACACTCTGTCCTCTTGCCTCTTTGAAGACTTCATGGGAATTGGATTGTACACTCTGTCCTCTTGCCTCTTGCATTTGGCATCTTCTTGGACAGCATGCTTTTGACATTCCTCTTTTTTTTCATTCAAGGAACTAAATTCTGATCTTTAGGCCAGAATTTTTATGGCAAAGAGTTAAGCATAGCTGAACATAGTTATATGCCTTTCCTCATGCTGATATGATTGGAGGGCTTTTGTTGTTGTTTGTTTTGTTTTGTTTTGTTTGTTTTAAATGGGAATATGGATCCATCTCGACGTGCCCAGAATCAGGGAGACACTTTGTTAAAGGGCTTTCAGTGGGAAAATATGCATTCTGGGCAAACTGGAATTAATTGGCCACTGTAGCCTCCTTTAGGACATACTGTAAGCAACACTAGGGACAGAGGTAGGCATTTGGAGAGGCTCCATTTGGAAACCAGGTCCAGCTAGAGTATTTGCTGGAGGCAAAAAGCATCCCCTGATTTCAATTAGTTAATTTTTTTCAAAAAATTATTTTTATAACTTAGTTTCTTTTTAAAAATTATGTACAGATTATGTTTTATTACTTTTCTGTCTTCCACCATACTATTTTAAGAGCATCACCTTCACTTAGGTTTTTAATATACTGAAAAGTAGCACCCAATCAGAAGCATTAAGATTAATACCTTAATCTATGAGATATTATTATTTCAAGGTAAGGTGCTTGGTTTGACAGGCTCCAGTTTGATTATTTTGATGTCAGCTTAATTTTTAAAATCTAGCCAGTTTTTAGGCTGAACTGTCAGGCATTTTCCTAGCAGTACTTCTGAGCAGGTGGGTGTTGATCTTCACCTGCATCCGGAATCAATCATTAGATGGGAATTAGCAGAACGCCTCACCTGCTGATGTTCAAGTATAATCTGTGCTTTCGCTCCCTGAGGTAGATGAAACCCTTGGCTTACTCAATTCTGAGCTAGTGTGGGATTATTTTATAAATTCCATCTTCGGTGTGCATCCACATAAAGCCAAAGGAAGCTTAAAATGTGCTTCAAGACAAAAAATAGCCAATATCAATTTCTGCTTCTTGGTCACCACTTTTCTTTCAGACTTTGTTTCCTGGCCACAAGCAGATGCGTGGCTTCTTTAAGAGACAGCTTCCTGGTTTATCCTGGTGGCAAGAACATCTTTGGCACTTTCAGGTAGTCCAGCTACAGAGCACTTAAATGGGGTTTGTGAGCAGATTGCTACCAGTTGCTTATCGGCAACACAGACCTACTGCATCGTTTACCGTACTACATAATTTTCCATCTAAATTGTGATCTGTGCTACTCTTACAAGCAGGCAGGATGCCAGCGGCAGTATTTCTTAGGAGCAGTGGGACCAGGTGTCAGTTTTAGGAATGTGTCTGAGCCCTTCCACACTTTACTAAATTTCTGAGGCCTTCTTATGCTTTTCTTTGCCTTTCTCTATAAATTTCTGGTTTTGAAAAATTAGACAAATAGTGCACGAATATATCACCATAGAAAAATTTAAACCATAAAGAAGTCTCCCAGGAAACAATGAAATTTCATCTTTTACAATCCACATTTCAGTCGTAATAAAGGCTGTTCTTCTAGAATTCTAATGTAAAATTGTTTGGCCTGTAGTTTTGTCTACTTTATTGATCTGATTCACACATACTATATATATGTGTACATATATATATACATATATACAAATGAACATATATATTTAAGTGCTTTTCAAACTTTGCTGTTTTAAAGCTATGTTGATTCCACTTGTACATGTACTTTGTTTTAAACATTTACTACTCCCCTGCTTATCGTCCCTTGTGTTGTGCTGTGTTAGGAAGATCTCCACCCTTTTGATGAGATACCTGAGGAACACAAGAGAGGAAAATGCCTCAGAGTTCCAGAGCATGACCCTTGCCTCATTTGTCACTTGCAGTGACACAAGACAGGAGGTTGGTGGGGAGCCTGTGATAGAGCAAATCTGATGGCCTCGTGACAGCCAGGAAGCAAAGAGGGGAGGAGGAGCAGGCTTCCATCATCCCCCAGGGGAACTCCCACTCAAGTCCCAACTGCCTTATGCTAGGTCCCAGATCTGGAAGGTTCTACCACTGCAGACTGAAGGCAGGCCTGTCACCAAGGCTGTTAACACACAAGTCTTCATAGGATGCTTCAGATCCAACCTGTAACAGTAACTATGAACTTGTTTGTTGTTCTTTGTATTATTAGTTCTTTATCTGAATTGTTAGGTATCTATATCTATATATATCTCAACATTTGATATATGTAGTAAAAAATTTCAAGCACCATTGAGTCATAAATTTTCTTTTTTCTTTTTTGGTTTTTTTCGAGACAAGGTTTCTCTGTAGCTTTGGTGCCTGTCCTGGAACTAGCTCTTGTAGACCAGGCTGGCCTCGAACTCACAGAGATCCACCTGCCTCTGCCTCCTGAGTGCTGGGATTAAAGACATGCGCCACCCTGCCTAGCGTCATAATTTTTTTTACTCGAAGCAAAATATGACTTGTTTACTTATACATCTGACCTGTATAAAGCTTCTCAGACATACTTAGTATGTTTGGCTTGCTGATTTGTTTGCCAGTGATAACTTCAGGATTTCCCATGGTTTCAGAGTGAAACTTAGTGTTTCTCCATGGCCGACCACTGACGATAAACACTTGGGCAAGTAGGGTCCAGTCGCATGGGATAACTGAGAAGTTACAGCCAATCAAAAGGTCTTTCAATTTCAAAGCTTAAATTGAGAGCCTAACATTTTTTAAGTCTCATTTTCCATGCCTGTAACTCCTTAGTTTTTTCTTAAATACCTACTTTATAATTTTGTGAAACGAATAGCTTATATTATTGCAAATTATTGCTTATATTTTATTGCATAGTATTATTTTAACAAGGTGGTACTGTAACATACTCATTTGCTATGAAATATTATCACGAGGAATTAAAATAAAACTCACCCAAAAAAATAAGGCAATAAAGATTTCATAAGACAAATGATTATTCTCAGCAAATTGCTGCACCAATTTCTAATTCACTATCTTGTTTTATGGCCAAATGTGCTTTTTGACCTCATTGGGTGAAATGCAGGTCCCAGAATCTAACAGCTAGCGTGTGAACCGGAATACTTGCTCTTGTGTGATGAGAGCCTTCACATGACAGTTACATAGAGAGCTGTCTCATATTTCAATATTTAGGATTTTGTTTTAGAATTCCCAGTGCATCCATGTTTAAGCTATGCCCCTTGTTCGAGACATGCTTTTAGTCCACAGCTGGACTCTTCTTCCTTGTTCTTGACATAGAATTGACAGAATAAGCTATGACCTGAGTGTTTACATCGTAAGAGCTGACAATACATTTATTTATTTTTTCTGAGTACCTTTGGATACCTACTAGATGGCAGTCACTGTGTTGAGTTCTTCAGGCAAAGATAAATAAACTTGTGTTTTCAAAGGGCTCCCTGACCCATAGGGAGCCAGCCAAGTACATATACAATTATAGTTGAATATGGTAAGTGCTTTTGTCACGATACTTGCAAAAGGCCATCTGATAACTGAATAGGAACATCCAGCAGTTGGGCAACATGAAAAATTCTTCCTGGAGAAATATTTGCTTCCTAGAATCTTACTGTCAGAATCTACTTAAACTATTTAGAAAAAGAAAACGGGGAAAGGTCCCATCTACACTGCTTCTGAAACTCCCATGTGTAGACCTCCATATATTAGACCATACTTTAATACCAGTGTCATTCAGGTGTATTAGATTATAGCTGTCAAAAGCCTGGTTCAAAGTGGCTTAGCAATAAGGACCATTATTTATTAACTTTTAAGCAGAAGTTCAGAGCAAGCAGACTTTTTTAGGAGTTCAGTTTCATTGAAACATATATTTTTTTAACGCTGTCATTTCTCCACATGTTGGTGAGGCTTTCCATGTGATAAAATGATGGCTGCACCAGATGAAGGCATTATGACATCACTTATTCAAGAGTAGCCAGCAAAGCCTACACTTTGTCTAATGAGCTCCCGCTCGCTGCCGTGTGCTGTGCTTGTGCCTCTGTGTATCTGCTTGCCTGCTGATTGCCTCTGTGCCCACCTGCAGACCTGAGCTGCACTCACATCCAGAGACAGTGGTGGATGGGCCAGGAAGCAGGGAGCTTTGCCTTTCAGGTATTACTATTATGATCAGGGTGGTAGGGACTGTCATTTCTCATTTGGGGCCTGCTCTATTCTTTCCTTGAGTCCTAGTCTTTACAGGATAAAGTTTAGGATACATATTTCAAATTTATATATGAGTAATAAAATATATTATTATTGTAGTAATATAATATTTATATTATATAATTATACATTATATCTTACTATACATTGATTTTTCTCAAGACTTGTTGAGAGTTGGGAAGATGGCTCTGTAAGTGAAGTGCTTGCTATGCAAGCTACATGGAATTCAGATTCCTAGAAGAGTGGGTGCAGTTGCAATACACATGAGCAACCCCAGTGTACCTGCAGCTGGGCATTGGGAGGCAGAGACAGGAGAATTGCCTGTAGTTCACGGGCCAGTTAGTGACTTATGAAGTAGTGAACAAGAGAGACCGTGTCTCAAACAAGGTGAAAGGGAAAGACCAAATCCAATGTTGTCTTCTGACTTCCATGGACATGCCTGAACTCATATAGAAACTATATGCAGACACATGTAGATGGAGTTTCTTCATGTCCCAGCAGCCACTCCCAAATAACCATTCAGAGACTTATTAACTATAAATGTTCCACCAATAGGTCAGACTTTTTATTTGCTAACTCTTATATTTTAAATTAACCCATATATCTATGCTCTGCCAGATGATTTGAAACCTTTTCTCAGTGTGACAAGTTTATCTCCTCTCCGTGTCATCTCTCCTGAGCCTGTGAGGCTCCTCCTTCTTTGCATTCTCTTTTTTCTGCAGGTCCCACCTAACCTCTACCTGTCCAGCTTCTTTGTTAACCCAAACCACAGTGACACATTCACTCAGTGAAAAGGAATATTACACACACACACACACACACACACACACACAGAGAGAGAGAGAGAGAGAGAGAG
>NC_022032.1:7645023-7655092 GCF_000317375.1 Microtus ochrogaster
CTCCCCCTCCCCTGATTAAGTCCCTCTCCCTCATCAGCTTGAAGAGCCATCAGGGTTCCCTGACCTGTGGGAAGTCCAAGGACCGCCCACCTCCGTCCAGGTTTAGTGAGTTGAGCATCCAAACCGCCCAGGCCCCGATCCTATTACTAGAGATTCTTAATGTGGACCTCGGATCCTTGATCGAGTCTGTTGCCTAAATGATGAAGGCATGCCATTAAAAGCTGGCTGGAGATACTATATAGATATTGTCTAGAAGTGATGGATGTGGGAGGACAGTGCTTTATTCTCTATTGCCTCTCCCTTCAATATAGAGAGAGACTCTAGCATGATTAAATGGAGTTAAACCACAGGTTTGGAGAATGAATTCATTTTTGTAAGTCTTAGCTTCTAGATAACGTTAAGAGCGGGGAAAAATGACTTGGTACTTTCCATTTGTACCTGCTGGATAGACTTGCTTTGAAAAAATGTGCCATTGCTGCCTTGACTAGATTGTAGACTGATTCAGCATTAGGTTTTGACTTAAGTAAAGTATACCTTTAGTCTGTGACGGACACACATACTGCCCCTGAAATTTTGTTTGTGGTTGAAGATAACTGCTCTTTCGATTGCCTTAGGACTCAGTGGGCCTAAGAGTGTTTTCTTGATTGCTTTCATACTATGGACCTGTCCTCATAAGCTGGAGGTCTTGGGAGCATATGGACATGACTGCATTACACACAGTGGCGTAATGCCGTGTGACAGTTGAAAGACTTGTGTGCACCACAGCAGAAATACTCCCTCTGTTTACATGGATAATGCCAGGTTCGCAGCTGTACACGGTTTCAATTTATGCAAAAAGCTCTTCTCATTATAAAACAATTTCCCCTTTCTAGGTTTTCATGTTTCTGAAATAAGTGCGCGTGACAGTCTAGCACCCTCTCGTGATTTTCAGTATTAAGCATCATCCGCTGACTCCTTGCCTTGCTGGATGAGCGAGCGCTCATTCATTTACTCATTCCTGATAGCGCTCATGCTCAGTCTTCCTGTATTTCTCCTCCTAAACGGCTAATCACCACGCTTGGTAGATCATTATCATCATCATCATCATCATCATCATGCAGATTATATTCATAGCTAAACCAGAGACTACAACGGTGGCTTTGCTTGTTTGTCTTGAGCTAGTAATTTAGTCTAATTTTTTGATTACTAGGTCTTCTGTGTACTTGTCAGTAGTTCAGCACCATTCTCTTGGACTAGTCAGACATAATTATTCTTTTCTTTCTTCGGCAGTGACGGCGTGTATGTACCCTACTCTACGTGTATGTACCCTACTCTAGTTTGAATTTCAGCTAATAGCTTAACATTTACATCATCATCATAAGATCCCCTGAGGCTCATTTTGTTCCTCTTTGAAGTTCCCGAGTTTTAGTGTAATGTTCAATTAGCAGGATGTAGCAAATCTGTGCTCTTTAGGGACGGTTCTACCACTCTCAGTATCGCCGTCTCCATGCATGTTGACTGCATATATGAGTAACAAGGATGTGTTTCATGGAAGGATGTTAACATGGCTTTAATTTTTCTTTTACATTTATTTCCTGTTTGATGCGCGCGCGTGTGTGTGTGTGTGTGTGTGTGTGTGTATGCACGCGTGCATGCTTGTGTGCAAGGGAAGGAGGTCATGCTCATGCCATGGCAAACACATGAATTAGATGACAATTCATGGGGCCAGTTCTTGTTTTGCACCAGGGAGGACTAGGGATCGAACTTAGGTCCTCAAGCTTGGAGCAAGCACCTTCACCTGCTGAGCCGTCCTTCTGAATCTACTCTGATGCAGTTTCCCTTTGCATTTTTAAAAATCTGTTGCTGCGTGGATCTTAGTGTCCTGTACGATTTAACTCGCATCCCAGAGGAGAATTATGAAGGAGTACAGGGATAAAAAAAAAGTGGGCTTTTTTGGTTTGGTTTTAAGTAATTTGATGGTTCTTTCTTAAAAACATTTCTTTTTTATTTTTATATAAAAAGGAAGCATGCATTTTTATGTTTTCATATTTTATCAGATGTTCTAAGGGAAATAAACTAGAAAGTTAATCTTGGGCAGGGAAAGTAGACATTTCCCTTGGGCAGGGAAATAGAAGCCCAGTGGTGCTGACAAGGTGTTACACATGTGAGCGAAACAAACAAACAACAAACAGAAAACCAGTATTTTCAGAAAAGCGAGGGGAGCAGAAGAACAAGAGAAAATTGATGGATAAGTTGTTGACAGAAGAAAGTGGAAGTCAATCTAGGTATGACGAACAGCAGGCCTTCAGCAGAGGGCCGGTTGCACAGCGCTTGAAGCCCCGACTGATAGAGCAACAGGAGGAGGAAGATACGGAAAAGAGCAGTTATAGCAAACCACTGTGTGCTGCTGAAGCTCACGGGCAGCAGCTTCTTGCAAAGTGACAGCCTTGGCTGCTCCTCTTGAGGCTGCACTGAGGGAGGCCCCTTCTTACTCTCCCCCCCCTCCCCCATGCTCCCTTTGGTTAGACCTAATTGCAGGGAAGTTGCTCAGGGATTCTGAGAGAGCAGGTTTGCAGGATGAAGTCTCATGTAATACAGAGTATTGGCACAGCATCACATTCAAGAAACAGTACTAGAGAATTCTCTGCCCCAGAGGCATCACGTCAAGTCCCCTCCCAGAACCTGCGCTGGCGTGCCTCCTGGTTTGACGTCTCCAGGGCAGGCTGTACTGCTAGGGTGTACGTAGGGCTTGGTGGTTAGCCAAAGGGTGATAGCAAATTATGGGTCATAAAAGTTCTGCACTAAATACTTGTTAAAAACAGAAAGACATTTTATTTACTTTACTACAGCAGGGGATAGATACTTTGCTATGAACCTCTGTTCAACTATGAACATAGGAGAGATAGCTGAGGTTAATAATCAACCAGTAAGGTAGGATAGAGGAAAGAAAATTGCAGAGAGTAGATCAAGAGGGGGCTCTTACTAAAGGCAGGTAGTGACCTTAGACATCAAGTGTAGGAAATTAGGGTAGCCAGGTAGGAGATTCTTGTCCACTTGATATGGCGGGATCCTTTGAAATACCTAGACTCCGCAGGCTGAGGATAGGATCTAGTTGTGAAAGGCTCTCCGGGGAGTTTGACTAGAGTTTGGTTGAGGAGGGAGACTTTGGTGCCATGAAACCTGGCACTGTAGATTGAGATATCCATAGGCATATTCATAGATTGCTCTTTTATGGAGTGGGTCAGGTCCAGCGGCAGGAGAAGTCTTTCTCGCACCTTTGAGGAGCTGAGCATTCTAAGTATGAACCCCACCTTTCTGTTTCTACTCTTTGCTTTGAAGACCTCAATCCATTGGTACTGGCAGGGATGTAGGGCAGAGGTTGTCTGTGAAAGAGAAGCTTGGGAGAAATCACAGAAGCAACAGGATGAGGGACTTCTGGGGTCGTCTGGACAGTGGGAGGAAGAGAAGAGGGGTTCTTCAACTGTGGTAGCCCCAAGTGAATGAAAGGGGAGTCAGTGTGTTAGTTGCTTTCCTCATTGCTAGAACAGAAACTCTGACAGGAGCAATTTGGCTCCCAGCTCAAGGCTACTGCTGTGGCGGTGAAGTCAGTGGCAGGAACTGGAGACTGCTGGTCACACTGAATCCACAGTCAGGGCAGAGAGGTGAATCTCGGTACTCAGCTTCCCCATATCAGACTCCAGTCCATGAGACTGTGCTGCCCACAATCATCCCATCCCTGTCAACCCAGCCTAGAGACTCCCTCATAGACATAACTAGAGGTGTGTCTCCTAGGTGGCTCTGGATTCTGTCACATCTAATGATACTGACCAGAACAATCTCCTGTTTTCCTCACTTCATGCCAACAAGCCTCTAAAGAGAATCATCATCTTTGATTTATTTTTTTGAGACAGGCTCTCCCTATGAAGCCCAGGCTAATTTGAGCTTGTGGTCCTTCTGCTTTGCTCTCTGGAATGCTCGGATAACAGGGATGCCTCACTTTTTAATTTTTTTTTTTAAAGGCTGGTCTCATTATGTGTAGCCCAAGCTATTTTCACTTGCTATGTAGCCTAGGCTGACCTTGAACTTTCGCTTTTCCTGCCTCAGCCTTCAGTATGCTAGGATTAAGGGCATGTACTACTATACTTTAAAAAAAAAACTTTGTTTTAAATATATATCATTTACTGCTTTACACAGTGCATATGTGTGCACATTAGTAATCCTAAAGTTATGTTTGCAAAAGGAGAGAACACTGAATTGCCTGTTAGATTGATCTCTAGCCTTTAAAATACTTAGGTACATGGTGTATGGGAGTCGATCTTTCTTTTGCCTTAGGCCCTGCACCTATTACGAAGGAGATTGCAAAGTTATTGACTGGCCCTCAGCACAGACTCCATAAGGAGCTTTAGGAATGTCCGTGTCTGGGGCGGAATAGGCGTGCTTGATGAGTGTGTGTAATTGAGAGAGGGAGGCTGCGTGATGGTGACGTGGTTAAGAGGCAGGCAGAGGGACCCTTGGAGAGAGTTAGTGGGAGGAGCAGGAGGAATATGGGCCCAGCAGTTGGTTGGAGGACTCTCTGAGCCAAGGGCCCTGTCAGAGCCCCTTCTCAACTGGTAGAGAGAAAGGATGTCTGTAGAGGTGCTTGTGGCTATTTTGTTTGTTCAGAATTTAGTTTCACATGACAAGATCCTCTTCCTAATATTATTTCATAATGTTAGTTACTGCTTAGAACCCTGGAGTTGTGTGGGTAAGTCAAGAAAATTCACAGAAAAGGTTTTAAAAGCACCAGTACATGTACTCACTGAGCAACACACCAGGCTTCCCTTTGTTCTACACTGCTTTCCTCAGAAAGTTTTAATTCTCCTTGTTGAGTATTTTTGGTAGACTGGGTTTTCATAGGCTGTTCGGGGCTTCACAATGGGAATATTTTGTTGTAAAGTTTGGAAGACGCTTTGGGAATCATGTCTCTCTTCTAGGTTAAGCCGTGCCTTCTTTCGAAGCAAACTGTATTGACTAGAGGTACTAAGGTTTAAGGTTGTATTTTTGTGGGAGCACTTGAGGATGCCCATAGTCCTTCATTTATACTCTTCGCTCTCTGGAATCAGCACCACAGTCATTATTCTGGTTTCCTGACATTGGCCAGTTTGACTCCTGCTCCTCATCTGCCTTTTTAGTTCTAGATGAGTGAGCCAACCTTTGTGATTGCAGTGGGGTCAATAATCCAAGTTGCCGTCTGTCTTCCCAGTTTGTGCAGGGATGGTGAAAGATACCCATGTGCCCTGAGAAGGAGGAAGGCGCATAGACACATCCCGTAAAACGTGCCACTCCTCTTACTGCTATTGCAAATCGGTCTCTGTCGACAGCAGTCTGGCACGATTTGCCAGCATCAAATTTATCCCAAACTGCAATTCCCTTTACAGTGCATTTTAGTGTGTGAGTTCTGTTCATCAGCAGCTGCTTAAATTAACTAATAAATGTATCAATATTCAGCAAACACAAAATAATCCAGAGAAATGAAAGTTTGAATCCAAAGTTGTTAAGGGGAAGAGGCAGCCAAAGTGATCATATAAACATAGATAGAATTTTATGGAGCTCCATGTTTTCATTTCCATTGCTTTGCTCGGCTCCACTCCTGTAATAGACATTATCCTGGAGCTGAAGTCAAATCATTTACCTGGTTTTCCAGCCACTTCCTTTAGAATGGCCTAGCACTGACTCTGTTGTAGGCTATGATGTCCCCAGTGGTAGTTGAGGTCTGTGGTGGCTTTGATTTTACTCTTTCTGAGTGTTATGGGAATAAAGTGACATTTTAAAAATCATCTTTCTTAGGAAAGATACTGAGAAATGCTTTTTTTATGTTTGTTTGTTTTTGTTTTCTTTGAGACAGGGTTTCTCTATGTAGCCCTGCTGTCCTGGAACTCTGTCTGTAGACCAGCCTGGCCTCATACTCAAAGACTCACCTGCCTCTGCCTCCTGAAATGCTGGGATTAAAGGTGTGCACCACTACTGCCTGGTGCTGGGAAATGCTTTTTATATGTAAAGTATTTCTGGTAAGTTAGGCCCTTTAACTTTTCTGTCTGTTAAAGTGACTTATCCCACTAATAGGGGCATTTTCCTATCCCTGCAGACTCAACAGAATTAAGAAGAGAGAATGGGAACTCCACGCTTTCATATTTAGGTTTTTTGGGGGGTGGGTTACTGGGCACTGAACCTATATTCTTGTGCCTGCTGGGTACCATGTTCTGCCATTGAGGTAAATTCTCAATTCTTGGTTTTGGAGACAGGGTCATGCTGTGTTGTTCTGTCTGTAGTCCAGGCTAGCCTTGAACTCATTCTTTTTCCCCCAGTCTCCTGAATTCTAGCATTATTGGCATGTGCCACCATGTCCAGCTCTGTGTATTGATTCTTAGTAAACAAGCATAGTTTTGCTTAGATTCTGCAGGGCATGGTTTTGTTTGATTTTGTTACCATAGACTGCATATGTGGAATGTTCATCATCTTCTGTCCTATCTGATGCTGGCATTCTGTAGCAGCTCGTGTAGAGGCACAGCACGTGAGTCATGAATAACAGGCTGATTTCAGTCCCATTCATGGTACCAATCCAACAAGGCTGGCCCTTCCTAGTGGCCACAGAAGTCTTGGTGCAGCTCTTTTTCCTTCCTGCTGCGCTTCACCGATGTAGACAGGCAGAGGTAGAGCTCAGGCTCTCTGTGTCCTGTGAATGCTGCTTTGTGGGTTCTGTGTCCCTGCTCTGCTGCACACAGCAAGGCTCCAGAGATGTCTTTGTCTAGGTGACGAGGGAATGAAGGAAAAAAAATCATAGATGGACACATGATTTGCTGCGATTGGGTAGTCTTGGCTCTCTGCTGAAGAAACCACAGCAGCCCAAAAGCTCATTGTCTTTCTTATGTAGAATTGAACAGAGAGGCAGGGCTATTGCGTACAGATGAACAAGGAGGGGAGATTATTACATACAGAAAAACAAGAAGGTGATGAGTTTGGTATTAAGAAGACAGGGTTAGCCAGTATCCATAGGAGCAGTCTCTGATGTAATCTAGTGTCACCTATAAAGGTTTAAAGCCCATTTTCCTTCTTTGTTTTGAGTCATGAATGAGAAAAACGTATGTTCCGTGGAACTCAGGGACACTGCACAGTGTGTTGTTGGATTAAGTTGGCATCACACGTGGCAGAACTAGTGAAGAGGAAAGAATCGGTGAGCAACGTTGGTATACATGGTCACAAAGTGCAAAGTTGGCTGTGTCTCAGTTCCCCTGTCACTTTGCAGCATGTAGGGGATCCTGCGCTTGATGGGAACAGACCCCCAGATTCTGGGCATTGCAGGGACGCTCTAGCCTCTCTATTCCCTGTTCTCAGACATGCCCCATCATGCTCCTACCTCCCAGTCAGTCAGGTCTGAGATATCTGCAGCCGCTATCAGCGCAGGTCCCTTCACTTTGGATATTATCTAGCTGTGAAGTTGTGGTTGAATTTCACGTAGTCAATGAGGACTGTTGGCTTGGAGGTACGGGATGACTCACGGGACTCTCACCCTGCCCACCATGTGAGCTCAGTCGGTTGTGAGTAAGCAGTTCCAGGTTGCCACATTCATCCTCTCCAATTTGGACTAAAGCACTGTTTGATTACCTGATTTCTCATGGACGTACTGTTGGTATCAAAGAGTTTGTATTCACTTGGGAGCGTTTGAACTAACATCAAGTGACTGATTTTTGTGAGCCCACCAGAGGCTGTTTCATTCTGCCATAGTTATCTGGTACATTTTGATCCCACTGTAGGTGGCAGAAGATGGAGTTTTCTTCTTCTGGCGTGCGTGCATGTGTGCATGTTAGTGTGCGTGTCTGTGTGTCTGTGTGTTTTGGTTTTGCTATTTCCGTACATTAATGTGTAACAACCTCAAGCCAGTGTTCACAGCATCTTTGTCAGGAGCATCCGGACATTTCATATTGTGATGAAGTCTTCATTTTTCTTCCTTAGTCATAGAAATTTGTTCTCCCTGAATGGATCTCTACCCCCATGGTCAGGAAATGACTGCTGACCACATCCATCACGCCGATCTGCATATTATCGTATTTCAGAGGTTTTCCAATTAATCCCGTGGAAGCCAGAATCACTCCTAATTATAAGCCTGTTAGGCCTCTTTATTTTTTGATGTACTTGTTAATTCATGCCTACCCCTGCAGCAGTCTGTAACATAGGGCTATTATCAGTGCTTTTGTCTTTAAAAGCCTCCTGTCTACTGTTTTGACTAAGATTGATCAACTGCACTCTGTTGAAATCAATCATTTTGGATTAAAAAAAAAATCCATCCTGCCTATTTCTTAAGGCTACTCTCGCGCGATTCCTCCCCACTTAGCTTGATTAATCAGTCTGCCAGCCCAGTCGCTTTTCTCCATTTTGACTTCCCTTTCTTGCTTTTCTCTTTTTAAGGAACTGTCTGTCTTGATGTCTTTATTTCCTTGCTATCTTGTAGACGACACCTCTGGAATGAAGAGCCATTTGCAGAAGGCAGTAGACTAATGCCTCTTTTTAAATCTAGCCAGGCACTCTTCCCTGTGCCTTTTTTAAAGAATGAAAACAACAATCCTTACGTTTGGCAATTCTTTTCTTATTCATTTTTGGCACATCCTTTAACTGTTGACTTCTAGGTGCTTTGGAGGAGCGCTGACATATACACTTGTTATTTATAGCATCACATCCCTTTAGAGTATGCTCGTACCCTGATGTCTCATGCTTCCTTTGGACATATTCATTCATATTTTATTTTCTCCTCCTAGGTACTGATTTTAACATAGACAGCTTACCTCTGCCTCGGAAAGCCCATCATGACTGGGCCCTTTTCCATGAAGAGTCCCCCAAAAACAACTATAAGCTCTTCCACGAGCCGGCCATCACCTTGTTCAACCACACAGCCACCTTCAGCAGGCATTCCCACTTGCCGCTGACCACCCAGTACTTGGAGGATGTGGAAGTCCTGACATCACGCAGATACCTAGTTCCTTTGCAGTCGAAAAACAACCTCAGACAAAGGCTTGCTCCGCTGGTTTACGTACAGTCCGACTGTGATCCACCGTCAGACAGGGACAGCTATGTTCGGGAGCTGATGGCTTACATCGAAGTCGATTCCTACGGTGAGTGTTTACGGAACAAAGAGCTTCCTCAGCAGCTGAAAAACCCAGCCTCCATGGACGCCGATGGCTTCTACAGAATCATCGCCCAGTATAAGTTCATCCTGGCTTTCGAGAATGCAGTCTGTGATGATTACATCACAGAGAAGTTCTGGAGACCGCTGAAGCTGGGGGTCGTGCCCGTGTATTATGGATCCCCCACCATCGCAGACTGGCTGCCAAGTAACAGAAGTGCCATTCTTGTTTCGGAATTTTCTCACCCCAGAGAACTGGCAGATTTCATTAGGCAGCTGGATTATGATGACCGATCGTATGAGGCCTATGTAGAGTGGAAACTGAAGGGTGAAATCTCTAACCAGCGACTTCTGACAGCTCTCCGGGAACGGAAGTGGGGAGTGCAAGACATCAACCAGGACAACTACATTGATACGTTTGAGTGTATGGTGTGCCACAGGGTGTGGGAAAACAGCAGGCTACAGGAGCAGGTGAGTTAGTGAGAGTGTGTGTGTGTACTGTCTCTGCCTCTCTGTGTGGTGTGGATCTTCTGTCTGTGGCTGCTACCTGCCACCACTCTCCATTCCTAGCAGAGTGGTGTGCCATACAAGAAGTTAGAAGATCATTTTACTCTTTAGGGACACTGGCATGGTTACAATTCAGGACCTTCTGAAGCTCTTCAGTCCTCCTTGTTTCTTCTGAAGAAGACTTTTGCTACAGGTGCTGGGCATTGATACACGGGGCTGCAGGAGAAGGGAGAAGGTACCCAGATCAGAAACTTAAGAGGTCTGCTTTCCATCTGCACAAGCAATCCTGTAATCTCGCCCTCAATTCTGTTGTTAAGGACCTTGTGAGTTGTGCCAGCCCCCTTCTCTCAATCCCACAGCCTGCCATTAGGAAACTCACCTTGCGTATGCGTTTAGCTACCTCTGTCTCCATTCTTTTTTTTTTTTTTT
>NC_022032.1:7655192-7673724 GCF_000317375.1 Microtus ochrogaster
TGGTTTTGGAGCCTGTCCTGGAACTAGCTCTTGTAGACCAGGCTGGTCTCGAACTCACAGAGATCCGCCTGCCTCTGCCTCCCGAGTTCTGGGATTAAAGGCGTGTGCCACCACTGCCCGGCTCTGTCTCCATTCTTGATCTTGTTCTTTCTGACATATACTCACGCTGACTAATGTAATTTAATTGTTCTAATCCTTAGTGCTTGGGATCAGGAGAATTTCAGATACTGAAGTGTTTCAATTTATAAATTATTTGCACAACCTTTACCATTTGAACATTTCTGATCCTCAAATCCCAAGCCTGAAATGTTCTAAAATTAGAAAGTGTTGAATGTCAGTTTGCTGCTCCAAAAGTTGCAGACTTTGGAGCATTTCTGATTTCAGATCCTCAGGTCTCACTTGAGGGATGTTCAGCTTGTCAGAGTCTCGGGTCTCAGGTGAGGGATGCTCAACCTATATGAAGACTGAATAACAATGAGGTTAATATTGTGGGGCGAAGACCACAAGGACGACTCAACAAAATAGGATTACTAATTTGATAGTACTTATTAATATGGAGAGAAACAGTTCTCACAGAGCAGTCCTGACTACTTTCTGCAGGGAGCTTTAAAAGGCAAAAACCATATCCTGGTTGTCAGTTGCAAGCAGAAGTAGAGCAAGCAAGCTGTTTAACAGAAGTAAGAAACAGCAGTTAGCACAGTGGGGGGGGATTCTTTACCTTGACCTTGGAATTACCAAGATTGGGAAATTTTTATGGTACTTTCGTACAGGAAGGGGTTTATGCAGGGGATCAGATCTGAGTCAGACCCCAGATGCCTGCAGCAGAGACAGGATCTCACTGAACATGGAAATTTCTAGCTCTTTGATCTTGTACTACCCAGACTCAAGAATTGTTAGAAACACCTACTTTATAGTGTTCTATAGCAGAATACTTAGTGACTACCCTAAGATATAATGTAGGATAGTAAACAAGGGTTATGTACAAGAAAAATGGCGGAACTAATTTGTGAAAATTAAATTGAATAAAAATGTATACAAAGTTGATAAAATGATTTCTCCATATTCTAGCAATAGATAGAAAAATAAGTTGTTTAAAAATACTTTTACAGTACCATAAAATATGAACTAATTAGAGTTGTTTGGCCAGTTAGAAGTAACACACTCCAGAAGTGAAAAATACCATTCAGAGAAGCTGAGGAGGAGCTAAATCAATGGATAGATAAATCATGTCCAAGAATTTTCCCAATATTGTTGTCGGTTCTAAAATTGATAGAGATTTAACATAATATCAATAGAAAGTCTATCAAGTATTTTTATAGCAACTGACAAATGAACATAAAAACTTTATGGAAAAGTAGATGACCTAAACTAACATGAAATTTGCAGGTAAATGGATAGAGCTAGACATAAATATTCTTAGTGAGATAACCTAGACCAAGAAGACAAACATAGCATTTTTTTCTCACAATTGTGGATACTAGCACTGAATCTTTAGATATTTTTGGAATATCCATAGAGGCCAAGAAACTGGTAAGAGGCTTGAGGGGTTGGGTTCAAGGGAAGGAATATAAAATGAAGGTAACGTGAAGGGAGATGGGAAATGATGGAGCAAGGAGGATTAAGTGGGCTTGTAGGGCAAATGAAGGATTATGGGGAGGGATAACTAACACTTCAGACCTTTGAAAAGGTCAGAGAAACCTAATACTATAGAAACATATATGTATAGACATGCATATGTATTTTTAAATGGAGATACTATTTAATATGAGGACAATGCCCCACCTAGACCCCATAGGCTATCAAAAGCTAAATGTAAGAATGAGTTACCTCTGCTTTTTGACTTGTTGGTCCCACGGACTCCCCCTCACAGAGATTGTGACAACATATGCAAGATTTGTACAAACTCAAGACAGACACATCTCAGCATGGAGGGAGCGGTGGTCAGGAAGTCTCACTCCTAGCTGAAGATATATTGATGGTTGATTATGGGAGAGAAAGAATTGGTTTTCTTTAAGGGAGTGACCCTTGGTAGGTAGGGCCATACTCTGGTGGATGGCCCCACACCCTGGAGTAAGTATAAGGGCAGCACATATTGGACTGGATGGATTATTTAAAAAATAAAAGAAGTCATAAAGTATGAAGGAAGGTAGAAAGGTACAGATGGATCTAGAAGACGTCGGGAGAGGACTAGAGAGTAAATATAATCAAAATACATTGAATTAAAATCTTAAAGAATTAATTGAAATGAAAGACTTTCTATACATTTTGACAAAGATTTAAAAATACACAGTGGAACCTGCAGAAGAATGACATTAAACCCCTCTCTCTTACCGTGCACAAAAATCAGCTCAAAGTGGATCAAGGACCTTAATTTTAAAAACAACTCCTAGAGGAAAAGACTGCTAGGTATAGGAATAGGCAAGAACTTTCTAAATATACCCCCTTGGACACAGCAAATACCCTCAAGAAATGACAGATGGGAGTTCATGAAATTAAAAAGCTTTTGCATAGTCTAAGAAACTATCAGCAGAAGCAACACAGCCTATAGAATGGGAGGAAATTGTTGTCAGCTATGCTTCAGGCAGGGGTGTTGATATATCTGGACTATATAAAGAACGGCAAATATTAAATCGAAAACCAAAACAATAAATGGGCCAATGATCTAAACAGACAAGCCCTAAAAGATGAAACACAAATGGCTGTTGAAATGTATGAAAACGTGTTCAACCCCATTAGTCATCAGAGAGAGACAAATGAAAGCCCTGACATCCCATCTCCATTAGGAATTGCAGTGATTATGAAGACACCGAATGATGATGGGGTTATGGTCATAGGCATGTAAATTAGCCTACTCACGATGGAAATCAGTGTGGAGGTGCCTAAGGACGCTAAGAATGTATGTATCATACAACAGAGTCATACCACTTCCGGGTACTTGCATAAGATGCTGCAGATCAATGCATCTCAGAAACTTGCACACTGATGCTTATTGCAGAACCGTTCACAGGAACTGTTATGGAATCAACCAGTTGTCCAGCAGCGGACAGATGGAGAAAGGAAACATGGTTCACAGACATGGAGTTTTGTTTAGCTCTGACGACATTAAATTGTTAGCAAGGAAATCATGCTAAATGAATTAATTCAGACTCAGATAAATGTCTCTCATATGTGGTTCCTTGATTAACTAGATTCATAAATCCACATGTAAACAAATAACTTAAAAAAAAAAACAAAACCGTCTAAGGAAACAAAGGGAATTAATGGAAGTGGGAGGGCTTAGGGGGGAGAAGAGTGATATGGGGAGAATTAGATTCTATGTATCATATATATTTATATAAAAATGCCTAAATATAACAGAGAAACAGGTACAATAAATGATAATAAAGTTTTAAGAAATATATAATGTAGGGTTGAGGTCTCATAGGCCTTTTCCTGTCCAGTTGGCATGTCCATCAGTGTCATCCTTGTTCAGCTCACCTTTGGGTGATCATCTTGGTGAGACTTTCTGAGTTAGCTTCTGATATTAGTAGGGAGCACAATCTCAAAGCAAACTCCTTGATCATCTGACTCTGGCATCTTTCCATCCCCTCTTCTGCAATGTTCCCTGAGCCTTAGGTGAGGGAGTATTTTGTGTGTGTGTGTGTGTGTGTGTGTGTGTGTGTGTGTGTGTGTGTGTGTGTGAGTATTCATTGGCACTGGGCTCCCTAATCCTGTATCAACCCCACACAAATAACTATAGGCAACCAAGGAATGCTGGGAGCAGGAGAATTCCCCAGGGAAGAACACACCAATTGATTGTCCAGTGCCAAATAATCAGCGCTGAAGACCTGCAGACAAGTAACATTGCATAGACTGAACAGGTTATAGTTAAGAACATGTGTGTATGTACATAAACATATGTGATGACAATTGTGAAGAACGAGACCATGAATGGGAAGGAGAGCAGGGAGGGGTCTCTAGGAAGATTTGGCGGGAGGAAAGAAAAGGGAGAGATGTAATTACAATCACAAAAAGTCATGTATTTACTATTATTTAAATGCAACATTTTGGGTCCTATGTACAATTACACACACACACACATACACACACACACACACACACACACACACACACACACACCTACCTACCTACCTAGTCAGTCCTCTTACGAGTGCTTTCCATTTTGATATCTTAGGGGGAATGTCCTCTGCCACAGGGATCATAATCACATAGTAAAAATTGATCCTTGCTTTCCCAGCTCCCAGAGCTTTTGGACCACCTTGCTCGGTGTTCCGCCAAGGAAGCCCTGACGTCTCTATTTACAGCAGGTTGTCAGCGCAGCCAAGTTCACGGAGCCACTCAACATGTCACTAGGAACAGCTTCAGTTATTCTTCTGACAGCATTGAGTTTCATGAGTGGGTCCCTCCAGGTCTCGTGAAAGCTGGTCTGTGTACCTTCCACCTCAGCCCACACACCTCACGATGGGCTCCACATGGCTTCCCTAGCTCTTGCCAGCACGGCCTGCTCAGCTCTGCCAGAGGATTCTCGAGGTTCATTCAGGCTGACTCTTCTCAGAGCTGGTGACAGCTGGGTGCTACCCTTGTTAACACGCGAGACCCTTGATCACAGCTGTGGAGCATGCTGTCATCAGAGAGAACACGCTCTGTGGGACCACTTCACCAGTCTTCACAGGAAGCAAGACTGGAAGCTGAGTCTGATTAGGGAGTACAGCCCCAGAGAGGAGGAGGGGAAGAGGGGAGGGAAGAAAGCCGTGAAGGGAGGGGACCAGACAGGATGTGACAGGGCCGAGATCTTTTCTGTGAGCTTCATCGGCTAATTTTTGTCCCTTTCCACTGTGACACATACCCTGCGTCTCAGGGCAATTTCTTCAGGGTAGGAAGGGGACAGAACCTGTCTTCCGTTGACTAAAAAGAGGGCACCCCAGAGCGCCCTTTTTTGTGTTGGGCTGGGATATGGCCACGAGGACTTCCACGACTTCAGTCGTTAACTTTGAAGATAGAAAAGGAGAGTCCCACAGAGGGAGGTGAGGTATGCGTTTGGTCACAGCCCTCCTCAGCTGAAGCAAGAGCGATCTGAGCTCTTCAGGCCCCTGAGATGTGTGGCAGTCAAATCACCGTGGCAGATCCCCAGTGCAGACAGCGTAGGGCAAAGGGTTCCTTTAGTTCTTGGTGTTAGAAATGTCAGTTCTCCGTCCTTGAGCTTGTTCTTGGAGTGCTGACGGGGGGAGAACGCGGTGGCGGCAAGAATAGGGCCAGTTAAGTTACCTCAGGGCAGAATGGAAGTGGAAGATAGGGGCGGGGTGGAAGGAGAGGGAGAGGGACTCCCTGAGGGGCCCCAGTGATCTACTTCACCTAGTTATATCCGGTAACCTAAAGTCCCAGAGCCTTCTAGAATGGCGCCATCAGCCGAGGACCGAGGTTTTAATACGTTGAGCCTTTAGGGGAGATGAGCGCGCCATTCGCCTCTTACTCAAATCACAGGGGGCTGTAGGTTTGCTGCTAGCCTCAGCTTCACAGCTATGCCCAGGGATCCCATCTCTCACCACCTTCCAGAATGTCTCCTTGTATTGCGGCGGCGTGTTGGAATTGGGCTTTCTCTGCTCAGCGAAATCATTTGGCACCCATCTGTTAATAACTTAACTATTTCCAAAATCTGGCTATTCTTTCCTTCGTCGTTTTTGTTTTTCTTTATGAATCCATACCATAACACAAAATACTATTATTTTTCATCTTGTAGGAATTCAGGAGAGAATGGAATTAAACTATGTGTCCAGTCAATGCTGTTTTACTTGGACATCTCTATTTTATTTACAGAAGAATAATGCTGTAAAAATATCTCAGGCAGCTCCCCCATCTTGGACTGACTGACTTAGATAATAGCCGTCAATAAAAGACATTGCCTTTGTCATGTGCTTGCAGTTGAACAGAAATAAACCTTGACAGGCTCTGTGAAGGAAAAAGTCTCTGATGGGGAATATGAATATTTACAGTACAGATTCTATTAGAATCTTCCAAAGGGCCATCCTCAGTATCGGAAGAAACTTTTTAGTACAATTGGATACACACTGTCAACAGTGACTCCATTAACTACCCAGAGAGTGCGCACTCCAGTAATGAAAGATAGAATTAAACAGAGTCAGAGTCACGTTTCAGAATTTCCTGGCAAGATACACACAGCTATTGGTACTAAATGAGCACCCTCATCATAACCATAAATCATCAGCTGGACACTTGCCAGGAGAGAATGAATTGCTTTATTCCTTTTTTTGTTTGTTTGTTTTTGGAGAGAGAGAAAGGGAGGGAGAGAGCAGATGTGCACATGTGTGTATGTGTGCATACGTTTACATGTGTGAGTATGGTCATGTGTGCCACAGACAAGGTGTGGAGGGCAGATGACAGCCTCGGGTTGGTTCTCATCTTCCACCATATCTGAAACAGGGCCGTTGCTGTGTGGTACCACTGTGTAGACCAGGCTAGCTCCCTGTGAGTTTCTGGGGAGTCCCTTGTCTTGGCACCCCATCTCACCTCAGCAGCACTGGGTTTGCAGTTGTACATTATCACTTAGCCAGCTTTCCGGGGCTTCTGGGGGTTCTAACTCAGGTCTCAGAGGCACGTGCTTTCGCTCCCGAGCCCTCTCCCCAACATTTAGCCTTTATTATTTTATTTCTATGAACAGACTTTTATCTACCATCTACTGAATGCACAGACTAGTACTTCCTATATCAGACACTCGCTGTTAAAAGTTATCCAACGAACATATCGTGGGTAAAAATGTTTCTTAAATGCTAAACAGTATTTTATGTAGTTTGGATGACGTTGGAGGGATCAGAATGCTAAATACTATATGAAGATGGGGGATACTTCTGGCCTGACTGTGCAGGAGAATGTAAACATTTCCTATTTCCACTTCCACAAAACAAAGCAGCCTGACTTCAGGCTAATAGAATTTGCTGTAACAAGAGTTGCCTGGAAATGTCTCTGTTCTTTTTGTTATAGATAGATGTGAGGGGAGAGCTCTGAGGCTGTTGGTAGCCTCATAGTTCCCACAGAAAAACCACGAACGTCCTTGTTTTGCTTTTCTTCTCTCCTCCTCTTGACGTGGTGGTTTTTAAAATCAGAGATGGATGGGCTGATGAGATGCTCAGTGGGTAAATGTGCTGGTCACTCAACTCTGGTGACCTGAGTTAGAGTCCTTAGTACCTGTGTTGGGGAAGGAGTGGCGTGACTTCCACAAGCTGTCTGCTGGCACCCACGTGTACACTATGGCGTCCCCTACCCTCCCTAAGCAAATACTTGTTTAAAAAATTAAATCATAGAACATCCCTGTGGCTACTGAAACTTACATTTCCGTTCGACTCATTTTCTATTTCTCAATAAAATCACCATAGTGATCGCCTACTTTCCCCAGTATCCACTGTGTTTTTGCATGTTGCTGGCCATCATCTTAAATGCCCCTCCCCCCCCCCCAAGGGTGTCAATGTCTGAGTCATCTCCGGGTTTGTTTCCATTCATTTCCTTTTCTCGATAATGCTTACTTAGCTACTGTCTTACTTGTCATGTGCCCCACCGTCCTTGACTGATTGTTGGTGCTGCAAGCAACAGGACAGACACGGAGGCGTCTAACATTAGTATTTGAACGTGGACATGCTTCTGTCGCTGTCTGGCTTCCATCAGTCTAGTTAAGAGTGGAGCTGGATTTTGCTTTTGCGTTTTTTCCCTTGCCCCAGTGCTGCAGATCACCCTCTGGCTTTTGTATGTATTAGACAAGTACTCCACCACTGAGCAGCTCTTCCAGACCATTGTTGCTTGCTTTTAATTAGCCACAGGCTTCAATGTTTTCCCTCTTGCTGCTGTGGATTATGATGAGGTAGGCTCATGGTGGGGCATGCTGGTTTTTTTTGTTGTTGTTGTTTTGTTTTTGTCTTGGAAGCCCTAAATTCAGGCCAGCTCTCATTTCCTCGATCTAAGGGTAAGGCTGTGTAGATTTTCATGATTCTCCTTCCCATGACAGATTATACTTTATATTTCTGGTCAATTTGGATGGGAGAATTCCATGTCCCTCACCAATAGCAGGCAACTTTTAGTATCACTGTGGCCTGCTGGTCACAAAATCATTTCTAGACTTTCCACAACCATTAGAAAGATGATATTTTTGGTTTTGTTTTCCCCACGGAAGAAGATCTAGGGGTAGGAGTTTCTTAGAATCGCTTAGTGACACTAGATGGTTTTCCTTATGAGAAAAGAACCTGGGATTCTTGAATGCTCACCATTCTTACATTGTACTGAAGAGGGGGACCCTCTGTTTTTTCTGCTCTGTGTTTTCATTCCTCCTTGGTGTTTCGTGGAAGCTCACAGAGAAGAACAGTGAGTGCATTTGAGCTTTATTTGCACTGGGGCTCCCAGCCGTCCCACACTGTATGGTAGAGCATTCTTGACCTTTAGGAATTTGGGGAAATGTTGGCTGATTCCTCGTTACCTGTGTGGTAGCCACCCCTTTCCAGTCTAGTACCCAACGCTACAGTTCACACTTCTTTTCCTGGGAAGGGTTTCTCACTCTTGGCAGTTCAGCTCCTAACAGACTGGAAGAGTTCAGAAGCGTAGGACTTGGAATCACTTAACCTAGGAGACGTATTCTCTTTGGAAGCACAGTTTTTGAAAACCGTATTTTAGAGACAGCTGGCTTTCCTACTCAAGTCCTCAGCTGGAAGGAGGTGCGGAAACTTAGTTATTTCTAAAAATGCCATAGCCGTTTCATCAAACACACTTCAGGTCATGTCGTGAAAGGTTCCTGGTAGACCCTTAGGCAGCCACAGTGCGTTTCTTATGTCTCTTCTCTCTGTAGTGTTACCTGCAGATGGAACTTAACACTACAGCGTTCAGTAGAACCTTCTCTTGAGTGGCAGAAGAATGCTTTTATTGCTGACAGCCTCATATAAACGTCTGTGGAGGGTCATGATGGAGAAGGACTCCCAGACTTGACCAATACAGTTAGTAGCTGGCTAATGGTTCAGATTGTCCTTGTCTTCAGCGCATTCCCAGTATCAGTGATTCCATGACTTTTTAAAGACAGCTTAGTTTATCCTCCATCAGTCGGGACAGGTGTGTGGTGTTTTGTATGCATCCCAAGTTGCCCCTTGGTGGTCAGTTTTTAACTACCTGCCTCTGGTTCTTCCAGTGCTGAGAATGTGAACCACTGTTTCTGGTTTTCACTTTGGTATCCTTTTGTGGAATCTCTTTATCTCCTGCCCAGGGGTACCCCAACACAATGCGTGGTCAAAGCAACCCCACTTTGGAGTCTAAGTCTGAGCATTTCTTCCCAGCCTGCAGTTTGGGTCTCTGTGCTCAGACATGCCTCAGTAAAGAACTCTTGGGTGCGGTGTTGTGGGGGTGGGCCAAGAGTTAGGGATTTGGGAGAGGCAGCTGATTGTCAAAATTGCAACTTACAACATTCAGTTGCTAACATTTCAGAAAACAGTCTTTAAACTGAGTGTTACCGCTTAGTTAAAAAAGAAGTCCAAAGAGAAACGTGGGTTCTCGAACTGGCCACAAAGCTAAAAGGTAAACTGGAAGCAGTAGGCGCTCTTCTGGCCCCTCTCGCCGCATGGCGGCACAAACTAGCAGGTGAACCCAGCTAGTAAATTCAGCTAGCTGTCTCCTCTCACACACGCATCTTGAATCTTAGGGTCTACAAATAGCATTTAACTGACACAAAGTTTAAAACGGCCAGAAACACAGTGATGACTCTTTTCTTCCTCCCCTGGTCCGAGGGAGGGAAGTGCAGTTTTCATGTCTACTCTAATAAAAACCTCTGCTAAGAGTCAGAGACACAATGTGACTGTCCCCTACCCCTTTTGTCTGCCTTTGTCCCTTATTCCGAAGCTCCAATCTCTCTCCCCGTACTCTGGTTTTGTTAAAAGCCCCCTACTTTCTCTTCTGGTCTCTAGTTCTTTGTCTAAGCACATGTGCTGGGAAAAGCACTAAGGTTAGGGCAAGCCTTACTGGAGACAGATATGGTGCGCCAGTAACAGTGCCAAAACTAATAGAAACCAAACTTAAGAGAAGGAGGGTTGGGAGGGCTTGCCTTCCCAAGTAAACTAATTCAGACTTCCCTTGACGGTCACGTCAGATGTTAAAAAGGCTGTTCGCCCACTTCCCTCTCTCCCTCAAAGTAAGCACCCCAGTGTCTTTGCCTATGTTTCCTATGGGCACTTTAAAGAAAAGAAAGTATATTGACCTAACCATGGGTAGCATCAAAATTGCTATTATATTTCTAAGTTTGGCCTACTGCTCTGCTTTCTAAATTTGAGATATACTAGGATTATATTAATTATAAACCTGACACATTACTGTTATTTTTATGCCAAACAGCTTACTTTTAGAAAAAAGATACTTCTGCCTATAGGCGAAAGCATCAAATAATCCTACACATTTAAAACAAAGCCACCCATCACCACCGTGCTATGGGCAATGTTGCTTCCCGCACTGCATTTGGTGATGTGGCGTGTCAGCCCGCGGTAGCTTCCATAGCCTCGTAGGAATTCCGTCCTTTCCCGTGTTGACACTGCTTTGTGGTTCTCTTGTTTTGGTCGATCACAGCCTCCAGTGGCTTCCTGACAGCTGTGTAGGACATCTTTATTATCCTCTAACGTGTATGACATAGCTTAGCCAAATATAAACTATGGAAACATCAGATTTTCTGGGAATTTTAAGGTATTTTGCCATTGCCTTTAATATTGTTTCTCTTGAACGAGTTTTATTCACAGAAGAGTTGCAATGAAAAGCAACTGTCTGTAAACCCTTTAAACCCTTTCCCTAGCCTTTCCTAATGCTAACATTTTATATGCATTAAGAAATTACTATTGGTACAACACTACTAAGTGAATTACAGATTCCAGGAATATTTCACTGTAGAGAAACTTGTTTTTTGTGTGTGTTTTTTTTAATCTCTCCAGCCATTTGGAATTGATAGTTGGAGAAAGAGAAAATCACCTTTCTCTAACAGAGTTGTATGTCAGCCACACTCCAGGGCAGGTTGCATGCCCTGGAGTCATTGACTAACACAAATCGGGCTGTTTAGTTTTTTGCTCAACATAATATTTTTATTGATTACTGATTAGGGATTTCATACAATTCAGCCCAATCACACTCACTTCTCGTTCCCCCAGGTCACCCTCCCATCTTTGTGTTCCCCTCCCCCAAAAAACATAAAAAGGAAAAAAATACAGCAATCCAATTTGTGTTGTCTATGCACTCGTTGGAACATGGTCAAGCTCCCAGTGGCCAGTCCCTTAAGGATAACTGAGTCTTTTCAGCTCCATTTAGGTTGTCTGTTTGTTGGTTGGTTGGTTTGTTTTTGGCAGGCAAGCCAGGAGGGGTCTGGGGATCCTGGGGTTGAGTATTACAAAAGAGTGCCTATTTGTGATTTTTTTTTTTAAGAGTCAGAAAGAACATGAACTTTCATTTGTGTGGGGGGTGATGATGGGGAGGGGAAAGCATATGATTACTTAGTCCCCAGTTGGTGGAATTATTTGGGAAGAATTAGGAGGCGTGACATTACTGAAGGAGGTGTGTCACTGGGGGTAGGCTTTGAGGTGGCAAAAGAATCACACCATTCCCAGTGTGTCCTCTCTGCCCCCTACTTGTAGGTGAGGGTATGAGCATTCAGCTGTTCCTCTTGCTGCATCTTTACAATCAAAGACTCTAACCCTCCGGAACTATAAAGCCAATTAAACACTTCTTTCTCTATAAGTAGCCTTTATCATGGGGTTTTGTTACAGCAATAGAAAGGTAACATTAAATCAAAATATCAAGAACTATATTAATCACATTAAAAAGCTTTCCTGTGCAGATGATATGGGCATTGACCTACAGGATAAAAATATTTAAATACGTCAACAAGCAGGAGAGGGAAGAGGACGCTGGGAAGAACTGGGATCCATCTTAGGTGTGCTGATACAGCTTTGGGACTGTACTTAGAATGCCACTTCCGGTCTCTATAAAATACGGCGGTTGTATTTGTTTCATTTGATTGCCGGGAGAATTAAGCGAGACTATCTCAGCTAGGACCTGGTAGTGTCCAATGCATGGAACAGTCTCGATAAATGTACTTTCCTTATGGACACTTCAACCACATAACTGCTGTGACTGGAGGGAAAGCATTTACTTTATGGAAAGTGTGCTGTGTCCCCCTATTGGTGGTGGGAATATGGGGACTGCATTTCCTTAACTGTATGTTTTAAATTCCTTTTCTCCTTCTTTCAATGCAGGGCTTACCACCCAAACAGTGGAGGGCAGACGTTAGCCACCTGAGTTGCCCAGAGCCTAGCCTGTTCGCCTTCTCATCCCCAGCCGCTCCGGCCCTGCGTGGGAGATCGTTGAGAGAGCTGTGGCTCCCCAGCTTTCAGCAGTCTAAGAGAGAAGCCCAGGCCCTAAGGTGGCTGGTGGATAGGAATCAAAACTTTTCGTCTGAAGAGTTTTGGGCCCTGGTCTTCAAGGACTAGTTTTACACGGTACTAGAATGACAGAATTAGACTAATTTTCTTGGATGCCTTAATATTTGGAGATAATAGCCATTCCGTTGAGTATCCTTTAGAACAAGAATTAATTGTAGCCGTTCTCACAAAGAGCCCTGTCAAATAATAGCTGTGAATTACTTTTAGAGGTTGCCTCTATATTTTTATACTAAAAAAAAAAAAATTAGACTTTTTTGGTTGCCTTCGGTGTCTGCGCTTGGACCCATGTGCCCGCCGTCTTCTGTGGAGACTGACCTAAGGTCAAGTGCTCTCCTGGCTGCAGATCTAGCTGTGGAAGGGCGATCCCCACCTCCCTGTCAGCAGCTCGTTGGTGTTTGGCAAACCCGGTTTCTTGGTGCGGAGAATGAATGAAGCGCATTAGAACTTGGCAATGAGAGATTCCATCTGTTCTCAGGGATGGGAGTAAGAAAAGCTGGGTCAGGCATCTCTGTCCTCCCAGTCCAAGGGACACAACTTCCTTCGTCTTACACCCCCAAGCCACCTCACTAGCGAAGGGGCTCTATTTGGCCCGAGCATGGCACTCATGGCTCAGGCAGGCCTTGCCCGTCCCCTTTTCCCTCTGTCTTGCTACACTGCTAGGTTATGCTTGTAAAGCTAGCTGCCAAGGTCTCTTCCCTTATTTGGCCACTTCTTGCCCCTGAGGATGACCACCGAGGCCCAGCTATCAAAGTTTTAAAGTCCAACAATCAAAAGCCTCCTTTTGGCTGCCCCAATTAACATGCTCAACCAAAGTTAAACATCTCGTTCTAACATAGGTGTCTCCCCTTTTTCTTTATAAACTGCCATTTATCTGTGGGTCTCCTCTCTATCGAGAGGCAGTCTGTCCCACTGTGGCAAATGCCCCTTCCCTCTCATCCTCTGGTCCTCTGTCTCCTGCCCTTGTCTTTTATTTCCTGTTCTTTGTCTCTCCGGGTAAAGTAAATCTCCTTTGTGCTGAGAACTTGGTCTTGGGCTGTCTCGTGCCCACTTTGATGTCCTTTCAACCAGTCTATCTATATTCTCTTCACCTGTGGCCTCCTCTGATTTCTCTCTGAAGTGCAATTTTCTCTAAAAATATGTCTCCTAGTTTTTCTATCTGTGAGATGTCACTAATTGTTTCTTATACCATGGGGCGGGAGAGGAAGAGATGTCCGGTTCACGGCAAAGAGCCATTTGTTTTGGTCCGGGTGGTGGAAGTGAATGCCCTGGGCTCTCCTCTGGGGTGAATCTGATTGTCATGAGCACGGTGTATTAATTCTATCATCGTAGGCAGTTCGTCTGCTGTTGAGCATTGCTGGTCTCTAATGTGGTCAGAGAACGTTCAGCCTACTGGTTACCTACTGGTGCTGTCTGAAAACAAAGAGAAATAACACTGGAGTTCAATCCATTAGATGGTAAGGAGACTGCTGGTTTACTTAAAAGCCTGTTGGTAACTGTTGTGTTGATGTCTGTGTTCTTAACTGTGGAAATACATAAACCATTGCTCTCAAGCTCTGACTGCCAGCCTGTAAGAAATGAGGATAAAAAGCAGCATAGTCTTTTTTTTTTTTTAAAAAAAAGATTTATTTATTATATATACACAGTGTTATGCCTGCTTGTATGCCTGCAGGTTAGACAAGGGCACCAGATCTCATTACACATGGTTGTGAGTGGTTGCTGGGAATTGAACTCAGGACCTTTGGAAGAGCAGGCAGTACTCTTAACTGTGAGCCATCTCTTCAGCCCCAAACAGCACTTTCTTGATGAGTAGTAGGGTCCCTTGCTGGTGGAAGGACCCGTCTGTGGAGAGAGTCTCCTCAACTCTACATCTGTCGTTAATTCAACATGATTTGTTTGTTTGTTTGTTTTTGTTTTTTAAGACAGGGTTTCTCTGTGTAACAGCCCTGGCTGTCCTGAATTCAACATGATTTTAGACAAGTCTCTTAACCTCCCTGGACCTTGGGTTTTGGATCTGAAGAAGTGACTGAACTTATCTTTGAGGTTGTAACATTCTTTAATTCCTCGTGAAAATTTGAGATGTTTAATTTTATAGGTGCTTTTACTAACGTGGGAATAAACTGGCTTAGATGTGTGTTTTTCAAGAGAAGTTTATTCTTTGGAGAATGGACCATATGTATTTTACATAGTATTAGGACTGAAAGGGATTTTCTCCCATTTTATGTAATGACATCAAAGCAGCGAGGTCTGAAAGGGGTTGTTGGTGTAAGGTCAGGCTTTAAAGTGTATACTGGATGAAGTGGAATTCTTCTGAATTCTCAGAAATGGTCTTCAAAAGGATTTATGCCTTTGACAAAATAATGTAGTAGCTTTACCTTCTCTCCATAAATGTCTAAAATAAATGCTGAGTACTTCATGTGTGTCTTAAATCTCAGTATTTCAGGTGGTTATTAACATTGTGAGAACTTCAAATATGATACATGTGTGATGAGAATGATTCTTTCTCCATCTTTCCCAGTGTCCCTGCAATGTCCACTCTTCCCAACTTTGCCTTTTAAAAATGCATTAGAACGCACGAAATCTAATCAGTATTGCTCATATGTGCACTGGTGAGGGGCCACACACTGGCTCATAGGAGCATTGCCAAGGGCCACATTCTCCCTTGGAAATAGCTCCTCTGTAAATGTAAAAAGGAGATCATCTTTCCCACTTTTGCAGGGACTTTGCCTGACATGATCTAATGCTGGTCTTGTCCAGGTACCATGGGCTGCTGTGAGTTCATCCATGTGATAGCATTGCCATGTCCAGAGGACAGCATTTCACAACACTCCTTCCTGCCTTCTGGCTTTTGCATCCTTTCTAGCCCATCTTCCTCAGTGTTTCCCAAGCCTTGACTCACATATAGAGAGCTGCACAAGTGGCCAACAGGCTAAAATAAAAGGCTGAGCAGCTCTCTAGTGACTGCTGCCCACTGTAAAAGGAAGTTTCATCTACTCAGGTTCTGTTATAGGTATAAGCATTGAGTTTGTGTTGTGTTGGCCAGTTAGTCCTGGGCATGGGGCCTACCCTGAAGTGTGGTTGATATACCCAGTGAGATTGCATTGGAAAAAGCTAATTTTTCCTTTGCCAGTAGTTATAAATTAAACATAGCTTCTAGGTTAGTAGGTAGGAGCCTGTGTACACTTCCCCTGCTCAGTATTGTGTGGTATATGTACTTATTGGTGCTGGACACCCCACGTTCACTTATTCTCTGTATTTTGACCTTCATGGATCTCTAGAGTAGCCTTCCATGATGAGCTCCACCCCCAATGATGAGAGTTACCATTGTCTGGGTATAAGAGTAAAAGTTAGAATACAGTTAGAAGCTGTATTGATCTAGCAAGATGGGAGTAGTGAGTTCTTCTCTAGGTTCAGTGCCATCTCCAGCTATGGGTCATTGGCATGAGGTGCTTAAGTCCAATCAGTTTCCATCAAGATAGAAGAGCCACTATTGTGTATCCCAGGCCTTCTTGCTCCATCATACTTCTTCTCCAGAGTTCCATAACAAAATTCTGCCTAAACTTCATTGGAGTGTCTCTCTTAAGAATTTTTAAATGAAATAAAGTTTTTGATTATGCTAGACCATCCTCATTTGTGGAAGATGGAAAAGAGAGAATTCCATGGGATTAAAAGCTGTAGTACAGAAAAAAGAAGCAGTTTGGTACTCTGTCCATAAAACAAAACAATCATAGTGTCTTTATTCATGTAAAACCTCCGGCTGAACTCATAGCTCTTTAACTGGAGATTATTCTAGCTGTCAGACACAAAGAGGCATTTCTTTGTGCCGTGGATAGTAGTTAGAGCAGAAAGCCACTGCTGGTCAAAGTGCAGAGAATGAGTGTCGGGGAGAGCTCAGCTCCACATGGGACATGTACCTCACACCCTTCCCCAAGGTTCAGGGACCATTGAGGAAGAGGAGGCAGAAACCGTGTAAGAAGTGAAGGTCAGGGAGGACTGTACTGAAATGCTGTCTTCTCGATATTACAGCCTGCTGCATGCATGAACTCGCAGAAGCTCTGGTTGCCGGCACAAGATCAAGTCTGGTGTGGGAATGGATTCTTGAATCCTGACCAGCAACCAAGGAGCTGTGGACAGTAAATGTATTCTAGGGAAGAGAGGGTCATTTTTCTTCAATGGTATAGCTCCTGGCAGGTTAGCCATGCTCATGTCACTCATCCCATACCCAGGAACATATGGATAGCAATAATTGGATTCTCTGGGCTATTAAAAAAAAAAAGAAAATGACATTGTGGGCCATAGGCGGTCAGATGTATTTGGGAAAATATAGGGACAGAACTTGTGAGTAAATATTATTGAAACACATTGTTTGAAGTTCTCAAAGAATTAAAAAAACTATTTTTAATGAAGTACATTTCAATGAAAATAAATGTGATACTATAGGACTCTTCCATACAGATTTGAGACTTAAATGCTTTGAGACTAATTTTTGATACTTAGCATATGCTTCTCTTGTCTTTAGGTTTTTCTTAATAAGATGCCTTCTTGCTTCAGACAATTGTGTGAGAAATGTGTCCTAATATAGCAGGGCTCTGCTATAAATAAGAGCTGTCCTCTGAATGCCTAAGTGTACTTGGCCTGTGTTCGTGCTATCATGTGACACTTCTGTGAGCTGCTGCAAGGGGTCGCAATAAACGCTATGCAATAGTCACTTCAGTGCCTCAGTGTATTTTACTTAGATTGTTCACAAGGACAAAGCTTCAAAGCAGTATAGTGAAGTGGACAGAAAACCTACCAGAATTGTTATGAAGATGATTTCTAGTCTTTGCCAGTTGCCTTCACTTCTGCTCCTGAAAGTGGAGACAACTTTGACTTTGGTCATGTAACAAATCTAAAGTTTCAGAACCTAAATTCTTGTTGCCTTAAGGACTGACTTCTAGTAGTTAGAATATCTGTCAGGGCCATTGTTATCCTTAGTAACTGGATGCTTAGTATGTTGCTCAGAAGAACAAGTGAAAACGAGTTTCATTTTTCCAGTTGTCCATTATATGTTACACATAGGAAAGCCAGCTCAGTGTCTACAGTACACAGGGCAGGACAGACCTGAACTCGAAAAGAACCTCAGTGATGTTATGTAGTTTTCAAAACCATCATAGTACAGTTCCTACTAGATATAATCAGGGATCTCTTCTAGCCTTCCCTTTCCCCAGTTCCAAGACTTAACTCACTTGGGGTCCTTGTATAGCAGCACCCCGCTTCTGATACCAAGTTCTGTCTTAGTCTCTCTTGGTTGTTTTATAGAATACCACAGACTTGGTTTCTTAAAAAATAACACAGATTTACTTCTTGTTTTTGGAGGCTGAGAAATGCAGGTGGCATCTTGATTCATAGACAGCTGTTCTCTTCCTGTGACTCATGTGACCCTAGGTGAGTGAGTTCTCTGAGGTTTATTATAGCACTGGTCCACTCATTCCCTACTTACTTCCCAAAGGCTCCACCTTTCTATACATGGTATTTATTTATTCGTTAAAAATAAACAGGGTCTTACTATATATCTCTGACTGGCCTAGAACTCTCTTTGTAGATTTGGCTGGCTTCAAATTTCAGAGTTCTGCCTCCCAAGTGCTGGGATTAAAGGTGTGCACCACCACACTTGGCAAATGCCTAATATTTGACATTAAAATTTTAACATATTGTCCGTAGCACTAGTATAGAGTAAGTTGATTACCCTAGAGCAGGATTGGCACAATTCTGCTCAAGTAATGCATCTTGGAATCATCAAAGTATGTATAGTGTGGAGGTTCAAAGAGCAGTGGTGATTAGTTTATGTTACAGAAAACTTTGTAGTCTTGAATATTTTTATAAAATATTCTTATGGTTCTTTATTTTTTGTTGTTTTTTTAAATTTATTATTAGTGAGTATCTTTATTGCATATTGTATTATCAACATATATATACTATATAATACAACAAATATATACCTATAGTATAATAATAAATTATATTACCAAAAGTATTGCAAAATTCAGGGGATATGAAATTATGCACTATGACACTAGAGTAAGAAAATATAGCCTGAGTTGACA
>NC_022032.1:7674235-7686666 GCF_000317375.1 Microtus ochrogaster
AAAAAAAAACCCAAACAAATAGCTCCTGAATTCCCAGAATATTCTTGGTTACCCCTATAGGATTTCTGATAGTTTTGTGCACAGCTTCAAATGACATAATGAACACTGACCTGGTCCCATGATAGTAGATGACAAACCCTAATAAACCTTCCTGCTTGATGGATGAGAACAGTTCAGACCTGAAACCCAAAGAGGATGTTTTGTTGCCTCTCCATTACCTTGTCCTGAATCTTGGAACATGAATCTTGGTACTTGACCAAGAAAGAGGACATAGAAATGACCAAGTCTATAGATCTGGACCCCAATTACTCCTTCACAGAAGATCAATAAGGAAAAGAAAAGAAGAGAAACCAATCAGTCTTCCCAGAGCAGACCTGCCCATTCCTGTGTTCCAGGATGTGAGACTGGGTACAGCACACCAGAGTGAGCTTTTATGTCCTGGTGACTTCTCTACCTGTAACTGTGGACCCATCGGTCCCCCAGGCTGTGGCTGGAGATAGGATTTACTGGGGAGATGGGCAAGGGACCACGGTGTGATCAGGAGCAGAGGTGACTCTAAGATTTTATCCTCTCAATAGTTTAATTACAACCAGTCAGAGGTGAAGCCATCTGAACATCACAGGCCTGAACAAGAGAGAGACCTGTATTTGTCTTCTTGACTGCCCTCCCTTGTTCCTTTTTACTCCTTGGTTTCTTCAGTCTGTGCCTCTGAGGCTCCTGACATGAGTCAGGAGTGGACAGTGATGACTGTTCCTTGCACATCTGATTATCAGGCCATAAGTGTGCCCTCCATATCACTTAGTGTGCAAAATGAGAACCACATCATCCAATCGAGAGCACGAGAAGAAATTCTACAACCAACCTACACGGGCTGTTATGAATATTAAAAATTTTACTACCATGGACTTAAGTTTTAGTTTTTTTGTTTTTGTTTTTGTTTTTGTTTTTCAGTGATTGAGCTGATTGGCAGACTTAAAACTGACATTGTAGTTGATGGGATATTAATGGTTTTGAGGCTGGGTATATTCCAAGAGTCTTTGAAATGAACTCAGTTATTTTTCAAACACACAGAATAAACTCCTTTGATGAGTCCACTCAAAGGAGGGGAGAAAGGACAGTTTTGTGGAATAATGCCCTTGATAAAGCAATAAAAGTGATTAATTAAATCGCCGTGTGTCTTTTTATTCTGTATGACTGTGTTAGTCAGGTTTCTCCAGAGAACAGGAATTATGGGGTGGATACATATTCATATTTAATATATAAAGAATTTCTTAGGTTAGGCTACCTTAAAACAGTAACAGCAGCCGAATCACACCTAAGAAGCTAAGGACTGTGTAGATCCCCAGCCCTGAGGCCCAGGGACTCAGCTGTGGGAGTAGTGGTCCTGCAGCAGCTGGATTTCCCCAGCCACCCAACAGTTGATCAGTCCACAAGGCTGGGGGCCTAAAACCTGGGAGGTTCCATGTCCTTAGTCCACGAAGACAGTCTGGCAACACTGGTTTTGGTATCAGTGAAGGAAGCAGCAGCAACTGAAATCAACCCACCAAGAGGGAAGTCGGATGACCAAAATGTGAGGAATCTTCTGCTGCCCCTTCATTTGTGCACTGCTTCCAGAAGGTTCTACTCACAATCAGGTGGGTTTTCAGGCAATCTTCTGGTGAGGCTTCCTACTCAGGTGCCTCGGATTTGTGGCAAGTTGACATTAAAACCAACAACCACAATGACAAAATTGGGACGCACACAGGAGTGCCCCTGGACTGGGGAGATGGCTCACTTGTTAAAATGCTCGCCATGTAAGCCCAAGGACCTGAGTTTGGATCCCCATCACTCACATAAAAATGTTGGCTGCCATGTCACGTCTATAATCTCAGTGCTGGGAGGTAGAGACAGGAGGATTTCTGGGCATGCTGGCCAGCCAGTGTAGTCACAGCCGTGAGCTCCAGGTACAGTGAGACACACTACTGAAAACAGGTAGAGTATTATTGAGGAAGACACCCCACTGAAACCTCAGGCTTCCACATCCGTGTGTACATATGTGCAAACACACATGCACAGGTGCACATACACACATAGACTTCAGATACAGGTGATTCTGTTACACAGTATAGCAGGATTGGGAGGGACAGGTCCCGTGTGGTGGAAGGAGAGCAGACTGCAGGTGCTTTCCAGAGAGCACATATACTCAAAAAGACCATCCGGAGAACTGCACCATCGCAGCCTTGAGTTCTTGCCAGTCATGTTCTTGAAACCAACATGAGACTCTCACTCTAAAAGACTGATCGAATTGGGTATCAGTGATTCAAAACAAAACAGCCTTCAAGTGAAAATGGAATATTTGGGAAACTAACATCTACTTGGCATTAAACCTGATAGTGGCCCAGTACAGACTTTCCCAAGGAGATGTGGAATGTTTGTCACAGAAGGAAGATACAGTGATGGCATGGGGACTGTTCTTCACTGTTGGTCTCTGTAATTCTAAAGAAAGGAGGGATAGTGTGATAGAGAGAAAATTGTTTATTTATTTGTTTATTTATTTTACTTGAAACATGCCGTAGGCGAGGTTTCAACAATATTGATTGGAATAGGACATTGATGGCTCACCACTCTAGTCACAGCGCTCAGTGAACTGAGGGAGGGGGTCAATATCAAGACCAACTGAGATTACAACTCAAGACTCCCTGCCTCTAAAAAGAAACAACAAGTAACAAAACCAAACACTGATTACTTGAAAATAAATGTAACATAAGTAACAATTATAGGTATCAACAAGGAAAAGGAGGCTTTAGTTTCTTGTTTGGGAAACATAATTAAGGAATAAAAAACACGTGTATATGTATTAAAACAAGAAAATTATTATTTTGACAAACAGTGCAGAACTTATTAAAAAATTAAAAAAATTTTATTGAGCATACAAGAGAGTCTAATGGGTGCAAACCTTGTTCTTAATTCTAGAGGAGGGGATAAAATAATCAAAATGCTTCAGCAGAACATTAAACATTCAGGGAAGCTTTTATTTCTTTTCCTAAGAGCTTGGTGAGAGGAAGCTTACGTCTGGACCCCTACTGCTCCGTGTGAAATATGATATAAGTGTGTAGTACTTATGGAGCGTATTAAATGGGCTATATTCATGCCAAGAGAGGTCTGTTCTACAGTTGGCATGGCTAGAAGCAGCCATTTGCGGTTCTTTTTTCCTCTTCATTCATGACCCCAGTGTTTAGTCCTGTTGCCCAAGAGTTGGACAATTTTTGACAAGAAATCAGATGGGGGTGGGGTGGGGGTGGAAATAAAAATAGTCAGGCCATGGAAGCAAATGGTTGTCCAGCTTGTTCACATCTGTAGAAAGGCCCTGAGTACAGTGTACTTAGCCAGAGCTGCTCCAAAGAGGCGAAGTTTTATCTTACGGCCTGCATTCAATCAGAATCTCCATAGTTCACACACCATTAATAAGAAGAACCGTTGGCCCCTGAGCCGGTCTGCTGGCCTGAGGGATGGCAGGTGACTCAGATGAGCATCCCTCAGGATCAGAATCAGTCACAGGTGTGGTCTGCTTTCTGTCCTCCTGGATGCAGCGCCAGTACTCAGTCAACCTGAAGTGATAGAGTGGAAATGACGGCCATCTTATGACCATCTGTTGCACAATAGCAGAGACTGGGTAAGTATTGAAAAAGAGGGATTTTTTTGTCTTGTCTTTCTGTTCCAGGCTGGAATGGCTTCTCACAGGTAAGAGTCCCAGGAATGTTCAGGGAACCACCTGTAAGAGATAGGGAAACTGTGCATCCTCTGACTTTTCCGTCATGGTTTCTACCCAACTTAGGAATTAACTCCAAAGTGTTACGTTTGCTGGGCGAATGCTTTAACACTGAGCTACATCTCCACCCCTCCCTGTTTTCTTATGCAGCTACCAGTATTCAGTTATGGGGGTCCCACCTGAAGACCTTCCCTGAGTCTAATCCTGAAGGCTGCACATCTAGACAGCATAAAGTTTCCACTCTTACTGTTCCACAATTGTTTAATTTCAGCATATCTTCTGGGGAGACAGAGCATATTCAAATCATTGTAAAAAATCGGTAGTCTGCCCTCTGGTTTCCCTGTCACCACAATGACACAACAGCAAGCCAGAGAATGAACAGTTGTCCTCTCAGAGTGCCCTGCCATCAGTGTCTCTCTCAAGGGGTGGGAAGAGCTTGGCGTAGATGACAGCAAACAAGAGTTCACTACATCAGTGGCAGTGCCCCGCTGGGCAGTACAGCAGCTCCAGAGGATTCTGGTGATAGTGAGAATCAGAAAGTTCACATCCCTCAGACATGTCTTAGGCATGTTTACAATTCCATATGGTCAACTCCTTTAGAGACAGGCCATGACTGTCATATCCTTTTGAAGGGGACGCCACAGTCCCTGCACTCAGTGACACCACAAATAAGATAGTGAGCTTATCACGTGTGCTGTTTTTCATATTTATGCATTGTAGGTCTTCACATTGATCTAAATCAATTGCCAAAAAATGTAGCATGGTTTCCAGCAATGGAGTTTGTTGAAGCTGGGCAGCTGGCGTAGTCAGCATGGCACACGCCATAGCTTATTGCTGTCTTTGGTGAAGCATTATAGAGAAAGGTACAGGTAAACCTCTTGGGTAAAGTTACCAAATGATTGATAGAATTGTCTGCTGTCTCCAGATCTTTGAAATCACAAACCTCCGGTGGTAAGAGTTGTAGTTGGCCCTTGGCTAACCAATGGTGAAGTGAATCTCCAGACACCCACTTTCAGAGCAGTTTCCGAGGCAGTTCTGAGGTTTATAAGGGACCTAATGGCTCAGGGACTCAATGGCTGTTGTTTGAATGATGGTACCCGAGTCGTTAGGGTGTTCCTTTTCATGTAGAGCCTTTCCAAGTGTCCCCGCCCTTCATCTTTCAGTAACTCCCATGGAAAATGGCACACAGTTCTGTCATTCGAGAACAAATTCCTGTGCTTTTTCAGGCTTGCCATGGGGAGTATCTTCCAAAGTGCAGATGCCGTGACTGAGTCTGTCCCAGCAGGCATGCTGCAACCCTGTGTCCTGTCAATGTTGACCCATTTCTCAGTACCCACATCACAAGTACCCTAGAGCACACACTGCTAGGTATTTGTGGCTCACTTCCTTCCCAGTCTTTGGATCCAGTTGAATATCACACTCTGAATTAGTTTTTTATAGCCTTATATTGTTTAGTCTAGAACAATTTGGCTGCTTATATTGCTTTATTTTGAGCATTTTATGACCTTGACATTTATGAAGGGTCAAAACCATTTGTCTTGCAGAATACCCCATGATCTAGGTTTATCTAATTGCTGTTTCATTATTAAATTCTCAAGTTTCTTCTTATAGTTTACTATTATTTAGAACATCTTGATGAACTGAAGAAACCATACCACAACTGAGACCACTTATCACCAGACATTTGTTGCCTCTGGATAGAGACTTATGGGAAAGGAAGCCAGGAATGATGACCCATTACTGATACCCAGGTCAATGGGACAGTTGGTTGTATGCATTGGATGGTATGTGATATATAAATGCTTGAGATTAAGACAAAGAAAAGGAGTGTATTTCACCTCTATGGCAATATGGTGAACTAGTGTAAAGGAGGTGAGATTCATTTCGTCTCATAATTTCAGAGTTTTCCATCCATACAACTTGGAAGCATCATTTTGAGTGTGCTGACTTCATGGTGCAAGAAGGCAGTAAGGAGTAGGGTGTGAGAAGTGATGGAGACAGAAAAGGAAAGTCAGGGTTCCAATAGATGGTCTAAGGAACATGTCCCAAAGCCCAGTATGGTGTTTTGCATCTGCCACCCTGGAACTGGGGCATGTGGACAGAGCCAGGCAGATCCTTAAAGCTCTCTGGCCAGGCTGTCTAACCAACAGTGACCTCTGGGCTCACTGAGATATCCTATCTCAAAATTAAGGTGGCAGGCTTGAGAGATGGCTCAGTGGGTAAAGCACTGGCCACACACCTGACAACCTGAGTTTGATCCTTCAAGTCCACATGAAGTTGGACGGAGAGAACTGACTCCACAGTGTTGTCCTCTGGTGTCTACATATGCACTGTGGCAATGCCTTCCCCCACATGACATACATACCTGCACAGATTACATACAATAATAATACAAGTTTAAAAAATAAGGCAGTAGTTGATAAAGGCAGGCACTCAATGTTAATCTCTGGCTACCATATATACATGAAGACACATACATTATAGCACACATAAACAGGCACACACACACACACACACACACACACACACACACACTATAACACACACACAGAGTCCCAGTTATCTAATCTCCTGTAACTTGTTCTGCGTTATGAAATTTCCACCCCTTCCTACAACGCCACCCTCCAGGGACCTAGTCTTTTGCAAATGGCTTTTAGGGACATTTCAAACCATAACAGGAAGGCAAAAAAAAAAATGGAAAGAAAGTCAGGAGAAGAAAGCGAAAACTAAGGTTCACAAAGAAACTTATTAGTACCTGTGATAGCAAGTGAGTAATGCCAGCTGAGAACAGGGCTTTCCAGCGAACAAGTTATTGCCCAATTTTCTTTCTGAAGCAATAATAACCAAGAACTGACAATCGCTTAAAGTTATTAAATTCATTAGAATAGTCATAAAAGAGGATTTTGAGATAGAAAGGATAGATGCTCATACTAAAAGAAATGGGATTTTATTAATTACCACTTTGAAGCAAGGCCCAGTTAGGTGCATCTCCTCGCTCTTCCTGAGCCAGAACATCTATCTTCTTCTCCCCAGATGCTGATGCTCTTGGTTTGGGGTGATGGTCTTGGTTTGGGGATGGACCTTTGGACCCAGGCTTGGGATTCCTCTGATACCTCACAACCTTCCCTTTCCAGTCTTTATATGATTACTAGACCAGGAATTATACTTACAGTCCCCCAGTTCTCCAGCCGCAGATGGCAGGCAGAGGGGCTTTTTGGTAACCATAATCACATGAGGCAAATCCCACAATAAATCTCATGACATTTGTCCATCTATATGCCTGTCTTCACCTATAGCTATGCCAATATCATCTGTATTACTTATTGATTCTTTCCCAAATTCATGTTCTCATGTATTTTTGAAAGATAGCTATCCCCAAATAAACATCTGTTCCTTGACTTAGAATATACTTTCTTTAGAACATACTTTCCGAACATTTGTAGGTTAAAAATGTCCCCACCTTGAGTACTGAATTCCTTCTCAGCCAGGGAGAGCTCCATGCAGTCCTGTTGGTCACCCCCCCACCCCCCGCCCCACTTACCCTGTGTGCCTCGCTGGTGGCTGACCTGCTGCCGCCACCCAAACTCACTAGAGAGTCTCAGATTGCATGGCCCCAGTGTGGGAAGAGATTACAATTCAAAATTTGAAGTACAGTCCCATAAATGTGTATTACTTTCATAACATTGTCATGTTGAAAACACTGTAAGTTGAGCCATCATAAGTCTGGGACCATCTGTTATAAAACGACTCTCAAATTTTCCCAAACTCGGGAAGAGTAGCAACACGAAACAGAGAAGTCTGGAAAACAGAAAGAGAGTTATAGAAGCCCTTTCTGAAGTGATAGAAGAGTGTCAAACTGCTGGGGCAGATTGTTCGGCAAAGCTGATACAAGGATAGTTCCAGAAAGAAAGGCTTCCTGTGAGTTTTTATTTTCCCCACAAAGCTATACTTCATTTGCAAGAAATCCCCAAACAGGAAATATGATGTTGCGAGCTTTGGGCTTCAGGGACAGACTCAGAAGAGACAAATTTCAATGGTCTAAGAAGGGTTTCTGTGACACATTAGCTTCTGAAGACATGTCACCGAGCCAAGGAGAAGCGACAGTGCCTGGCTCCCAATGCCACTCAGGTGCCCTCAGCATTGCCACCCATTACTGCAGATCCGTATTTGATCTACACAACCATCACCCTCGGAACCTCACACAGCCCCTGTCGAGGTTACACAACCCTCCGGTAAACTGGACGGTCAGTTGTAGAAGACGTGGAAAACAGAGGGAACCACCCGTGGTGATCTGGTGTGGACTAGAATCTGTTTTGGCTGTGGTGAGAAAGGCCTTGCTGGATAACTGTTAAACAGTGATCTCATCTCTGGCAGCCTCTGAAATGACCTTGGAAAAAGGCCTTTTAGTCTGTGTCAACTTGATCAGGTCCTGTAGACGAAACATGCAAGTTTAGCCAAACCGTGTGTTCAATGTTTGTTTGACAGCATTCAGGCCCCGTTTGCACTGCACTGGGAAATCTCAAAAGGGCTCACTACCTACACTCTCTCTGTTTTTATCACCCACACAAACATATTTGGGGGAAACATTTGACAGTGTAAGTATGGTAGGCTGTTATATGGAAGTTTGGGGTTTGGACAAATTTGTAGATGACCGGAAAGTGATGCTAAGGACCAGGGGCCTGAATGTGTCAACCAGAATTTACTACTCATTTGAAATGTTCTGTTACCTTCTGTCTTGCAGGGAAACAGAGCTCTGGCATGGGTCACACCCATCTTCTCTTGAGTTTACATATTTCCTTTAGGCACTGCCCACTGGGTTCATGACTAGTTTAAAGTAGCCAGTACCTATTTATGACTGTTGTATAGAAGGATAGCATAGTCCAGGCTAGCATAGTCCAGGCTAATCTAATCTGAGACTAGCTAGGGGTGAGCAATAGTTCCGGCTCATCTTGCATGGACCCCCATCATTCACAGTCTTTGCTGGCAATTATCCGAGAAAGAAAGCAGCAACATGTGGCTCTTCCCAATGGGGGACTTCACTGTCCATTTGGGTCCCTATGTTTACTTCATTTCATAGAAACCATGGCAACCATAGTTGTCTCTGTGTCCTCTCCCCTAAATGTTTCTGGTTCCATCTGTTAGCTATTCACTGATAAAAATCTATTTTTCTTTCTCCTCTTTCACTGTAAACAGAAGTGTTATAGAAAAATTAAAACTCAAATGTACTGGGCTTGTGAAATTATTGAATAGGGGGTCATGGAGATGGCTCAATGAGTAAAGGAACTTGCTGCCAAGTCTGATGACCCGAGTTCAATGCCCAGTACCTAAATAGTGGAAGAAGAGGGCTAGTCCTACGAGCTGTCCTTCGACATCCATGCTTGTGCTGTCACATGTCACATGAATGCACACAAACTTGCATGTAATAAGTATTTAAGATGTATTATGTAGCATCACCATATGTTCTCTTTATTAGTTTTTGAGTGTTTGATGTAGTCTAGGCTAACCTTGACCTCACTGTGTAGCAGAGGCTAGCCTTGAATCACTAAACCATCTGCTGCAACCTCCCAAGCACTGGGACTTGTGAGTCACCACATTTGGCTCCTCTTTCTTGGTCCTCACTGACATATGAAAATAGTGCCTTGTTTGCTTTCTCAGCAGGTTCTTGGGCAATGTTCAGAGATATATTGTCACAGAGCAGAGACATTTCCATTTCCACACCACATATTTTGTCTCCTTTGTCACCAAGGATCCCTCCTTGTGTTTCAAGGAGTAAATGAAAACACAGGATCCTGAAAAGGGATGTGGCGGCATCGGGTCATTCCCGATGGACTTACCAGATAACAGACAAATCTCACACTTACAATGTCCCACAGAAGACGCGCAGAGCCCTTGTTAAAAAGCCAGAGGAAAAGCAGCTGGCAGGACTGTTGTCCTGAGTACTGCCTGTGGCCACTATGGTCCGTGCCCTTCTCCGGCACTAGTGCTCTTTAGAGAGATGCAATCACTCTGTCCCACTGGGCTTTCCTAGGTGTGCACACCCAGCTTAGACTCACACTTTCAAGGCCGTGTCCATACAGTTCTGGTTTCTGACTTAGATGACTTTTCTGTACAGTCTTTTCTCCAAACTATATTCTCCTCACTTCAGGGCTTTTCTTCTCAGCATGCCCCTCCCCGCATATCAAACACCCTTTATCATGATCAAAATGGCCATACCTCGCCCTTGGAATATACTTTCCAAGTATATTCTCAGTATGTATCCAAGTTCTGGCTGTAATGTAAATACAAGTGGTCTGGTTCATCCTACTGTCTTCATACCTCTGCATTTCGTGTATGCTGTTCTTATTTCCTTTGCTGGGAATATTAGCTTAATGATTCTCTACTTATCCTGTAAGACTCAGATCTAACTATGTTCTCAGTGAAGTCTGTCCTAATAATCTCAGATGTGGTCATTCCCCCCCCCTCTTTGCAGGATAACATGTAGAGGCAGAATTTGAACTCACTTTGTAGCTGAGGCTAGCCTTAAACTTTTTATTCTTGCCTCCATCTCCCTCTGAGTGCTGGGATTAAAGGTGCCTGGCTCCTCCTTCTTTCATTACGCATTGTGTGTATGTGTGTTTCTTGTGTAACCACAAGGCTATACTCGAGTATAGAATGGAGGAAGTGGTCTAACCTATTCCGCAAATGGTCTCACAGATAACTGCACAAGTTAACACGTACACACTCACTTGTGTGCACAATCGCATACTGGTGAGCTGGAGTAACACACACACACACACACACACACACACACACACACACACACACACATATATATATACTGGCTTTTGGGCAGAGTTCTACATTCCAGTTCTTTAGGCTTCAGCGAAGAGTTAGAAGTGGAACAGTGTGTTCACTGTCCCTCATGTTTTGGATTTTGTAGCATCTACAATACCATATGAATAATCCATAGAGTTCTTGCTGAATTATCCCCTGCCTTTCCTTTTATTGCCCAATATGTTAGCTTAGTATGCTCTTAGCAGCTGAAACCTATAGAAGGATTCATATTCTTTTTAGAATCTGTTTACCTGTTTGTCTTCTATTGACTGAGTTCCTTGAAGATCAGGCGATATTTTTTCTCCTATGCACAGTGCCTGCCTGGCAGAATCAGTGAATGAATTTATGTACTCGAATCCTACCTGTATTTCTATTATTAAAGTTAATAATATATTAAGTACAAAGTTCTGACTTAATTAAAAACCTGTTTATGAACGTGAGAAAATGTGCTTTCCTGTCTACAGACGTGTTTTATTTCCAATTACTTTCCCTCTTAAAATTAGGAGCAAGCCTGGGCAATACTTTCAGGTGCCGATGTTTTTAAACCATCGCGTTACATTTTAAGGCAGAAATTCAATCCAAGCCCGGATAATTCATTTGATCGCTTTCCAGCCATAGACAATAACATTCATGTTCATAGAGCATGTAGATTTTAACAGGGAAGAAAATTAACAATCGTAGAAGATGCAAAAGAGCACGCACCGTTTCTCTCATGAGCACTTTGAGAGGAGGAAGCAGCGTCTGCAGCACGTGAACGGCATAAACCGGGGCGGGGCCACGCACTTTTCCTCTGGCATTGGAAGAACGCAGAGAGTTCTCTTGTTCTTGTGCACCTGTGACAGACCCAGGAGCGGGAACGCCGGAGATCCTTTGGGTCTTGATAAAATGATTTGAAGAATAGGTTGTGTTGCTAAGTACTCCAGCACCCGGTAAAGTACTCAAGAAGCCCCCTGGAGATCTAGACACCGGCAGTGCATTATAGTCACAAACACCAACGCTTGTGCAGTATCGTTTCAGGTTGGGTGGCAGGAGTATCATGCTTCTTTCCGAGGCGAAAATGCTTGGGGGAGGGGTGTCATTCTTTAGCCATTGTTGCTTTGCCCATGTTCTAGAAAATAAACTCCTATCCATGCTCATGTTAGCAACTGTAAATGAACGCAGTGGACCACCAAACCAAACCAATGCCATCAAAGTATAGAAGGGGGCATGCTGGGAAAAGAAAGGATTCAGTGATAAAGGAGGAGGCGAGAGGGCAGTGGGAATGAAAATGCCCATGATTTGTTGTATATATGTATGAAATTGCCAAAGAATAATTTAAAAAATCACATATACCATGGAATAGTCCCCCCGTAAACTGCCAAACACAAAATTATTTCCTATGCAAGAAAATGGATGCAGTGGAGATTTTTATATTAAGCAAATTAAGTCACATTCAGGAAGGCAACACAGTTTCTTTCAGCTGTAGAGCCTAGATTTTGTAGGGAGAGAAAAAGAAAACCATGTATGTATATATAAAATATATGTATACATGAAAATAGAAGCAAAGGTGTCTATGGAAATGAAGGGGACTAGTGGGAGGGGAGGAGGGGGTGTGGAGAGGGACATGCTTAAAGTACATCATATACATGTGTGAACATGCCCTTGCAAAATCCAGAACCTCATACAACAAAAGTACACCAATGTTTAAAACAATGAACAGTAAGAAAAAACTAATGGAAATTTAGCTTATAATTAACTATGCGTTTTAAGTGTTTCTCACAGAATTGTCTTTTCTCCTGAACTAAGCATTGCACAACTTTTTAAAAGTTGAATGGACCCAAGATTCTGTTATTTCCTGTTGGTCAACTTTGTTCTTTCCTCACTGCCCCCA
>NC_022032.1:7687991-7690142 GCF_000317375.1 Microtus ochrogaster
ACTTACTAATTCCATCCCTCAAGGACAGAGTATAACAATACATTAAAATGTATCACACATGGACCTGAAGTGTCAGAAGAAAATTAACATCACCTTCATCTTGGACCCGGCTTTCCAATGGCATGAATTCAGCAAGTTATCTCACTCTCAAACTCCTTTGAATCTGAGGATCTTAATCACTCTGTGGCAATACTGCTTTTTCTTTGGGGTAATTTAATAAAACAGATGAAATTGCTCCATGTACATTTTAATTACATCTCTATATAAAATAGGTTGATGTAACATAGTCTTCCCTCTGAAATCAAGTGCAGATTTGATTTTAATGCAGACCATATTAGTCCATAAGAAATTAGTGCAACAGCAGAATGTTCACGAAAAAGATGTCACATTGGCTTTATTGTGACTCTCAGTTGCATTAGGCAATTTCACATTCAATCCTTATTTGGGTGTCTTATTATTCTGCTCTGTTTATTCCTGAGACCCACATAAGGTGTCACCATTGTAAAAAATGCCATAAAATCATGCCATAATAAAATTATGTTTAGGTACAACTAAATTGCTTGTGTGTAGAGGTAAATTGCACTGTTAAAATGTATAATGAGCAAGGGGTTTACTAGGCTGCCTCTTGGATAATTTGGCAGTTGCTGTCTTGGGTTGCTGCAGGTCTTTTGGATATGTGTTAGGAGTCTCTGAAACACCTTAGGTTTAGCTGAAGCCTATACTCTGTGGTCTGGCATGAGCTAATTTGTGTTTTCCGCATCAGAACCTTCACGTGTGGTTTTGTTTTGCTTCAGCAAATGAAGGAAAAAACCCAGGCAACAATCCCTCATTCCATTAGAAGGATGCTCTTCTGTCTTTATCCAATTAGCCATTTTAATTGCAAGCTTTCAGTGCTGCCTGAGATAAGGTGGGGGATTGGCAGCAATTTAGGGCAAGGAAGGTTTCTGGAGGACACAATGAGTTGTTAGCATTAGTTTCACTCCAGAGATCAAGTGTCAGGCCAACTCAGAAGCCAGGTCCTCAAATCTACAAATATTCACTAACCATAGATACACGGTTACTAAGGGACCTTACTGCAAGATGCCAGGACCAAAGGAGCCAGTGATGAATTCAAATCCCTGAGCATAGCTTGTTCTCAGCCATGAAGGATTCAAGAAGCTGGCATCTTGTCCACTTTGAATAGCTTAAGCACATCAAGAAGACATGGACAGCTTAACACAACTCCATTTATTCATTCTTAGTGATCTCTTTCATCTTAGCAGACCAAGGGAACTAACAGAAAAAAATAAAATCTCTTAATTCTCGAAGCCTAAAGAGCTTATAAATTCCCAGCCCGTTGTTATGCGGTCTGTGTAGGTGGAAAGATGATTAAGGCATGTTGAGGGCTGGGCGTCCCATTTTGCCTCTTTACCACTTCGCAAATGATGCAGCACAGACACTTCCTGCCCTGAGGACTCTTTAGTCTGACTGATGATGATGACGAGAAAGTTTCTCTTTGAAATTTTGGGGTTGCGTATTACCTAGAATGATCTCCCATTTTTCCCCCTAGAGACTACCAGAATTAGAATGTTTGCCATGAATGCTTGGACGAGCAAGATATTTGTGATGGGTGAGATAAGTAAAATACGTTCACTATAAAGAAAAAAAATTGTTGACCTGAAATAAGAAGTTATGCTTTATTTTATTTTATTTTATTTTATTGTGACAGTTTGTCTCTAGATATAGCTCAGGCTGACTTTGAACTCCTGATCTTCTAGCTTCAGCATCCCCAGTGCTAACATTACTGGCATTGCCACACTTGGCTTAGTGTCGGTTCCCGGAAACCAAGCATGGTTTTGCTATCATAGAGAGGTCAGATATCAAGTGCAGGGCATAGCTTTGATTCCTTCTTTGGTTTCCATGACCACAGGTGCTACTTTGGTATGAGTATCAGTAAAGCATTAACCAGACATAGCCTGGAGATCTGACATTGAATTCTGGATCACAGCAGTAAAGCAAATACCACAATAAAGGGACCTGCATGAATGTTCTGGATTCCCAGTACAAATAAGCTTTATGTTTACATAATCATATAGTCTATGAACTGCTCAGGGCACTTATATCTAAGAAAGCGATGTATATACCTGAACTTAAAAGTACCATATTTTCACT
>NC_022032.1:7691062-7692212 GCF_000317375.1 Microtus ochrogaster
ACAGAAGAATCTCAAATGGCCAAAAGACACTGAAGGAAATGCTCAATATCCTTAGTCATCAGGGAAATGCAAATCAAAACAACTCTGAGATACCATCATACACTGATCAGAATGTTAAAATCAAAATCACGGATGACAGCCTATGCTGGAGAGGATCTGGAATAAGGGGAGCAGTCCTCCATTGCTGGTGGGAGTGCAAACTTGTTCAGCCACTGTGGAAATCAGTATGGTGACTCCTCATAAAATTAGGAATCAATCAGCCTCAATACGACCTTTGGGCATATACCCAAAGGATGCACAATCACATCACAAGGACATGTGCTCAACTATGTTCATAAAAGCATTATTCATAATAGGCAGGACCCGGAAACAACCTAGATGCCCCTCAACTGAAGAATGGATAAACAAAATGTGGTACATTTACACAGTAGAGTGCTATTTAGTGGTAAGAAACAATGACATTTTTAAATTTGCAAGCAAATGGACGGAATTAGAAAAGACCAGTCTGATGTAGGATTTCCCTCTGTATGCTGTGAATATGTTTCATGGCCTTTGGTTAATAAAGAAGCTGCATTGGCCTATGGCAGGACAGAATACATCAAGGTGGGAAATCCACGCAGAAACAGAGGAGCAAAGGAAATGGAGTGAGGCAGACAATGTGAAGCTGCTGAAGGAGAAAAATGCCAGAATCTTACCAGTAAGCCACCCTCGTGACGATACACAGATCAATAGAAATGGGTTAATTTAAGATGCAAGAGTTAGTTAGAAATATGTCTGAGCCATTAGTCAAACAGTGTTATAATTAATATAGTTCAGATTATTCAGGTCTGACTGACTGGGAAATGAATGCACAGTCTTTGATTACACCATCCTGAGTGAACTAACCAGACTTAGAAAGACAAATATCCTATGTACTCCTCACTCATAAGTGGATACCAGGCATAAAAAAAGCATAGCCAGCCTACAGTCCACAACCCCAGAGACGCTAGAACCCTCTTCCAGAAACAGATGGAAGCAGATGGAGAGATTCACAACTAACCAATGGGCTGAGCTCCAGGTGAAGATAGGGACAAGCCATAATATAAACAAAGGGATCAAGACCATGATGGGGAAGCCCACAGAATCAGCTGACCTGAGCTAGTGGGAGATC
>NC_022032.1:7693247-7696086 GCF_000317375.1 Microtus ochrogaster
GCTGGGATTAAAGGCATGCACCATCACTGCCCTGCCCTGCCCATTTTTTTTTTTTTTATGTAGGCCCTTAGTGATAGGAACTTGCCTCTTAGAACCGGTTTACCAATTTCATTATACCCCACCCATAAACTTGAATATGCTGTGTATTTATTTATTTTTATTCAATTCTAGGAAGTCTTTGGTTTCTTTTTTAATTTCTGTCTTGACCGTTTTTCATTCATTAGTGAGTCGTTCCGTTTCCACGAGTCTATAAACTTTCTCTTGTTGATATCCAGCTTTAATCCATGGTGGCTAGGTAGGATGTAGGGTGTTAGTTCAATTTTCTTCTATCTGTTGAGACTTGAGACTTGCTTTGTGTTCAAGTGTGTGGTCAGTTTTGGAGAAAGATCCATGAGATGCAGAGAAGAAGGTGTTTGTGTTTGGGTGAGCTGTTCTGAAATATCTGTTAGGGCCACTTGGTTTATGATGTCAGTCAACTCCAGCATTTCTCTGAATGACCTGTGTATTGCTGAGAACAGGGTACTATCAGTGTGTGAGGGTTAACATGTGATCTCAGATGTGGTTGGTAGTGTTTCTTTTATGAGTATAGGTGCTCTTTTGTTAGGTTCATAGGTGTTAGGAATTGCATGATCTTGGTGGATTTTTCCTTTGATGAAAATGGAGTGTCCTACCCTATCTCTTCTGATTAGTTTTGGTTTGAATTCTATGTTGTCAGATATTAAAATGACGACACAAGCTTGCTTCTTAGGTCCATTCACTTGGAATATCTTTTCCTGCCCTGTTACCCTGATATTAGGACTGTCCTCGATATTAAGGTGTGTTTCTTGGATGCTGCTTTTGCAACCATTCAGCTATTACTCTGTGTCTTTTTATTGGGGGAATTGAGACCATTGATGTTGAGAGATATCAATGAACATTGTTGATTTCTATTATTTTCCTGTTGTGGGGTGTATGTGTCCGCTCTTTTGATTTACTAGTCTGAGATTATTTATTTCTGGTATTTTTATGGTATGGTCAACCTCTTTAGGTTAGTTTCACTTCTAGTACCTTTGTAGGACTGGGTTGTAAATACATATTGCAATTTACAATAAAAGTACTTCCAGAGGCATTACCATCCCTGACTTCAAACTCTATTACAGAGCTATAGTAATGAAAACAGTTTGGTATCTGCATAAAAACAGAGACGTTGGCCAATGGAATCGAATTGAAGACCCGGATATTAACCCACAAACCTATGAACACCTGATTTTTGACAAAGGAGCTAAAATTATACAATGGAAGAAAGAAAGCATCTTCAACAAATGGTGCTGGCATAACTGGTTGTCAACCTGTAGAAGAATGAAAATAGATCCATATCTATCACCATGCACAAAACTCAAGTCCAAATGGATTAAAGACCTCAATATAAATAAAGAGTGATTTTTAAGTAAAATAAGGTTCTATTGGTTGGTAGTTAAATTCTCAGTAGTGTTTATTTTTATCTAATGCTCTGTCAATGTTTAAGCAGTATTGTCAACTTCAGATGTGACTACTGCTGTCTGTCCTGTCTGTTCTATTATCATTTTCCTTGCATATAGCTCTACCATTTGGTGCTTACTTGGAATTACTGTTTTCTTGGCAAAACGCCCCTTTGATCATTATATAGTGACCCTCTATATGGTTGGCTTTGAAATATACCTTATTTCAAGTCAATGTAGGAGTTATTGATTGCTCTTTGATCAATGTTTGCATGATACCTCTTTTATGTTATTTTACAGTCAATATGTGTTTATTATTGCCTTTATAAGTATTTCTTTGTAAGTATTTCAAATGACAAAACTTGTAGTTTGGAGTAGACTTTTGGCCTTCAATATAATTTTATATGTACAATTTGGTAATCACATATGGAGCCAGGGAGATGGCTCGGTGGGTAAAGCGCTTGTCTTACAAATGCGTGGGCCTGAGATGAGTCTTTAGAACTCACATGAAAAATAAAAGCCCATGTGGTAGTGTATGTTCATGATCCCAGAAGTGAGGAGGTGGCAAAGGCAGAACTTGAGCTTCCTGTTGAGCCAGCATGGCCTATTTGGCAAGTTCCAAGTCAGGGAGAGTCCCTGCATCAAAACCCAATCAACCAACAAAACCGAAGCCTCCAAAGCAAGAGGAATAGACAGTGCCACGATTGTCGATTTGCCAAGTTGATTCGGCAAAAGAATGGAATCTGAGCCAGGCAGTGGTCATTTCTCTTGTGTTTACCTTTTTAATTTTTGTTCTGGAAAACATAGGGTAACGAATACATTGACTATTTTAAGTGCCCAGTTCACTAGCATTAAAAACATCCATACTACTATGCAACCCACCACCATCTGCCTCTAGAAAATTTCATCTTCCCAAAGTAAAACTCTGAATGAAATCTGTTTCCTCCTCTGAGCACTTGGCAACCAAACTTCTGTTTGCTGCGTTGAAGTGCAATGGCTCTGGGTACCTCATAGAAATAGAAGGCACAATATTTTCCTTTGTGTTTGGCTCATTCGCTAAGCACTGTGTTTACAAGTTTTATCCATATAGTGGCATGGGTCAGAACTTCCATTCGTTTATGGTTGAATATATACCACCATGTGTATATATTACATTTTCTTGGCTGCTTGGATTGCTGGTGCCTTTTGACTAATGTGACTGCTACTACTGCAGCTTGGTGGAAAAGGATCGGCTTTATTCCCTGCTTCATTTCTTTTACACACATACATAAATTACACACCCACAACTGGAATTGTTGGATCCATGTTTAATTTTCTGATGGACCATGGTACTGTTTTCACAATGGGGATACTAATTTACATTTCCATCTGCAAAGAGGAAA
>NC_022032.1:7697251-7698294 GCF_000317375.1 Microtus ochrogaster
TCCTCTTGCTTCTTAAATGCAAACGAAAACAACAGTTAACCCTAGTGTCAGGGTTGCATCCCTGACAACAGCGACTTGGGTGGTTCCTTTGTTAAGTTATGCGCTAACCAGGCGCTTGGTTTTTATCTCTTTGTCAAATAATGATTGGACTGGAATGATAGGTTAGAAACTATTACACAAATTTGGTAAAAAAAAAAAGCTAAGGCATTCTGTGAGAATCCAGTCCTTGGATTCATTGCAATTTGTCAACACGTGGCTCATTTATATTAGTTATTATCATATAATATTAGTTGTCATCATATTTACCTGGTTATGTTTAAGAATCTCCTGTACTGTTTTAAAAGGTAGGTTCTTATGCATGTCCAGGTCTGGGGAAGAGCCCACAAGGTCCTATTTCTAACGTGCTCTACGGTGATTCACATGCTGTGACCCATTATATCAATAAATTTACACGTAACTCTCCTCGCCTCCACCCAGAAGATCCAGTTCAGGTAAAGTTTAAAGTGTGGAAAAGCATCCTCACTTCATGTGGTTTTGCTCCAAAGCCTTCCTAGAGCATAGATTTTAACTGTAACTCATCAATTGACCAGCAGGTGTCACTGTGGTGTAGGGTCACAGTCAGAGGGGCTCCAGGCTTCTGGAATTGTTTCAAAGTGAGTTAAACACCTACATTCACTTGGTGGAAAACGTGTCACACCCACGTACTATGAAAACAGACAACGAAGTGACACAGGCAAAATGAATTGGTTTTGTTTGGTGATGCTGGGGTTTGAACATAGGGTTTTACACATACTGTGTAAGGGCTCTACCACCGAGTTTTATATTTTTGGTTGTGAGCCTAGCCTTTAACGGCTAGGCCGTCTCTCCAGTCCTACTCTGAGCTTTAACTCAATCCACTCCTGGTGTTTTTATGTTGAGACATCTTCTCACTAAGTTGCCCAAGATGACTTTGAATTTGTGATTCTCTGACTTCTATCTTTCTAGTACTATGGGAACAGTTCCATACCTTTGGGCTAGATGGTTATTTTATTTATTTATTTATT
>NC_022032.1:7699329-7713814 GCF_000317375.1 Microtus ochrogaster
AAAAAAAAAAAAGAATGGATGCTTCCAAGGCAGGTGTCAGTAAGCTCTACTGCATGTTAGATTACTAAACCTCCCCTTCCTCTTCCCTTCTATACCTCCCTTTCTCTGTCCCCTTCTTCCTTCCTTCCCTCCTTCCTTCTCGCTCCCTCCCTTCCTTCCTAGAATATTCTTTCTAGATTCCTTTTTTTCACACAGCCATGGGTGACTTCGGCAATCTCTTCTGGCACTTGCGCCCACCACACTGCTACCTGACCACTCAGCCTTATTGAGACTTTAGTCCGATGGTGTCACTCCACCGCTGAGCCCGGCTTCTCCGTGTCCTGTGGATATGGACCTAAGGCTCTGCTGAGATTCACAAGGGCTCCATGGTGCCAGTTGTCCTGCTTCCCAGCCTCACTTCTCTGTACTCTGTTCCTATGTTCAATGACGGCTGTCACTGACATTTTATCAAACTCTCTCTCAGTGCTTGACTTTGGCTGTTCTGTTTCTTGTCCTGGGAATGATGTGTCATCCTCACCTCATTTATTGATGCATGGATACTGGTTTGTTTTTTTTTTTTGTTTTTTTTTTTTGTTTTTGTAGGAGCCCAGGAAGCCCTTTCTAAAGCCCACAAACACAAACTTCATCCTATGCATTTCATTCTTCCTTCATTTCCTGAGGTTTTGGTTTACAGTTCTCCTGTTGGCAATTACTTACTTTTAAGCTTTACCTGCTTAGTATACTGTAGGAAGGCAGCGGGTGTGTCTGTTCATCTACGCTGCTGTCACAACTGTCAACTTCCTGGGTGGTCTGATGCCTACTTCCAGCGACCCTAGGGCTCCCTGCTCCCAGCTCCCAGCTCTTCTGACCACTCCTGTCCTCACTCCTTTCCTTCACGTTGTTTGTCTTGTTGTCTCTCAATGCTCTATGTAAAGTCCATCCTGAACGGGGCCTGGCTGATTCTTCTCGGCAGGCCCTTTCCTTCCATTCTGGGCCAACTCCCTATCGTGTATTAGAGGCAGATCTCAGGGGAAGTTCAGCGGTTAGCCTTGGTGTAAGTCTACTTTCTGTTCTTTTCAGGGGACTGTTTGCTTGCCCACTTGAGTTGAGAACAGCTGAGTTGTTATCAACATAGTACAAAGATATGATTCTGGTGAAGCCTTCCATCCCTAACATGTAGGTTTCTGGGTTGACTTCTCCATCATGTCATACTATGAGACAACTCACACAAGAGATGGCTGTTGTGTCGTGAAGCACTGCGCCTCTTAAGGAGTAAGTGAGTTCCCTTCAGGCCAAGGGAAATAATGGACTGGGGCAAAGGGTGCTTGGATGAAGAAAGAGGGATTTAACGGCAGTAAGGGTTGTTTGTAATTTGTTGGCTTATCAGTCCAACTGCTCAGACCCCTTCCTTTCCCAATGCTCATGCGTCAATATAATTGATGCAGGGGAGAAGCTAAAATGAAGTCAACAAGCCAACTTTTTTTCTTCTGCAAAACAAATTTGTTCTTTTGATAATAAATGTGTGTTCCCTTCCCTCTTCCTTTCTGGAGAATCTCCTGGCCCTGTTTCCCATTTCCAGGCATGGGCATCCTGGGATCGTAGATGGGAGCTACTGTATCTGGCTTAACAAGGGGCCACATAAAGCACTTTATGCATGGAGCTATCTCACCAGCCCAGCGTTCATTACTAACACCCTGGAGCATTTGGAATGCAGAAAACATTTAGAGAACTATGATTCCCTCTCCCTGTTTCCACCTTGCCTTACCCAAAGCATCTTCCTTCTCTAGCGGCTCCCTCTTTCTCTCCTCTCTCTCCCCTAGTATCATCAGGCAGAGGTGAATGAGAAGGTAAAAGGAACTATTATTCTTTTGTTTCCCCCTTCCAGCTATGCATTTGCTTAAGTGAATCTTTGGATGGAAAGCAACTAAAACCACTCTGTAGAGGAAAGGTCCATTTATGAAAATATCCACAGTCTATTCTTGTACTGATGGCCACCTAGAAACTTATTAAATCTTGCCAGAACGCTTCATTATGAGTTCACATAATTCTTGGCTGTCCATATTTGCTTCAGAGTGAAATGCAAGTCCAGGGACTGGGGAGTGGCATTGTTTGGAACACTGGGGACGCCAAGTCACATCGTGTGATGAATGGGACAATAGGCTAATTTCCCTTTGCGGTGTTAGGTCATTTGTCTCAGAAGTGCTAGTTCTGAGTCCAGTCTTATAATAAGGCAAGGAGAAGTGTGGCCAGAAGGGAGACTCTTAGTTTTCCAGCCCCAAATAAAGGTATCAGAGTTTCTTATAATAGACCTTGTGCAAACCAGCTTTCAGCCTCACAAAATTTGGTCGCTACTTTGGTTTTTCACACTGTGATGGAAAATAATCAGTTCCGTGTGGATTCTAAACAAGCTGCACTGTGTCAAGTTTTGTTTGTTTTTGAGACAGGGCTTCTCTGTAGAGACTTGGCTTTCCTGACCTAGTTCTGTAGACCAGGTTGACCTCAAACTCCCAGAGATCCACCTACCTCTGCCTCTGTTGGGATTAAAGGCATGCACCACCTTAGCCTGGCCATTTTTGTTTCTAATAAAACACTTCTATCCAGGGGTGCACAGAAGCTTTTCTGTCCGTTTCATTCTTCTTTCTAAAATTTCCCCCACATTACTCCTTGAGGAAGGAAGGAAATAAATCGGGTGGAATATACAGTCACCTCCTCACACTGCATCCTGCCTGGGTCAAATTCTGCCTCTACCTCTGTGTGCTGTCTTTTTGGGAAACGAAAAGACAGCATTATATGTGATTCCCAGGTTTGAAGTGCACATTTAGCAGTCTATGGAGCATGTGCTTTGGCATTATGTCCAAATGATTCACTAACCATTCCTTAAGATACACAAAAGACACGTGGAATACCAGCATAGGTAATTTGTGAATGATTGGATTTTAAAATATGAATTAAAAAGTACATGGGGGCCTTTTCTCTGATCAGTAGCAGCAATTCCTCAGGAGGCAGCCTTCCCTTGCCCACAAGTCTCCGCAGGTGTGGCTTTGTCATTCACTGGGATCTGGTGTGGCCACCACAGTCTGCCCACTCTATGTTCTATGTCTACCATGGTCATTGGTGTGTACAAAACTCATCAGGGAGTGAAGAATTGTGGCTTCTATTTTTCTACCAAGGAGAACTTTGGGCCATGGATAGATTTTTAGATCCGGCACTTTTAAATACCTGAAGGTGACAATACGCATAGGTATCCTCGTGATAAAGGAAGATACTGACTCAGGCACTGTTTCCTCCCTAGGAGTACTCCTAGAAGGCCGATCTCCATCACTTATGTCTGGAGCCACCTTCGCATGGAGAACTCCTTCTGCACCTGCAGACTTTGGCTCCTCGCCTCTCGTGCTTCCGTCTTCCACGTAGAATTCAGAAAAGATGAACTCTGAGAAAAGCAGATTCCATCCACCCGGTGCTCTAAATAGATGGAGTTAAATGAGGACAGCCCGCCGGGGCCCAGGGGAAATATTTTGTTAACCCCAAATCCCTTTAAGGTCATCAGTTATCATCACAAAAGCAGTCCCTTCTCTAACAGTCTGCCCTGGGAATCCATTTCACCAAGAAACATGGGAACTGCCTAGAATGAGTTTATCAGCCTTGGATCCACTGGAGAGATATGAGCCGAAACCGTCAGCTTTCCTGGAAAGGAATAAAAGGCTAAATGAGAAGTTATTTATACTGCTGGCTGTCACCTGCAGCAGGCTGTTAAGATTAGCCTATTGAGTGGCCTCTGCTTATTAATAGAAGGAGTGAAGGCAGAGAAATGGAGCTAATGTTGCAACGAGACATGACATAGCCTCTCGTTTCCAGGGTTGGCCTGAAGTGAATTAAAGCCAAATTATACCAACAAATCTGTCATGCTGCCCTGCAAACAGGAAGTCTGGGCTGAGCCAACATTAGTCACAGTGCACACTGGCAAACTCTACCAGATCAGGGAATGAGAAATGTGCTTCATCTGCAAAAATTAACTTTTTGGAATTTGTAGAGTGTTTTCCATTACCCACTCTCGACTCTCCAAAGGCCAGTCATCAAATGTGCTTGGCTTGCTTCTGCTTCAGCGGCACCATTAAGCGTATGAATTTGTATGAGAAATGGAATCCCAGCTAGCTGTGTGCCCTTGGATAAATGACCTCATCTTTCTGGGCCTGAATGCCTTCTGAAAAATGAGGAGCCTGGCATCTCATGATGCTGGGGTTTTTCTTTAGCTTTGTTGGGGATTAGGAAAGAGTATAGCAGACATTGATTGCATGCCCATGAGATGCTCCAGACTGTGCTGAGAGAGGGAGAGAGCAAAGGAGGAGGATGTATTCCTTTAAAGGGTTTCCAGTATATGTAGGGAATGAATATATATATGTACATATACATACATACACATATACACACATATATCTACATACATAATATATTCTATATATTCAGTCTATATATGTATAAAAATGGAACCGTGACAAGGTACACAGATGTCTTTACCTCTACATGTTTAAAAGAGTTGCAAAACAGTCTTTCCCCAGTGCCATGACTATATACAAGACACAAAGCTGAAGAGGAAAGGCCCTAAACACACCCTATCCCACAAGTTCTTCAGTATACAAGGCCCACTGCCCTTCTCCAGGAATTCCTAGAGAAGGAGAAGAAGTATATGTGGTATGGCTGTTACCACCCCTCAGTCTCTTCTTTCAGCAGGTGGGCCGAGGAAGGAAGGAGTGTTTTGGCTGAGTGAGCACTGAGCTTTTGTGCTCTAGGGAGGAGTTAATGATTCTTATCCCGAAGGCCAAGCCAGAGGGGCTTCACCCAAAGCCTGGAGTCTGCTTCAGGAACTGGAGAGTGGTGTCCTACGCTTTGACTAGATGGACACTAAGCTATCAACCCTCTAGAATCCCAAAGATGTTCTAGGTAGTGAACGCTTCGAGGGTGTGAGAGAGACATCCTGGACTTCGGGAGCGGTGCCGCATCCTCCTTCAAGGCCCATGCTCTTTCACGTTCTCTGAGGCCCGGAGGCATGCTTGAACCGCAAGAATTCAGGTCTAGAGATTTTTGAAGAGGAAAGGACCACGACTCAGACATGCTGGAAGGCTTGAAATAGAGTGTAGTACAAAGTGGGCAACTGAGGCAGCAGCTTTGAGTTTACCCTAGTCCCTGAGAGGTCACATGCAGAAGGGGTAAGGGGGGTCCCCATCTCTCTCAGAAGTTCCACATGAACATCTCCAGGCTGCCAGAGAGGCAGCCATTGCAGGTCTTGTGCGACCCTGTACATGACAGCATATCGCTTAACCCAGAAATGTAGTTGTGGTGTGAACAGATGGTGGGGGCCTTCTGGGAGAGGCACTCAGTTGCGGATGGTATTGGGTTGAAGCTGATCTTCTCTGAAAATACACCATCCACACTCTTCATTGGAAGCCACCTGCCTTGTAACCACAGTGAGTCCAGGAATAGCCTGCTATGGTTGTCATTGGTGTATCCCTCAAGCTCTACAACCCTGACCTTGGTTGAGAGGCACTGAAGCTTGGCTGGAGCCTGGAGGGAAATGATCAGATCATGGGAAAGGTATATTTTTACTGAACTAGTGAAGGTTTCCCAAGACTCTGTTCAGTTAGTAGGAGAGCAGGTTATAGTAAAATAAAGATCAAGACCGAGCCCTTCCTGCTCTCCCTGGCTCTTTGACTCAGCAGAATCTACTGAGCACACAATCTCTTTCTTTCTCATATAAGCGAATGCCACGATGCCATCAGCCATGTTGTGCTGCAGTCGAAGGGGTCCTCACCTAAGGCGAAATCGATGAGGTCATCTGGTCTCAGATTAACCTTTCAAGACTCTGGATGAAATAAACTTTCTTATAAAGTACCCAGCCTCAGGGATTGTGCCTTAGCAATTCAAAACCGTGCAAAGCGATTCTGCTTCCAGCACTGTTTTTCTTCCTCCTTATGCTGAAGAATGTTCAGTTAGAAAAAGAAGAAACAGCTCGCTTATACCCGGATCACAAAACTGTACGGTATCCAATAGCTACTAAAAATTGATCACATCAGCTATGATGTTGTTAGGAGGCCTCTGCTTGGCTGGAAAGAGAGAATTGATTTAGCAAGTCATCTCTCGCCTTTGTTCCCCCTCTTGCCCCCCGCCCTCACCTGTTTCCCTTTTCTTGAATTAGGAACAGGGACTGAACAAACCCTTCTGTTTCACACAGCTGGGACCAGCTCACTGCCGGAGGCATCTGACTTGCACGTGCTACACGCTGCCCAACGGAGCGGGTCTCCTTTTAGCCCAGGTGCCGTGGGGAGTGAAGGCCAATCAGCACACAGCCGTGTTGAAAGCAGACTTCATTACCCTCTGTGCCTGCCGCTTGATATCAACCAAGCAGAAAAAGCTTACCGCACCTTGCATATGTGTAATGCGGTCGGCTGTCATTACCACGGAGAATGCCTGAGAACCTTGCTCGAAAGGGGAGCCGCTTGCCAATAGCGTTTTGCATGGAATATTATAATGGGGTTTGCAGTTGCGAAGCACACACTCCAAGTCATCAAGAAACATTTCAAATATAAATGTTTTCTTGGACCAGCTGCTAAGTCAGGATTCAGACATGTGTCCTAGTACAAACAACAGTTGAAGTCACCTGCAACTCTCTCTCTCTCTCTCTCTCTCTCTCTCTCTCTCTCTCGCTCTCTCGCTCTCTCGCTCTCTCGCTCTCGCTCTCTCTCGCGCTCTCTCTCTCTTTCCCTGAAAGAGCCACAAACACTAGACAGGAAATACAATACTCAAAAGCATTTTAAAATAGACCTCACTCATAAAATTGGCAGCCTCATCACGAACACAAGCTTGTGAAACAAATGATTAATTGCTATTTAAAAAAAGAAAAAAAGAGAAGTCCCACATATTAGGAAAGCCCCACCTTGGAAACAAAATCTAATTTTCAGTGCTCTCCAAAGGAAAATGGAAGCAATTGAATGCACCCCACCCCCTCACCAAGCATATTTGAGAGACAGTCGGTCTCGTAAATTTCACATCAACTTAGTTTGGCCTCTAAACGAAATCTACCTTAATGCTATTTGTACATATAGATTGCTGTCTTTTTCATTACCATTATCAAATGATGCATTTATGGCTCCGCTCGGAGTTTCTTGCCCCATTAAGTGGATTAGATTGCCTGTTGCCTTTGTCCTTCTGGCTTCTGCTTTACCCTTAAAGATTCTACCAATCCATGATGCTCCTCATATAATCTATATGCATCACTATGTATGGTATGCACACGCACATGCCTGCCTTGCCAATTAGCCTGACCATCCTAGCCCTCTGTGTAATAAGAGGACTGTGTTCAAGTCCCTTTCCACGTCGTTAGTCCTTCCCTAGAGCAGCAGCTGCAGCGGGAACCCTCTGGGAAGTGGCCTGTCACAAACCCTGCTTGGGGCTCCTTGCAGAGTGTAGGCTCAGCAAATCGAAGAGCATGTTCCTTATTAAGTCATCTCCTGGCTGGTGCATCATGGTAGATGAATTTCCAGAAGCAACTGAGGCTTGTCCCCTTTTGCCCTGTGCATGATATTCATGTTGTTCTTCTAAAGCAGAACAAATGAGTTCAGGGCAATCCCTACTGGTGTCCTTAGGGTGGAAACAGGTGCTCTTCTATACTCGGGGGTGGGGGGAAGAATAGAAAGGTAATTCAAAGGCCAAGGATTCAGTCCTACCTCAGAAACCAAGGGATATCTCCAAGTTGTTTGTGGACATAGTCCGCTTCAACTTTCCATCCATAAAGCATTCCCTGAAGGTTCACCTTGGACAGTGTATCATTCTAGCTATTGTAGGTGCAAAGGAGAGCAAGACGGATGCTCACGGCAGCAACTAGTCAAGGAGACACATCATTAAGGTGCATCAGTAAATGGAGGAGGAATGGGCATGGCAGCTGTGCCTATTATAGGCACAACCAGAGGGGACATCTAAGTGTTCTAGGGGGATCAAGGCAAGTAGCATTGGGATGAGCTTTGGCAGACAAAAGCACATTCCTAGGAGAGTCCCAGGCTTTGGATGGGTAATAAAGGAGTATTAGTAGCTTGTCTCTAGAATGGCTACCTTCAAATAATCCCCTTCATGCATTCCTTCTTTCCACATCGAGTCGTGGTTCTCAACCTTCATGACGCAGTGGTGATACCCGACCATAAAATTATTTCTGATGCTACTCCACAGCCATAATTATGCTACAGTTATGAATAGTAATGTAAATATCTGATATGCAGGTTGTTGGATACGGGACTCCTCACTGCTGGCAAGCAAAAATGAACCATAGATGATAATGTCTAATGATAGAAGCTTTATAATTTGCCCCCCACACAAGCCTCTTGAAATATTTGCTTGTTTGACTCTACCACTTAAACCCAGCTTCCAAGAAGCCTAGCTAGCTACAAGACACCAAAGCCCTGTGGAGTCTATCAGCAAGCACTCCAGTTTAAGTCCCTGCTCGTTCCCAGTCTTTTAAGCAGCATAAACCCAACACACAGAGGGGCTATCTGTTTTTAAACATAATTTTTTTAAACATGATTCTTTGGGAATTTAACATTATAGACCCAAATTTGACTCATTTCCTAGTCCCTCCATATCTACCATTCACCCTTGCAACGTCCCACCCAAAGGGAAAAATATATTAATTAAAATAAAAACCACTTTGCTCCTCTGTCTTTCCTGCCTTACCACCCACCCATCTCTTCACTTATCTTAGCAGCACTGGGAGCTGCGGTATGCCATGCAGTTGGCCCTTTTGTCTGAACAGCTTTATATGCAAATGTTCATTGTAATGAGTTGTTGGTTTGGTTCAAAACCTCTGACTTTTAGTACACCATCAATTCTGAACCCTCACCGAAATTCCTCTTGGGTATCCTACTATTGCCTGGAGTTATGGAGACCCTACAGCTCTGATTCCACTGGACCAGTCCCTTCACGCTTTCCAGCAGGCTATAGATGGGATAGATGTTGGGTGGGCCAACTCAAAGCACGGGATGTGGACCTGGGTGGTAGCTGAGCTGGTTAGTCTGGACCTCTGCTGGGACTGCCTCCTTCAGGAAAGGGGAAGAGCCATTCTTGTGTGCCCATACCATCAGGTCAGCTCTCCCGTGCCCCGGTGAGTGGTAGGGCCAGACCTCCCAGGGCCAGGGTCCTTGAGACCAGCTGTCCCACTGCATCAGCCAGCAAGGGGCAGGTACAGATCTCCCATGGCCACTGAAGGCCTGGGCCAGTTCATCATGGTCCTCAGATTTTAACACATACGGTTTACGTGGCCCCCAGTGGTAATATGGGGCACAGAAATCAACACAGACCCCACCTATAGCAGGACCACAAACTCAGGCATGGCCCTTGGTAGAAGCTTGGGCCCAGATGTCACCATGGTCCTGTGTGGCAATGTAGGCCACTCAGATCAGTATGGCCCTGGCAGTGGCATGGCCCTCAGGTACCAACATGGCCACAGGTAGCAGCCCAGATCCTGTGTATCATGTAGCCTTTGGTGGGAATATGGGCCATGGGCATCAACACAGACCCCAACTGCAGTAGGACCATGGACCCCTGAATGGTCCTCAGCAGTGGCTTGGGTTCCAAAATAAGATAGCCACAGAGGGGCTATCTTATTTGTTCAGCCCAGACAAGCACACGGAAGCTCTGGTTTAAGGCAGAGTCTGAGGCCTTAGGTAAGAAGACCCATTTTGGTTCAACTACTAATTGTTGAATTCTGTTTTGAGACTAGATATCTAGCATGGCTTTAAATCCACGATCCTATTGTTTCAGCCTCCCAAGTGCTGTGATTATAGCTGTGTGCTGGTATTTAATTATTGATTTCAAGTGTATAGAGTGATAGAGAATCAATTGCAACTCTTATTTTGGAACATTTTCCTATCAAACCCCCAAATCTAGAAGAATTTAGGGTAGATCAACACCAACGAAAAATAAAACGTGGCTTTCTAGGTTTTGAAAGAAAAACAGTGTTTTGCAAATGTCCCTATTCCCATTCATCATGACTCAATTTTGCTCCACTTCAACATTTTATTGGATATACTCTTGTATGAAGCTTTTACTTTTGGGCCACCAACCTTTTCCCATATCATGATATGGAGACTTATTATTAGTTTTGAATGCTCAGCCTTAACTTAGCTCTTACTTTAATCTGTTTCTCTTTATCTATGTTTTGCCTTGGGGCTTTTTTGTCTTTCCTTCTTTGTATCTTACTTTCCTGCTGTCTGGTAGCTGCCTGGCTTCTGGCCCCAGACATGTTCTTCTCTTTCTCCCTCATTCTCTTCTTCATCTTCTTCTCTCTGCTAGCCTACATTTTCCTACTTATTCTTTCTTCCTGCCAGCTCCACCTATCCCTCTCCTCCTAGCTACGGACAGTTCAGCTTTTTTTTATTAGACTAATCAGGTTCCTTAGCTAGGCACGGTGCAGCAAACACAACACATCTCTACGCAATTAAACAAGCAGAGCATAAACAAAGGTAACACACCTTTCCATCACTAACAAAGGCAACAGAAATGAATGTAACACACCTTCACATAGTTAAACTAATGCTCCAGAGCGTAAACAAATGTAACACATCTTTACATAGTTACAGTGATTTCCACAACAGCTTTCCCTGAATTTGTTCTGAGAAGGGAAGAACACAAAAGCATGAATCTGGTGTCTTGATTGCGTATGTGTTGGCAGCCAGAGCATCGCATTAGTTAATCCACTAGCAGATTAATTCTAAGGATCTCTTAGCTGTGGCAAAGTCCATCTTCTTAGGTAACGTCAGAATTTTCCAAGATGCTTATTCTATGCAGTGGTTGTGGAAATGCAAAATGATAAGCAGCAGCATGCAGAACACAGGGACGGGCACGTGGCTGATCCACAGTCACTCTCCACTGACTGTGCCATATGGAGCTTCAGAATCAAGTGGTGTTCCGTAACTCAAGTGCGGGGGACACTATATCTTCTGAAACTCTCAGCTGGCTTGAAAATCTGAAAGATTTCCAACCATTATCAGACCATTCCATTAGAGCTAACATTGTGTGTGTGTGTGTGTGTATAAACACACATATGTAAAGTTATATGTGTATACATAAAATGCATTTGTACACACACACACATGCATACACATGTTTATATGTATATAAAACCTTTCCTTCTTCTCACTTACCACAGAGCTAAGGTAAGTGTCTGATCCTAACCTGATTTTTTTTTTTCCTGAAAGATGTTTCTCTGTAGCTTTGGAGCCTGTCCTGGAACTAGCTCTTGTAGACCATGCTGGTCTTGAACTCATAGAGATCCACCTGCCTCTGCCTCCCGAGTGCCAGGATTAAAGGCGTGTGCCACCACTGCCTGGGTCCTAACTTGGAGTTTTAAAGCATGCATAAAGTTCTGACCACTCAATATATTCTTTTCAAAATGTTGAGAGAACCAGTGTGCGGTGGAACAGCTGAAACTCCAGGAAGAAAGGCTTTCAATAAACGTATACCAGTATGAAACAAAATAAGCCCACATACTTCACTGCAAGGGCTTCTTCTATGGAAACCCTTGTTTAAAGATGGGCTGGGCTGAAGCGTGGGTAACAGGTTGTTTGTGCCTATATCTTCAAAAGATTCAACACCCAGTTTGTCCTTTTCTCCAGTCCTACCGTTTTTTCACTTTGAGATTGGGATATTGTTCATAGCGCATTGCTTGTGAATATATTAAAGAGGTGATTCACTGACTGTAGAGAAAGCAACAGAGAACGAGATTGTGAAAACAAGAGCGTGACCATACAGGAGACAATGGAGGGGATGTGCTGACTGAGTCTATGCCAATTTGACAGAGGCTAGAATCAACTTAGAGGAGGGAACCCCAACTGAGAAAATGCCTCCATAAAACTGGGCTGGAGGCAAGCCTGTAGAGCATTTTCTTAATTAGTGATGGATATGAGAAAGCCCAGCCCATTGTGGGTGGAGTTATTCCTGGGTTAGTCGTTCTGGGTTCTATAAGGAAGCAGGCTGAGCCAGTAAGCAGAACCTCTCTATAGCCGCTGTATTAGCTTCTACCTCCAGATTCTTAGCCTGTTTGAGTGAAGGATTTCCCTAGGTGATGGATTATGGATGTGTAAGTAAGCTAAATGCACCCTTCCTCCCAATTTCCTTTTGGACATGTTTCATCATAACAATAGGAACTCAAACTAAGACAGAACTAGGATAGTGGGGTATTGCTGTGATAGACCCGGCCATGGGACATTTAGGAGAACTGTGGAAGAACTTCGGAACTCTGGGCTGGAAAAACCTTTGAGTGGGCTCTTCTGTAGGAACTTGGAAGACAAGAATTGGGAGCAGCACGAATGATGGAGATCTGGCTTGTGAAGTTTCAGAGGGAAGATACGACTCTACTGGGCCATTTGCGTGAAGACTGTTGACGCTGATCAGCTGGGGCTGAAGTATCAGCTGTGATGAACACGAACCCAGAACCACTAATGACAACCCTTAGTTTTGCTGGGACACTGGATATTAGTTTGTTGGGGCTGAAGAATCCACTGTGATTAAGAAATCTGCATTGTTGAGGTGAAGTCTTCTGGGAAGTGTTTTCTCAGAGTCAGTGCATGCAAGCTGCGCTCAGAGGTGGCCAAGGTTGTAGCTCGTGCTGGCAATCAAACTCTGTCACGTGTAAGAGTGTCTCAGGTGCTAGTGGTTTTGAAGGCATGAAGGGATCATGGAGAAAAGCTGAGGCTTGGTACTGTGAGAGACCTGGAGAGGCCATAGGGGAAGGTACAGCTGGGGTGCCAGTTGAAGCCCCAGAACTGAAGGGATCATGGAAAACAGCTGAGACTTTGGACCATGAAGAGAGTCCAGCAGAGGGGCAGCCCAATTACAGCAGAAGACCCCAGCTCTTTGGAGATGGCAGTGCCACGGGATTACTACCAAGTAAAACAGCAGAAGTGGGATGGGGATGACCTAAGCTTAGAAGACAAACTGTGTGTGTTCTAGAGGAAAGAGCTGGAGAAGTGACCCAAATTCCTTGGAGAACCCCAGAGTATTGTAAGTCCTAGATATTGAACGTTGAATTATTTATACTATTGGGGTGTGGTGTTGTTTTGTTCAAATTGTGACTGTGCCCTGGTCCTTCCTCCTTGAAGTAAGGAAGTATTTAACTTATGGTTGACTTTATAGGAACCCACAGTTGAGAGATTGAATTTTTAAGAGAGATTTGGTTTTTAAAAGAAACTGAGAGTGGACTTGCACAGTGTTTGAACTGGTAAAGACTGTGAGTCATTCAAGTTTGTGATATGTTTTATATTTGTGATATTTATCAATCTGAGATCTTGAGGATGAATGCGGGGGAGGTCATGTCTTAAAACATGGGTGCCAAGCTGCCGAGGGGTCAATTTTGCTGTTTAGTTTTATGTGTGTTTGTCACAGGCTAAATTATCTAAGAGGGGGAAACCCCAGTTAATAAAAGGTCTCCATTAGATCAGGTTGGAGGGAAGTCTAAAGAATATTTTTAAAATTAGTGACATAGGAATACCCTACCTCACTGTAGATGGGGCCATTCCTGGTCCTGGGTTCTATAAGAAAACAGCTTGAGCAAGCCATGAAGAGTAATTCAGTAAGCAGCACCGCTCAATGGCCTCTGCATCAGCTTCTGCCTCCAGATTCTCAGTCTGTTTGAGTTCCTTTCTTGACTTCCTTCAGACGGACTATGGATATGGAAGTATAAGCTGAATAAACCCTTTCCTCCTCCACTTGTTTTTGGTCATGGTGTCTCATCATAGCAATAGTAACTTTAACTAAGAGAGTGGAGGGTCAAGACTTAAGGTTGGAGACATCTAAGGTTCTTTTAGAGGAAATGAAGACAGGCAAGGACCTCGTTTGGCGTCTGCGCACTGCACACAGTGCGGAAAGAGTCAGAAGACATTGCATCCTTTATGAACTAGTCACAAGTTGCCTTCAAATGGAGACTCAGTGGCAGTGAATACCTCCCAACAGGGACACGGTTCAGTGGGAAGGGAGTGGGAAAAAAGGAGATAATGTTTGGTTTCACGCTGTATAATCTTTCATCATAGTCACAAATATGACTTTTATTGCCCTTGAAACCAGTTTTTCATGATCTACAATAATTTTGTTTCTACTCCATGACCATAGATGACTTCAGAGAGAGGTTTCCCCTTAGCTCCTCTGTGTCTACCAAGTTAATCAGTGGAGATAGAAACTATTCTTGTGTCACAAATCTCAGGACTCTCTCCTACCTCCTGATCCTACTCAGGACCACAGGAATAGGAAGGCAACTTTTCAAGTTCACATCCCAGGGCCATTCACTCATGCCCTGTGATAGCTATCATCATCATCATCATCATCATCATCATCATCATCATCATCATCATCATCATCATCATCATCATCATCATCATCATCATCATGTAGTATAGCATCCGGCTAAGAAGGTTGAGAACTTGCGTTTGTAGCTATTGACTCTTTTACAAGTGTGTTCTGAAGCACTCAAGTC
>NC_022032.1:7713914-7719956 GCF_000317375.1 Microtus ochrogaster
CTATCATCATCATCATCATCATCATCATCATCATCATCATCATCATCATCATCATCATCATCATCATCATCATCATCATCATCATCATGTAGTATATAGTAGGACAGAGGTTCCCAGCCTGTGGCTTGCAATCCCTCTACCAAACCTCTATCTCCAAAAGTATTTATATTATGATTCATAACAGCAAAATTACAATTACGAAGTATCAGTGAAAATAATTTTACGGTTGGGGGTCACCAGGACACGAGGAACTGTATTAAAGGGTTTCAGCATTAGGAAGGTTGAGAACCCCTGTAATAGGAGAGATCTAGGGGAGCAAGCCTGCCCTTGGGCATCACCTCTCTGTTAGTATCGACTGTGTTTCCACGTGGATACAGGTGTTCTAGATCTCTGGCAGCAGTGATAATTTCCCTACTCACCACCAGACAGTATTGAGAAATGCCAGGTTCATTTCTCTTGAGCTCCTCATCTCAGTCTAATTATAATCTAAATAGGAGGAAAACATATAGTTTAAAGAACGAATAGGAGAGCCCATCAGATTTAAACAGTCTGCCAGGAAGGCAAGTCAAAGGAGAGGAGATATCATGGGAGTCTTCTCAAATCCAGTTCCTCTCTGGCTAAAGTGAAAGGGATATTCTTATTCAAGTGATGGGAGGTCTTCCTAAAGTACCAGGTCAGGGTTGCAGACACACTTCAGAACAGTGAACATGAGGGATGGAGTTCATGACAGCCACCTCTGATGTGTTCATTTATTAGAGTCAGTTTGTTTTATTTTATCTATAAGATAGCCTTTCTCAGTGTCTTCTGGATTCAAGGCAGGAAAACAGTGTTCAAGTGCTTGGCTGTTAATGGATGTGCAAGAGAGGGATGCTGAAGCAGGTATAACATGACACCGTGAGACATTTCCCAACAACTCAAGGCTACTCAGATCCCATCTAAGGATCCCTCTGTCAAAAGCGTCTCAACATAATTATAACTGAGACTTAAAATCCCATTAACACCGAAGTGTTCTTGCCAGACCCATCTGTCACACTTGCCCACAGTCTCTAGTTCCCCCTCCTCTCAGAATGATCTGACCTTCACACCCCTCTTCAGGACCACCACTATTCTCTCAGCTTCTCCCTCCATGGTCCTGGAACTGTGTGGATACGTTTTAGCTATCAGCAGGCACCGGACTCACTCTAGTGCTTAATCACCCACGGAAACCATTTGTTTAAGCAATTAAGAATGTGGAGCGAGGGCATTTCCAGCAGGTACTGACCATGCAGAAACGCCAACTGCCTATACCCTTGTTAAGGGCTGTTGATCGGCAGGACATGACCTGCTTCAAGGTGGTTGATGACATTTTCCTGGAACATTAGATGCACAAGCTACAAATGCATTCAGAATGGTTGACTGGTAATGGGGGGCACACTTTGGACATGATTTTCTTTAAGGTTAAATGTTTGGAGCATTTTGGCTTTGGTGTGAAGTACACTTGTGATCTCTTTTCCTTCAAAGCGAACAATCTGGGTTTGAGTAACAGAGTGAGGAAAGTATGGGCTGCTTAGAACACTCATTGTGGGGCAGAGTCTGAGGTTCAGGAGGAGTAAGGTATAATGCAGTAGGAGGAAAGATAGAACAAATTATGAGCCTGGTGTAGTAGTGCCTATCATATCAATAGTAGAAAAGCAAAGACAGGAAGGTTGTGAGTTCAAGACCAGGTTGGACTCCATAGTAAAACCTTGTGTCAAACAAAACAGAACTTGGCACCAGGGCTCTAGATGTAGCTATCATTCCTTCCCTGTGTGGTCATGAATAAGTCACTCATAAGTTTACTCATATTAATGTGTGATGTGGACGAAATGATCCTGAAGGTACTTTGAACTCTATTTCCTAAGTAGAACTGGACGTTTCTATCACTGGTTTACCAAAGGGAAGCCTGATAGAATTGGAAGCGATGCTCTGTTGGCATTATGTGCCTTTTCTCTGACCAAAATCATGCACACACAGGATTGTGTGTGCCACGTGTTGCTACTTGGCCACTTTGTTGAGCGATTGAGTTGTCTCTGAAATGCTGCGCTTTCCACGTTGTCAACAGTTGCTTGAGTTTCTGAAGTGCCCATCTTACTGGTGATTTTCTGTTGTTCCTGTTCAAGGAAAGCCTCTAATATTAACGACCTGCAAAGGGTAACCTGTAGAGTTCATAATCATTGGGAGAGTCTTTATGGTTTCATTAACTGGAGTTCAATTTAGAAGATAGTTTTGAATAATGAATGGGCTCTTGACAAACAGAATCAATATGAGTGAGGATAGTCTTGTGAAGTCATGGACCCAGAACAGCATACAAAGATTAGGACTGAGGACTTTTTTAACCTTCTGGAGATACAGTGCAGCTTGGATCAGCAGAACAGAAAAGAGTATGGCCTCTTGTTGGAAAACACGACTCAGGGTCTGGGGATGTAGCTCAATTTGTAGGGTACTTGCTTAGCATTCATGAAACTCTTGGTTCATTTCTCCAGCACCATCTGAAACTGCCATGGCAACAGAGACCTGTTGTCCCACTGCTCAGTAAGCTGAGGCAGGAGAAGTAGAAGTTCAAGGCTATCCTCAGCTTCATAGCTAGCTAGAGATCAACCTGTGCTACGGGACTCTCTAAAATGGCAAGCCCGTATTCTGGGATTGAGAACACACTTGGCTGTTTGTATGTCTGAAGCTGTCTGTCCACCTAATATGATCATGTCAGTCTCACATCCGCTCTAGGATATGATGTACAACTCTCCAGATGCAGTTGAGGCTCACGTGGGCTAAATACCATTTTCAATGCCATGCAGCTAAATCCAGACACTACTGTGTATCTGTCTGGCTTGAGTACCTATTACATGACTAGTTTCTCAGAGGAAATCATGGTACAGATAACCTGCCTTCAAATGTTTGGCAGCAAACTATGAATTTAATGCATTTAATTTTAAGATCAAATGAAAGGTAACTCTTCATTGATGATTCCTATGTGCCAGTTCCTGTCTCAAGTGCCTTATGCATGTGGATTCATTTAATGTTTACTGAGTGATTTGAAAACCGCTACTGTTACTAACTTCATCTTACAGGGAAAGAACAGCCAATGTGAAGCCAAGCAGTGTGCCTAATAACCCAGAGACACTCGCTTGTGGGGTTAAACCACCAAGACCGTTGCAGTAGGCCCTCTTGGTGCCTTTTTAAAAAATACTTGTTTCTTTGGGTTTTAGAAGGAAAGAGTCCAAAGGAATACATTGCTGTGTGTGAGAGTGTTAGCCTCCATGCCACATGGTTTAGTTATCATAATTAAAGGAGGGAGTTTCGGGCAGAGAGAATTTAGATGTTTCTGTGACTCCACTAGTAACTAGAGAGGCTTCAGGGAGACACACAGCCTGCCCTCATATGGGGACAGCAGAATTCACCTCTGGCAAGAGAAACAAAAGACCGAAACATGAGCTGCTATTGATTGATTTCTTCTTAAATAGTAGAAGGGAATAGGCAGATGATCACTCAGTGTTTTGAAGATTTAGGGTGGCATTAATCAAATCTCTAAATGAACTAGGCAGACTTACAGGGAGCAGAGAGGTTACCTAGAGGTCATTACATGCTGAGTGTTTCCACTGCCACAGCCACTGCCCCTAACTCATTTAATTTTTCCTAAAAACTGATAAAATCAAGAGGGAGGAGATTCTATGGGGTAGAAAGGGCCCGGGGTTGAAGAATTGGGAAACGAACAGAAATCCTTAGCAATTTAGTGGCCTCTGTGTGAGTCAATAGTGTAATATGATTACAGAAAAGAAAACTAAGAAGAATGCGGATGGTCGCACGTCCACCATCACACATAAAGTATGCAGAATAAAGAAGAGCAGAGGCGGTGGGTTCCTTTTACTGTGTTAGAGTTAATGTGGATTAAGGGATATCAGTTCTGTGCACCACGCTCAGAGAGAGCACATCTGGCACAGAGCCAACAAGCTTCCAGCCATCAATCCCAAAGGGAGGGGAGTGTTACAACTAGGCAGTGGCGAGGGCTAGAAGAGATGCCTTCCCCAAGAGACGAGAGCGAGCCTGATGCTCGTGGACCTGGGGGATGGTATGTCCTAGACAGTGAAGAGGAATTGCAGCCATTCAAAACAATAAATAGAATTCATTGTACCAAGTGCTCTTGGTAGTTGTGTTTTGTTAACCAGGGATTGCTTAACAATGTATTGCCATTTCAAAATGGTGCCTTCTCCTAAGTCTCTCGAATATCTCTACTTGATTCTCTCTTAGAGTCTTTATCAACACTTGAATTTATGATGTTCAGTCCTTTTCAAGACTGCTCGTTATCCTGTTTCAACTTGCTACATTCCCAATGCTTAGAGTAGTGTATTAGACAAAGCACACGCTCCATCGATATTAATAATATATATCACTGGCTGATTGAATGAATTGGTGCAGCATCAGCAGCAGATGTAGGAAGGCTGAAGGGAGAGAGGGTGGTATTTATGTCTCAGAAATCTGATCCGGAGACTGGATGGCTGTCAGGTGGAGGCCAGGTTGCATGGCCATTTTTAGACTAGTGGTTTTATGAACTCTAGGAGCTGAAGGGAAAGGATCAGAATGGCCTTCTAGCTCTGTGAGGATTTGATAGACACTGTGGCTCTGAACTGTTGCCATGAACTGGGCAGGCAGAATCCTAGAATGAAAGCTAGAATATTTATGTTCACGGAAAAACGTTCTAGATTGCTAAAAATTTCATTTTGGTGGACTTTGGTACCATGAGAGAGCTTGGGTATTTTTTATTGGAATGTAAAAATTCCATGGACGTTGTTATCAGGGCTCACTTCAGAACTGGAGGCTGCAGATGGAAGACGTGAGTGTGGAAGGCATTAATGCCCATTCTCTCTGAAGGCTTGACTTTTCCTAGTATTGTGGATGCTGGCAAGCCTTAAAATCCCTGGGGGAATAGATGAATTGCCAATCTCTTCTTGAGATTCTTGGTCTGAATTTTGCTCTTTTTCTAAGGACTCCGGTCAATGAATTAGGTAGACTCCAACTCAGATTATCTTACCTTAACCTGATGATACACACAAGAACCCTATTTCCATGTATGTCACATTCATGGGTATTCAGAAGATTTTGTTTCATTTCGTGTGTAGGGCAGGAGGGAGAGGTTGAAAGGGAGGGGGAGAGTGGTAGATAGGGATAGGTAGAGAAAGAGAGAGAGAGACCAAATGGGAGAAAATTAATTATGTCCAAAAATGCAAATATGCACATGAGAGAAGATAATTTTCAAAAATGTGAATATGCAAATGACCTCTAGCTAGTGTATAGGTCTTTATGGCTATGCTGAAGATTAGTGCATACAGAGTAACACATTGAACAAGGAGGAGACCAGGTTTACTTGAGGCTTCTGCAAAGAAAGTCTGACAGATCTGAGCAAGGACATAATGTCCCTGCTGTTGATGGTAAGCTAAGGACATCTAGCCCCCAGATAAACACTAGCTGTGTTCAGTGAACAAGAGAAGTCACCTTGACTCACTGATGGCTATAATGACGATTGAAACTAGACTAAGCTTACAAATGTTTTAAGAAATAAGTTTTGAAAATGAATACTGAGTTGGGTTTGAACTGTGTGTCATTTCTGGCTCGTTACAGGATTGGATGTATTTGTTTTGAATTATACCTCTCCACCCTAGTTTTACTTTCATCTGCTTCAGGTACCTACTGCTAACTTCAGAATCTTGCAAAGAAATGCAGAAATAATTGATACAGTTTAAACAACTTTGGTTAAAAGATTTTGCTACCATTGTTACATTTTATTTTTATTACTCTCTACCAGGCCTAATTCATAAGTTAAACTTCAGTGCAAGTATGTGTATTTATCTCCGTGGGAACAACCACAACATCTCTACAGAGTTGGGCCCTGCCCAACAGGATTGTGGGCATCCACAAACGAATGCAGCATAAACAAATAAAACACACCTCAAACTAATATTCCACGACAATTATGTTTGGGCATGTACGTATACACACATATACACACATACACACACATGTACACACACA
>NC_022032.1:7721151-7734334 GCF_000317375.1 Microtus ochrogaster
AGTGGGATGGAGGAAGGTTGGACAGGGGAGCACGGAACCTCATTAACTTTTTGAGAATTTCCCATATGTATACAATGTATTTTGTCTTTTGGATGACAGCCTAGCCTTTAACAACAGAACTATCTCTTTCTCATGTACTTCGATCATATTTACTCCACACTTCTGCCCCTATCTCTTCCTAGCTCTATCCCTAGCTCCTCATCTCACTCTTCCACCCCCTCCAAACTTCACATCCCGTCTTCTCATTTTAAATGGTTTATCGATTCCAATTTATGATCCCCTTATACTTATGGGGTTGGGGACATGCACTGGAACACATGGTCTGCTTATCAGGGACCAGATTCTTATAAAGCAAAAGGTTTCTCTCCTTCCCAGAAATCCTCAGTTGTTGTAGCATTTCAGCTGTGAATGGGGGGTTCCTGAACCCCTCTTTTTCCATGCTAGGCTAATAACTGACTTGATCTTATGCAGGCAGCCATAGTTACTGTGAGTTTGCAAATAAGGCAATTATCTCATCTTTGTTCAGACCTTGTTTAGGCCGTAATGTTGGTGACATCTTTTGTGTGTAGCTTCTGATGTTAGTAGGAAACACAGTCTTGTAGCAAACTCCCTGGTCCTCCGTCTTCCTACAATCTTTCCTCCCCTTCTTGCACAGTGATCCCTGAGCCTTAAGTGAGGACGTTGTTTTAGAGATGTTTCCCTTGCTCTATATTTTGATTGGTTGCGGTTCTCTGTAGTGGTCTCTGTTGCAGAGATGTTTCCTTGTTGATGTCTATGCTATTATAATCGTGAGAAAAAGAGACATTTTTAAAAAAGTCTGCACAGTTACCTTCTCTGAAGGAATAGCCTATACCCTATTTTTGCAGACATCGTAGAAGTTGTTCAAAATGTTTTCAACATTGGGTTTTAAGGCAACACTAGTACAAAGCACCTGTCTCCTTATGAATTTGCCACATTGGGGGAAAATGGGGCACATTATACCACAGTGAAACACAGAACAGGGGCCTCAACTCGCATACTTTCAGTAACTTACATAACTTATACTGTTCAATCCTTATGTCCTAGTATTGAGTGTAAGGTTGAAATGTTTATTTTTTATTTTATTTTATTTTTGGCAAAAAGGGATGGATAGCTAGCTAGCTGTAAATAGTACTTTCATCTAAACTATACCTGGAGCAGAGGAAATATGAGAACATGCTCACACGTGTTGGCGATGCCACAATAGTGGCAGATAGGGTAAGACAAAAAGTCGCTGTCTCTAGTGACAGAGTCCTAGAAGCTGAGTTGACACAAGGCCGTTCAAGGTTAATTGTTTTTTACAGTTTTGATTTGGGAGCCCTTGGAATATGTTGCTTGTTTACAGATGATTAGGAAATAATTGCCGGTGTGTTTTAGTCATTTTGGTGGTTGTAAGCCTGGTGTTTAATGCCTGAACCATCTCTCTAGCATGGTGATTTTTTTTAAAAGCTGTATTTGGTTAGCCTGCACAGGCATACCCAGGATGTGAGGATGGTATGCTTCTTTTTCAGATCCTTGCTCCTTCTTAAAATCTCTGGCCCCAGACAGCAATACAATCACAACTTCCCCGCCATTCTGAGGAGTGGGCTTACGTGAGTTTATGGGGGGGAGTCACTTTCGGTTTTATTCCTCTGTTTTAGTTAATTATATACAATAAGAAAATATTGTCATCATCATCATCACAAAAAGTAGGCAAACCCACAAATAATAGAATAATGCAAACCAGCACCCAGTGTCTTTTGCTTCTACAGCAGGGGGAAGTTGAAGGTCCCTCTGATTTGCTGTTGGGAAACTGATTTCTGCTCTTCTTTTCCCCAAGAAGGCCTCCCCTTGAGCTGTCAGTAGAAACAGAAAAATAGAGAGAGGTTCTGTGAAAAGGGTGAAGAGTCTGGGTAAGAAAGATAATGTGAGTCAAAACCAAAAACTGCCAAAATATCACATTTCATGAGCTGAAGTCCTATCAGCCGCTCAAGAATGCTTCTCTTGCTCCCGTGTCCCTTTAACTCCCAGGAGGAAGCCACTCCACCTTCTAAACACCCACTGTGCACCATCCAACCAGTTACTTCCCTGCTCTGGAGGTCAGCATGTGTTCTGGGCCAGAGGAGAAATTAGTCTGTATATTAATCCATTTCTCATTATTATGATGAAATACTTGATAGGGGCTGACCTTTTAAAGATAAGGGTTTTAATTAGGAAATAGTTCTGGAGGTTTCAAGTCCAATACTTGGTGGCCCCGTTGATGTGGTCTTTGGCGAGTGTCTAGTCTGTATCATGACAGGAGCACGTACAGCAGTGGGGTATAAGTCTTAACAGGAAGCCACGGAATTTCTGAGATCCCACAGTCATTTCCACAAGTGTGTCCCAATGACTCAAGGACTTCCCACAAGGCCTCTCCACTCTCCAAAGCTTTATCTTTTCTCACATTGCCACATTGAGAACAAAGACTCTAATATATGACCTAGGGCAAAAACTGCATCCAAACCATAGCAGTATTCAATTTATTTTTTCATCTCCTGCTGCTGACCCCAGGGTATGAAATGAAAGGCACAGAGCCATTAGACATGTATTCAAATATTAGCTCTGCAATTTAAGAGCTGAATGTGGGTAAATGATGAAGTCACTCTGTAAATGATTTTTTACATTTGTAAAATGGATACGATCATAATCCTGACTGTATAGGGTTGTTGTGAGCATTATAGGATTAAATTAAACCATGCGTGAAAGGGATTATCAGAATGACTGGGATATTGTTAGTGCTCTTAAAATCATTATGTCATTAGGAGGCAAACAATTTTGTGACTGAACAAGAAGATGGCAATATGCCTTATGTAATATCCTATATCATCATAATTTCTCTTTCAGAATATCCCGAATCAGTTTTTTCTCAGTCACCAGGTTCCTTGTTGTTTTTAAAGAGGCAGTTCTCCCAGAACTCTTGTCTGTCTGGGCTTCAAGGTGCCCTGTTGGGGAGGATCGAATTGCACCACTACAATTTTCTCCACAGTTAGCAGAACAGCACACCAGAGTTAGACTCCAGCATGCTGAACCATCACTCAGTGCAGAGGAGCTGCAGAAGGGACCGATGGCAGACAAACAGGCTATTCAGACCTCTGTGTGTGCTCTCCGTTTTCAGAATGAGTGAGGCCAAAAGTTACAGGAAAAGCTAAAGTAAGTTAGCCCAGAGAAACATTTTTATGTCAAGGAACTCTTTAATAGATACATGTCTTATAGGTTGAATATCTAATATATGGCAGACACTACCAGGTGCTGGTGCACAGAGATGAACGAAATAGATCATTTCCCTTTGTGTGACTCGTTGACAAGTAGGGACAGAATGGCTCATAAGTAGGTAAACAAATCCACCAATATCTAATTATAGGATGCTAGTATCCTACAGAAAAAGCTATTATAATGGACTATGAAGGAAGATCACACGATGCATGCCTTAATTGGCAAAATTGAAGGTGCAACTTCAAGGACAAAGGGGAAGTTACTAAGAGAGGATCCCTAACAAAGAATGGCAAAACAAAGGGGTAAGGAAAGGATAGCCTTCGCTGGGCCCGGGAACCAAAAAGATGAAGTTAGTTAGGATGCTGTGGTAGGGGAGGCGTGAGTCAGAACAGGTAGGGCATGAGCAAGGAGCAATGTCAAGCATAAGCTTTCCAACTGTGGTATTGGGTTTGAGAACGAATGTGGAGGAAGGGGAAATGGATTGAAGGGCACCAAAGAGCAAAAGTCTCCATCTCCTTCCTCTTTCTCTTCCATTCCTCCCTTTCTGCCTTTTGTTCTTTTCCTTCTCCAGTTAGCACATGAGCACTTACATCTCCAGGTATTTTGTAACACTAGAGAGAGTGAGCTAAACAAAAGAGCAAGAGATTCAGCCTTGGTGTCCGTGTTGGTGAGTTTATGGTCAGCTTGACATAATCTAGATCCATCTGGTAGGAAGAAGGCATACTTGAGAAAATGTCTCCATCAGATTGGTCTGTAAACAAGTCTGTGAGGGCATTTTCTTGATTAATACTTGAATGTGTGGGGGGAGACCACTGTGGTGGTGTCATCCCTGGGAAGAGATCCAGGGTTATATAAGAGAGAGCGCTGAGATCAAGCTGTGAAGTAAGACAGTAAGCATCTTTCCTTGGTGGTCTTTTCTCTTATTCCCACCACCAGGTTCCTGACTTAGGTTCCTGCCCTAATTTCTCGTTATCATGTTATAAGGAGAAATAAACCCTTTCCTCCCCAGGATGCTTAGGTTATGGTGATTATCACAGTGACAGATGATGCATGATCTATGCCTAGTATTCTGTTCAAAGTGACTGCTGTTGGGATCCAGTAGAGAGGGTGGTGACGTCGTTAAGGAATGATAATGAAGATGAAGAGGCCCTGACGGATTTGACACCCCTTTCTCTCACTCCACCACCCACACATGGGCTTACAATATTTTTACTATTTATATTTCATTTACTCTTGATTCTTACAAAGCGATTTCTTTAGACCTCCTGCCCTATGCTCCTCTACTTAGATGTCATGTGATTTCACGTCTCATCTCCCAAAATGATGAGGAGAAAAGCAAGAAAAAAGATGGGAAGCAGAAATTAACATATGAATTAGAACATGAGTCAAAGGAAAGGCAAAGATGTCTATGAGGAGTAGAAGGTGGCAGAAGGCCAGCACTAGGTACCATCTGATGAAGAAATAGATGGTGTCACAAGAAAAGGATAGGTTAGCATGATTCATTGTAAACTCAATTTCCCCACTAATTTTCAGATTTTGACACTGGTGTTGGCTTGAACCTTGGACTCTAGCTCTAATGAAAATGGCTTGTTTTATAAGGGGCCATCAATAATCTGAAATTTTGGTTCTAGAAAGACAAAAGAGGGCAGGCAACTTCCCCCATAGGATTCTTCTTTCCTAGTCACTAACTCTCTAAGACTATGGGCAATTAATCTGTTGAGTATGAATTGAGCTATACTACAGGTATACCATGCACTGGAGTTTTAAAGGCATCTCAAGAATATAAACTATCTTATTTGTGATTTTTATATTTATTCTAGGTTGAAATAATATTTTGGGTTCTTAGACAAATAATTAAAATTAATTCTACCTATTCTTATCTATTGTTGTAAATATGGCTGCCAAAACATTAAAATTATATATATATGATTCATATTTATGATAGATACTAGCACCACTATAAATAACTGACTCTAATTAAGAATAATGCATTTAGGATATTGATGCATGCTATATATAATTTCTAAGTTTATTAAACAAGCTTTAATGTACAGACTTAGCATGTTTTCATTAAAAAGGGATCAAGGTATGTAGAAAGAGAATAAGTAACTTTGTTTAAACAAGTAATCGGATAGAGGCAGAGCTGGGTTTTCATCCTGCCTCAAGAACTCACATTCTTAATTCGTCCATTTTCCTACCTCTTGGTACCATTTTGAGAGTCACTAGGCAGGCATAGGAGGCCAACAATTAGTGACTCTATTAACAAATTTAGGTCATAAGAAAAAAAAAACAAAAGTTATGTTACTCAGAATGGTGAGAAATGGGATAGAAGATGGAGCAGAATTCTAGCAATGGAAATGTTAGGTTTTGTGGAGGGCTAGAACCTTGTCACTATTCCATAGCGACAGTGCATGGTTGCTATGCCCTACTCAATGATGCTTTAATCAAGAGACTGCATACACAATGGCCCACAGTGCTAAGATAGAGTGGAATAATTCTCATTTCTCAGTGGTGTCCCCAGCTCCTGTAGCATCATAGCCCAAAATGTTACCCATGTTTGTGGGGCTGTTGGTGTAATCAGACCTACTGGACTGTAGTAGTATAAGGTATACCATATATAGTTACACACAAAATGCTTGATCATGATATCACTGGACAGATATCTCAGTACTTATGACAACATGAGGACCTGAGTTCCATTCCTAGCTATGTATGGATATATAAATCGTCAGGTATGGTGGTTCATGCTTGTAATCCTAGTTCTGGAGAGTCAGTAAACATGGTCCCTGTTGCTCATGGGTCAGCCAGCCTAGCTTAATCCATGAGTCCCTTGTCCCAGTGAGAGACCCTGTCTCAAAAACAAGGTAGTTAACATGCAAGGATAAATGAAACTGAGCTTTTGCTTCTGGTCTCCAAACATTTACCTGTAGTGCACCTGCTTACACACATGTACCTATACACACTTGAACAGGCACACGCACACACACCTGGACACCTGCATGCACACATAAAACAAACAGCTTATGTATTATGCTACATTTTATCAGTGATTTAAAGTGTACTTCTATTGATCAAATTGTTTACCAGGTAGCCATGGTGTCACATGGCAATAACCCCAGTACTTGGGAGGCAGAGGCAGGAGAATAAAGGGAAACAAGACTAGGAGAGGCTACAGAATAAGACTATAGAGAATTTCTTTTTCATTGTTGTGAAGCAATATGCCTTTGCTGTCTGCAGTAGACTACATAGTTTATGTTCACTGCATCACTTAATTGCAATGTTTCTCTCCTACTTGATTCAATCTCATGTTGTTTCAATCATATCCCCTAAACACACACACACACACTCACAGTAGCTAGTATGAGGTTATACTGAGTAATTGACCTGAAGTAGAACTATGTGTTTATGAAGCCCCACAGAGATGAAGAATCTGCTGCTGGTGGCTCACTAGTCAGGTTTGATTCATTTTGTCACACTCACTGATACTGAATGACAAGGAGAGAGCTACAGTAACTGTTAAGGGATCTGCTTCGTTGAAGCAATGACACTAAGAAAACTTTTGAGAAAGGCCTGTGTCAGACATGGAGAGACTTCTAATGCTTGGACCAAAGATAGAGCTCACACAGAATACTCCATGCTCTCAGCGCTGTCCCCATGGCTGCCAATGGGAAAGGATTGAGAGCAAAGTTGAATGAAAAGATGAAACAGGATATTTTGTGGAAGTTATTGCTAATTCTATGGGTTTAAAACAATTTGAGAATCATTATTTATTTCATTATTTATTACACAACATGAAAGGTGCATAGTGAGTCTCTAATGCCGAAGTGAAGGCAGTTGAAAAATTTCTGGAAGCTCCATACAAGCTGTTTGTGGAGGGAATTACTTGCTTGAATGTATTTGGTGAGCATGGTCTAGCAGAGCCAACAAGATCAATCTGCTACACTCTGAGGCTGAGGTGTGTTCTAGACTGTTCAGTCTAGGTCTGTGGAAGTAGTTAGCATTTGCACAAATGCTAACGTTGCCTAACAGCACATTTTGCCAACGATTCTGTCATTGAGTGATATGCTGCAATGTAAAATAGAACTCTCAGGCAAGCATTCTTGGGTCTTAAGTTCTTTTGCCTCTTTCTTAATCTACTGTAGACTGACAGCTCCATGGCTTTTGTTTGCTTGTGACTTTGACTAGCTTTCTTCTCTCAGCATATGTCTGGTTTGGCTCCTGTGCATCTTGCTGTCTATGATTTATATTCTGTTTGTGATCCATAGGCTGCTGGATGGTTTGAGTCAGATGAATTCCAAAAAGAGTGGTTCTAGTCGGGAGACGTTTCTGCCAGCCTCCCTCATACGTCGTTGGCCTTATGTCTAGCTACATTTGGGACAGTATCCATCACTATTTGGCTGCTATGGACAGCATTACAAATTCCCATGACCCACATCATGATACGATAGTAAGATTTATTATGCCACTAAGTCCATTTGGTCATTTTTTTTTTACTAAGTGTCTACTATGTGTTAGGTACTGTTTATGACACATAGAAACCACTTAATGAAAACAAGAGAAAAGACCCATTCTATCATGGCGCTTACAATCTAACTGGAGAGACAGACAGTAATGAACATAACGAATACAGTATAAAGGTTTCTAAAAGGTGATAAAAAGTATGGAAAAGAAATTAGGTTAGAATAAAGAAATTAGCAGTATTGTTAGAGCAAGACAATAGCCCCTTTGTGACTGGTGTGGGTTGGGGGAAGGCTAGGATTGCAGGAGCAGAATGAGACGGGAGAGAGAACTAGGGTGATGGATTAAAGCAGAAGCAGTGTTGTAGGATTATGAATGATGTTTCCTCTGATTTTACACTGAGTGGACATATCCCGAGAATTAAAACTTTCAGATTATTTTATGGGTATGATTATTTTGCTTACACGTGTGTGCCATATGCCCATCTGGTGATCTTGGAGGCCAGAAAAGGGTGTCAGATCCCTTGGGACTGGAGTTAAAGACTGTTGCGAGTTTCCAGGGGAGCCAGGACTCAAACCTGGCTCCCCTGAAAGAGTAACAAATGCTCTTAAGCATGGAGCCAACTCTCCAACCCATAAGGAAATCTGTAGTGTATTCTTTTCTGTATTTGAAGCTTGTTCAGGTGTGTGTGTGTGCGTGTGTGCGTGCGCGTGTGTGCGTGCTTAGGTAGGTGTGTGTGTGTGTCTGTTTAGAGATGGTGTTTCTATCTGTGTCATGGAACTCTCTACACAGACTGAATTCAACTTGAGTTTACAGAGATGTCACTGGCTCTGACTCCCGAGTTCTGGGATTAAAGGTGTGTGCCACCATTCCAGGTCATCTAAAAATTTTTAACAGAAAGAATCGTACTCTTTGCTTCTTGAGAATATGCTTTGCAATAATTATGAATGCTAGCCAGGTGGTGGTGGTGTATGCCTTTAATCTCAGCACTCAGGAGGCAGAGGCAGTTGGAACATTGTGAGTTCAAGGCCAGTCTGGTCTACAAAGTGAGTTCCAGGACAGCAAAGCTGTTATACAGAGAAAACCTGTCTCAAAAAACAAAACACAACAACAAAAACCTCTCAAACAAACAAACAAACACAAATCAAAAACAAAACAAAAAACAAATACACAGAAAAATCACTCATGAATACAAGGAAGCCTGTACAGTGGCTTCTCAAATATCTCAACAAGGGATCATTATTTGTATCTGGATATTAGACATAAATTATGGTTGCCAAAAGTAGCTATTTCTGGTTATATTTTAGAACTAGAAACAGTATGCTCACAGATTGGTTGTATAGAGTAGAATAAAGTGTGATGTCAGAGATAATTTTAAGACTGGCTATTGGCAAGATGGAGTTACAATGGAGATAAGACAGTACTGGTCATTTCCTTGGAATATAAGGAATTTGGGTTGCATTGGCTGAGAAAAATGTAGGCATGCAGGCAGAAATGCAGAAGAAAGTCATTATATGAATTAATGTTTACAATGGAATTCTGGGTTGAAAATCTGTTTTTATTTTTTAAATACATTTTAATTTGAAACAGAATTACATCTTTCCCCATTATGTCCAGCCCCTCTGAGGGGCCTCCAATGTCCTCCTCCATTCAGATAGCCTCTTTTTCTTGATTATTGTTACACTTGTGCATATATTTGTATATGTGCATGTACTAATATATAAATACAGTGCGTTGAGTCTGTTTTTATTGTGTGTATATGGTTTTAGGATTGACCATTATGCCTTGGACAACCAATAGAGGAACTTATCTCTGAGAAAAGCTACATCTCCTTCTCTGAGCAGTTGTCAGTTTCTTGTAGATCTTTTTTTTAGGGGTAGGACCTTGAAAGATTTTCTAGCTTCCACGTTAGCCTATTCATTGACGGTGCCGCAATTCTGGTCTTGTTTGTACAGCCACTTCTAGGAGGGACTTTCTGAAATGCTGGCTCTTATTATCTTTCTGCCCCTTCTCTCATGATGTATCCTGAGCTCTAGATGCAGAAACTGTGATATAGATGTAATTATTGGGCCCCTCCACAACCTGTTGATCTCTATGTTTGAAAACAGTGAAGGTAGGTGGTATTTGAAGCAATCAGACTCATTAAGAGTATTAAGATAGTGAAGGTAGATAGGAAAGCCAAGAGGATTGAAGAATGGAGCCATTCTGGAATGTCCAAACATTAGTTGTCTCATGCAGAGGAGAAAAGTTCAGTAGATGACACAGAGACGTCACTGGTGATAGACAGGTAGAACACAGAATATGCTGTCTTGTTAATTGGAGTCAAGACAGTGCCAGGAAGAAAATAGTGAGGCACTGGATGAAGTTATGCTGATGAGCTAAGAATGAGAGCTAGCTGACTGTTATTATATTTTAGAATGTTCAGGTGGTTCCCAACTTTTGATAAAAAAGCAGTTTGCGTAGAGTGAGTGGCATGGTGGATATTGACGGAAGTGGTTGCGGAGATTTTGGTTTGTTTTAAATGTTTCGCCCAAAGTTCACATGTTAGAAATAATTTCCAACGCGAGCATGTTGGAAGGTGTACCTCCTAAGAGGTGATCGGGTGGGGTTATGAATGGATCAACGTTCTTATCACTGCAGCAGGTTGGTTATAAAGGTGAGTTTGGCTCCTTCTTGCTCGCTTGCACTTTCTCTATTCTTCCTTCTTTATGCTGCTTTGTATTCTAATTATCCCCCAAAGGCTCAGGTGCTGAAGGCTTGGTCTTACACACACTGGTGTTCAAGGTGATTAGACTGTGAAAGGATGTAGTCCATCATGAATCCATTTATTGATGGATACATAGCCTCATAGGCTCTGTAGTGGTGGGAACTTCAGAGATGGGGCACAGAAGTAGATCACTGGGCGTGCACCCTTGAGAGGTACTGTTGAAGCATTCCTCCAGGAGCAAGGAAGTTTCATAAGACGTAGGAAACCCACAGAACTAAGGCTTATGAGGCTCCTTCCCAAGATTATATACACACCAAACAATGGGATACAGGAAACTGGTGAAGCTGCCCAGGAATTGTTCGGGAAGCTCCAGAGCATAGCTTTTATCAGTCTTCCATGCTGGGATGGACTTCTTGCTAATGCAGCTGTCTACTGAGTCACCATGTTTCTCTAGACATCCCTTCACCTGTGCTCCTATAAGTAAAGCCTCATGCATGCTCCCGTATGTAACCCCAGAATGCTGTTGATTCACCAAAGTAGAACTGGGTGAAATTGTTTCTTTTTTCTGTTACTGGTACTTTACCTGGAATGGATATGTTTGTGAAGTTCTCTCAAAGAAAGTACATTGTGTCCCTGGCCCTTTCTGCTCTTTCTTTGTTTCATATTAGTGATGAAGTGAGTGGCCTTGCACCCCTGTCAGCTCCCATTGTGATTATGTCCTAGACACAGGTTCTGAGATGATGGAGTTAAGGGAAAATGAACGGAAACGTCTGAATTTGTGAGCCCAAATAAATCTTCCTGGATTTGAGTTGATTTTCAGGCATTTTGTAATAGGACCAGATAGCAGACCAGCACCTCACCCTCCTGTGATGAGATCAAGCGTTTTGCACATCCTCACCCGAGGCTGGTACCATGTCCTTAGATGCTGCAGCCTCCAAAAGCCATCTGAACCACTATTATTTTGTAAATTAACCTCATCTTAGGTAGTCTCTGATAGCAATAAACTAAGGGATAAGACAAACAAGAGAAAGTAAACTCTAAAGAGATTTTTTTTTTTTTTGACAAATGGCAGCAAAGAGTTTAGCTAACGGATGATGGGAGAAAGTATATCAAGAGAAGAGTTTACTTCTTTAAGATAAATGGGGCTCTTAACCTGTTAGTGTTCTCAGAGGGATGGTCCAGAAGTGACCGATAAGGAGATGATTAGGAGAGGAGAAATTTCGACAGGGTAGACCTGTAGCAGAGAACATCAGATCTGATTCCTCATGGGGCTGTGGTTTTAGACAGTAACATGAGGGGTGCTTGCGTGGGGAGGTAGGAGATCCGTGTAGAAGGTCAGTTTTCTGAGTTAAGTGTGAAAGAATGTTACTGGCTGAGACGAGGGATGCTGGAAGAGTACAGGAGAACATAAGAGGTTTGAAATAATCTTTCAGGAAAATGGGAACATGATGCGAGTTTTAGATGGTGCTCGGATCCCATAGGAAGCAAAACCAGAACTCTAAGGACCAGTGAGTCTTGTTTCCTTCCTTCCTTTCTTTTTCCTTTCTCCTCTTCATTTTTTCTAAGCTGCCTGGTTAACAAATTTATTATCTTTAATAGATAAAAATCTTCATAGAAAACCAGTTAGGCAACCTGAACTCTGAGGATGCTCACCTTTTGTTGTTTTTGGTTATCCATTTTCTTTCTTCTGGGCAATGGACATTTTGGAATGGCTTAGCTTCTTCTTCGTTTTGACGTCTTTATTCTCATAGATAGCATCCTCCTGGATAGCTGCTTGAGATTTCTGCGCTAACAGTGTTTCTTCTAAACACTTCCATTTGTGACAAAGATTGATGGAGAATTCTCCATCCAGGGGACCTGAAACTGTTGTTGGAGCTGTATTTCTGGCAAGGTTTGCATCCAAATAGCAGATGAAGACACCAAGTTGATCAACATCAGTGCCTTTCCATATTGTGTTCACTCCATCTGACCTTCATAGACTTTGACCTTGTCAGACCTATGGAGAAGCTTATGGACCCGTGGCAGGCTAGTACAATAGGCTGCAAATATAATCTATGAGATGAAGCACTCTAACTCTATGTTTGTAGTTCATGTTCTATGCAGACAATCACACCTCTTTCCATATAGACATAAATATCTGACAAAGAGCCTCTGTTGAGGAGATGAACTGTTGTCCTGTGTCTGGCTGTGTTCTACTTACTAATGTCCTGGATTATCAAGCACTTCCAAGCGTGGCAGTCATTTTTACCCTCTTATCTTTTAAATTGATGTCTCTTAAAGTAGACCTTATACTCACAGCTTCAACAAGGAGTAGAGACTCTCACCTACTGAACTCAGAGCTACAGACCCAGCAAGGTGGCACAGGAGAAAAGGCATCGTCTTTTCTTAATGGGATAAAATATGTCAGCTTGTTTGTTTGAACTGTCAAATTCTAGCCAGGTTGGGGCTATTGGCAAGGAAGGAAAAAGACAGATTTTCAAGGGCTGAGCCAGAACTAGGAATCAATTATTAAAATAGGAAGGTAACTTATCCTCTAATTACACTTCTGATAAGTGATTAATCAGAAGAGGTGGGAAGGGAGAGAAAGAGAGGGAGTTGAGAGATGAGTTAAACCAGAGAGAGGGGTCAGAAGAGAGACCAGAGAGAACAGAGAGAGAGAGACAGACACACACAGACAGACAGAAAGAGAGAGATAGAGACCAGAGAGAACACGCACACACACACACACACAGACAGACAGAGACCAGAGAGAACACACACACAGAGGAG
>NC_022032.1:7734434-7780783 GCF_000317375.1 Microtus ochrogaster
GGGGTGGGGGGATCTGCAGTCCTGGAAAGATGTCATTGTGCAATAGTTAGCCTCCTGGCTGTGGCCTCCCTGACTGCCTGGTTGATCCTAGAGATAGGTGACTAGCACTCCAGCGATTAGAGTGTGAAATGAAGATGCTCTCACACCTGCAGGCTTCTGGAGTTTATTTCTATTTCCATGTTTAGACTCTCTATGGCCTCTATTTAAAAGAAAAAAAAAGTGAAAATAAAATAGCCTGGGTGAAACCAGTGTAAACAGCATAGGAAGATGGGCTGTTTGCTCTCTGTTTACCTCTTGTGATATAAACCTAATAAGCCAGCATCTCTCCATTATGATGCTCCAAAGGTTTGATTTTAAGACACAGAGTAGTCTCAGAGGACTGGATATTGTGAGGAAAGCTCTAATCTATTCCAGAGAAAATGGGTGATTCTCAAGTACTCTCGCTTGTTAATGAAATCACACCAGCAGATTGCTGTAATAGAAAGATGTCAACATATATCTGGGGAGGAAGGCATAATTATAAACCTTTAGTATTAATCTTCTAATTTTTTTACCAACTTTTTTTGCTTAATTTCATAAAAGTATACTTTATATATATAGTAACATACCTTACATATTAAAAAGCACTATACTAGGATGGTTTGTGTATTTAGCAATATAGTTTATGTATTAAATATAGCACTATAATAGAATTGTATAGTTCCCTTTTCAAATTTTAATGAATTATAAAAGTAACACCTTAATGATCATATTATTAGTACTTAATTGACATAATTTGTTAAGTTTACATATGTATACCTGTCTACCCACCACGATCACAGCAAAGAGGATAAACACCGCTCTCTTCTCCAGAGTAATCTCATGTCCTTTTCCAATTCCTTTCTCATGGCTACCCCAGCTTTAAATCCTCCATCCTATCCACATAGCTTTGAAATTGAAATCCTATCCACATGAGCATTGAAATCACCTTTCAGTTTTTGTCAAGGAGACAGATTTTGTCAAGGGTATAGGTGCTGAGCAGCTAAGTTGATCCCAGTCTAAAGTCCATCCTGGCCACATTATCTTGTTATAGCATAAGCAGTTCAAACATAACTCAGGGGAATCCAGAAGTGGTTTATGTCGTATATCTTCCTCACTGCTTGTGACAATCTTCAGAGCTGATTGATAAATCTAAAAGTGCCTTCTATCTAATCATGGATTATCTCAGGACAAAAGAAGTGATGTAGTCAAGGGCACTTCATAAGCCGTGGTGTAATCTACTAAATGAAAGTTTCTCAATATTTTTTTTTTTTGGTTACATTCATTTATTTGTGGGTGGAGATTAGTGGTAACTTTTAGGAGTTGTTTCCCTCCTGTTACCATGTGAGTCTCAGGTATCTAATTCACAGAGAACTGTCTAAGATATTTTTGCTCAGAGAGCAGTGTATATATATATACACACACACACATATATAATGTATACACACACATGTGCCTTATTAATAAGACAAGAGCATAGCTCAACCTTGGTTAAGCATAACTTGGGTAGCTCCCCTGATTGCTATTGTCAGAAAGCATTTTCCATCTCAGGATGTGAGGCAAAGCCCATTTACAGCTCACATTGTATTTCATGGTTTTCTTCTTGGCCTAAAAACGTAATACGTGTGAAGTGCAGAAACGTCTCCTCCATCATCCCGGAATTGCAACGACATTACCTGTAGAATAAATCAAGATTGGGGAAAGCTTACATTTATGGGGGGGGGGAGATTAGAGGACTGAAAACCCACCAGGGCAAATTTATTTCTAAAACTTTTATTAATACTTAAATATATAAATAAATAAGAGGGCAAGACCGTATAGAAGGTTATCGAAAACCTTGCAAGAGCAGTAAAATGTTGATTAAACAGTAACTCTGAATCCTGTGACTTTGCTTTAGCTTTCCCATATGAAGAATGTCTTGGGAAAGAGCCTGGGTGCAAGAGGAAATGGGGAGGGGGAGGCAGACCAGGATGGGGGTGGAAATAACCCCTCCTCCATCTCCTGAATGTGCATACCAAGGCCTGTTCGGGAAGGTGATTGCTGTGGTTCTGCTTTAGCTATGATCTTGAAATACTAAGACTAGTGCTGTGTGAAGTTCTTGGGGGCTCCCAAGCCCTCCCTTTGTGAGTATGTTGGGCAAGATGAGTGGCCTGTTGAAAAGGTGGCTTGGCTCTTCTTACTGGAGTGTGGTCAGTAGGATGAGCAGTCTGTTGAAAAGATGGCTTAGCTCTTCTTGAGAGAGTGTGGTCAGTCTTTCAAATGTAACTCTCCCTGGATTTTGTTTTTACGTATGTTAAAACTGAAGCCTTTAAGTATTATGTCTGAATCATTCGATTTGTTTGGAAGCCTATACTTCCTTCCAGAATCATTTAAGGAACATATTCTCCTTTGCTGATAGATGTCTTTAACACGAGAGCCTCTGTCTGCCTGGAGGTCTCTTGTCATTACCTGTGTCTGTCAGCAGGTTGAAGTGACAAGGTGAGAGATTTAAAGTCTCTTCTAACACTTGTAGAACAATGCCAGGACTTTCTTTGTAGCGCTTCTGAGGTACCTAGTTCGAGGCTACAAGTTTTTATAGGAGATTCTGTTTAACAGTCGCATTTGCTGAATGGGCAGTGTTTGCCACAATCTCCATTTGACACATAGTGCAGGTAGCAAAAGCAGTGTGGGTAGTCACACAGTGAGTGGCAGAATAGACCTTTGCATATGGTGTTTTCATTCTAAGTCCTTGGGTTTCCTTGCTTGACCCATTGTCCTTGAGATTCACAAACCCATCCCTACCCTCCACTTTGGCTGCTTGCTGTCTATTAGCCAGGCATTATTTTTTAATTACTTCCTCCCAGTGCCCCACAGCATCTTACAGTTATCTCCAGTCATGAGAGACAAAATCATTTACGGCCTCGGGAGAAGAACTCAAAAGGAGCAATCTCCCCACAGACCCACCTGGTTTTACAGGATACAGTCTCTCGTCAGACACTGCACTCACATGGAGTGACTCTCATGCAGTGATCCAACATTCAAACAGTTGAAGAAAATATGTTCAGATATAAATCTACACACACCTCAATCTCTTATACTTTAAATAGGAGTTTGAACCCTCAATTTAAATGCTATAGGAATCCATTTGAACAGCTGCTTTCTCAGAAGCCCTTATGGAGAATACGCAGAGAGTACGGTAAAAGGCTACTATGCACCTTTTCTTCCTAGAAAGTCTTTCCCTCTAATGTGTACGTAGCAACTTTTTTCTCTAATATTCCATGATGTTTGTTTAGATTTTAGTTTCCTCCACTTCCCGGGCATAAGTAAATGTCGTCTGTTTTATGACTTGAACAGCTTTAGATGTCTGAACGTGTATTCACGTGCAGGTTGGCTTGTCTCCCATTATTGTATACTCCCCCCCACCCCCCGTCACAGTGTCTGCTCTTTCTTTAAGATCATCGCTTATTCTTGTTTTCTAGTTATCCTCTGATCCTTCTCACTCTGCCAAAGCAAAATATTTGATTACACTTTAATCATTTTATCTCCATTCACTCCCAGACAAGGCACCATTTCTTATTTTCTGCGATCAGAATATAATCAGGTTTTCACCCTTTGGCAGTTCAATATTGTTGGGAAATTGGTTTGTGTATGAGGCTGTCATGGCAGCATGCATCTCCGTTTGTGCAGTTCTCTGAGAAAAGAACCCAATAGGGCCATCTGAGTTGAGAAAGAGCTCTAATAAGCACACTTTTCTCCTTATCATTCATGATTTTTCAGGGTGAGTAGCATAGTGTATTATTGCGTTTCAAAGAGGATCAGCAGCAGGACCATTCCTCACACAGGCTAGGGAGCAGTCGTTATTGTGTCTCCTGTGGTCAAATGTGTAAAAATGATGAAGGGTTTTCATACTTCTTTCTTGGATTATCTTAATAAATGTGAAAATACTTCTTAGCTCCACAAGAACTTTAAAATAGATAACACCATTAAGTAATAAAATATAGTTGAAATGGATATGAATGTTAAACTTGGGAGTTCCTAAATGGAGCTTTCCAAGATCTATTATTATCAGCCATGAATTTATTCCGATGCCCTGACCAAAATACTATAGGAAGACAAACAGGTAAGAGCGCTGGTAAATGAATTTCCATTGTAGACTCTCCTCAGCTGTAGATGAGCTGCAATATTAGTTGGTATTTCTGAAAGTGAATGCATTTTACTCAAAGTCACAGTTGGATCTAATAAGATTCCTTAGAGGGAATGATAGGAACTTGGACCTCAAGAGTTTAAAGGCTTCTTCTTGACCATAAATTCATTTTCATCAAGGCTAATTGATGTTTAGGCAAAGCTAAGCTCTAATAGAATTGTCAGAAACTATAAACTAAGGACATGGAAGTCACCCAAATCAGAACATTTTGAAGTTTAACAGCCACTGCTTCCCATCCTCCAAATTCTCAGTTTTCTGGAGGTATTTATCTCAGATAGCTATCTGAGCTCTACCCAAACCCTCTGTTCAGGTGTTTCTCTGTTACTCAACATGGAAGGAAGAAGGGGCATTTCCCAGCCAGGATGATGAATTGTTGCAGGCATAGTGTGGCTGCTCACCATTTTAGAGGCCCGTGAGTGGACACAGATGGGACTATCACAGTTCCTGATTGAGACAGGCTTGATTGTGGTAACAAAGATTGGCTGGAGCAACCCAGGCCATGGTCAGTGGTCAATAAGTGTAGCTTCAAAGGGCTAAACCTGTGGACTGTGCCAGTCTGAGGAGTTAAAGATTGGATGGATGGATGGATGGATGGATGGATGGATGGATAGAGGGAGGGAGGGAGGGAGGGAGAGGAAGAGAGGTTTAAATAGCACAATATCCTAGGAGCAGGGATCAAAGTAGTGCCCTGGCACTTATGGATGCCCAGCGTCAAATGGTCAATCATTCAAAGTGAGTTCTTGGCTGTGGGAATACCTTGTAGATGAAACTATGCTACCCAGCCATGATTCTTCTATGAGCTTCTCAGCATGGCACAGTTCTTTCTTCTTACCCCACTACTGGAAAGGTTTTATTGTATCATGTGCTGTAATCATTATAGTCCTACTAAGTATTTTCTGTGGGGGAGTATAAATTGTACATAACAATAATGTTGATGATAAAAAATGTGACCTGGCATTTATTATGTCTCTGGAGGATTTACTACCTTGGCACATCTTTCCTCTTCTACTATACTTTCTATTTTATACTCTTCTAATTCTTAAAGCAAGGTGTCTGTATCAAGACCTCCAGCATTGGAACTAAGCTGAATGCTTCCTTGTTGAGGACTAATTTTCATGGTACCAGAAGTTGCCATTTAAGATCTCAAAGGAGAGAGATGCCCAACTGTCTTTTGATGTCTAGGAACCACATTAATGGCCAGCATGGCAAAATAACCTTACAGGTGCAGTAGCGGCACACATACCTTGGTGGTAATCAACTGCTCTCTAGTTGGACTGAAGACATGTTCAACATGAAATGATGCCTGATACTGGATTCTAGCATCAATAAATTAATGCTAGTGAAATCATAGTTACTGGAGGAGAGTCTATAGCCACTAATTTGCCAAGCCAGCATAAACCCAAACAACAATCTATAAACATTTGTGCTGAACCCACCACCAAGTGTAGTGGTATGCATATGTATATGCATACAATAACAATTAATGAAAAAAGAGGCCATGCATTTGAAGGAGACCAAGAAAGTGTGCATTGGTAAACATTGAGGGTAGGAAAGAAATGAATAACTATGTTATTATTAAAATACAATTTCAAAACAAAACAAAGTAAACCTCCAGCATTTGTTCAACATTTATTTTCATTATTTTGTCATTTAGAAGATTAAATCCGATATTTTATTTTTTTTTAGCTAGTATCTGACATGGGACTCAGTGCTAAATAAAGACAGAGAGAAACCGTAAGTGGCCCTGGATACTTTACACGAGCATGGTCTAGCTCTGTTAATGATGGCTCCTTCTTTGTTCACAGTACCTAAAAATGAAGAACTTGCTCTTTTGAGTTGGTTTTCTATCCCTGTGACACAATACCAGATACAAACAGCTTAAAAGAGAAAGGCATTGGCTCACGGTTTCAGAAGTTCCACTGCTCTATCTATTGGTCCCACTGGAAAAGAAAAAAAGCAATTAAAAGGAGTTACACAGACAAAAAGTAGAACAGAGATACAGGCACCATTAAAATCCACCCTTAGACTTATACACTACTGAGTACAAATAGCCAAAGCATTTCCCCTGGTTCAGCTAGCTTGAGTTGTTAATAACATTTTTACATTTGTTTTTAAATCACCCTTAATGAGTTCAATAAACAGTCAAAGTAACACGACCAGAACCACTAGTGAATACTTGGATGCGAGCAATCACAGACCCCAGGGCAGATCTCTGCTGTTTCATATCAGGCCATGGCACCGACAACTTAGAAGGGATCTAAGAAGAAAATACTTTGAGCTAGAGTTCTCTTGGGGAATTGGCTCTGAGATACATGAAACCTAAAAAAATATGACACTTTATTTTATTTTTCTTTCAAAACGTCAGTTTTTCCTTGTTGCTGGAATTGATGGTACCTTTGGGGGAGACTAACAGCCTTTTTTTTTTATTTTAGAAAAAAGCATGCTATGGTGTTTAAAAAAGTTAAAGCCCAATCTCATACTGGAAAGGAGACAGTGAGATGCTAAGCCGCTCTGCTTGGCTGTGTCCAAGGTTGATTTCCTCCTGGGTGAATCAGGGCCTGAGATTAGGTGTGAGACGAGGCTGGCTTGTGTTGATGAGTAAAGGGAAATTCAAACTCGGCTTTATGTTTGTCCCTGCCTTGGTCTACAGGACAGATGGTGAAGGCAACCTGCCTGGCTTAGCTTGAGTCCATGTGATGCTGTCCTATCAGTCAGAGCCCAGGTAGAAAAGAACCTGGCTAGTTACATGGCTGCATAGAATTTCAATAATTTGGATGTTAGTCTAAGCAAAAACTTGTTAATTATGTCGCTGAAAGGTTTCTCAGAGGCAGCAACTGAAAGAAGCAGTGTGTGTGTCCCTGTGTGTGTATGTTTGTATGCATATGCATGTGTGTGAATTGTTCATGAACATGCCTTAGTCTGTGCATCTATGTGATCGTGTACATGCATGCATATGTGCATTACCATGGGCCACAGCACAAGAGTATGAATGTATATTTGTGCACATGAATATTTATGAGTGTGTGTACATGTGTGTAGTTATAGAACGTGCACATACCTTTTTTGTGTCTGTGTGTATGTATCTGTATGAATGTATATTCCTGTGCATGTTCACATTTATATGTATTATCATGCATGAATGGACCAGCATTTGTGTGGACCAGCATTTTAATGTGTGCACAAATGGGCCCATGAGTTTGTGTTTGTATATTTGAGTGTGTGCTTACCTGTGTCTGTACATGTGTGTCTGTGGGTGCAAGAACATGTGTACCTTTGAGTATCTGCCAAGTATACATGCATGTGCATGTTTGTAGGCAGAGAGACTGCTTGTTCATTTCCTGGCCCCCAGACCTGAAATAATCACACAGAAACTATATTATAAATTGCAATACTGCTTGTCCTATTAGCTCAGGATTTTTGTTAACTCTTACATCTTAAATCAACCCATTCCGATAATTTTATATTTTACCACGGGGCTTGTGGTTTACTGGCAAGGTTCTGGAGTGTCTGTCTCCTTCAGCAGCTACATGGCATCTCTATGACTCTGCCTTTATTTCTCTATCTCTGCTTGGAATTCCCACCTTGCTCTATTCTGCACTGCCATGGGCCCAAAATAAACCTCTTTATTAACCAATAGTAATAAAACATATTCACAGCATACAGTGGAAATTCCCATATCACATGTATTCATACGTACATGTCTACATATGTGAATACACACCTTTGTGTGTGTGACGATGATAAAAAGCAGGCTGACAATGGAGAACACTATTAAACAAAATTGGTGAGAGGCCATTATTTTGAACCAGGTTCCTGGGCTTCAGCAGACCAAACTGAATCAGATGGAGTCACTTATGCTAATGCCATGCAGTCAGGCTGGTTGGTGTCAGCCTGCTTTTTTCTATACCAGGTTATTCATAACAGTTGAAGGGGCCCATCTTACCTGAGCCAACATACTTAAATATCTCCACTCCTTTAAGGGAGTCATCTTTGAATAACGAGCCCACTTTTTGTCTCCAGTTTTTGCTTTCTTTAGCCAATTTCTGCCTGAAGAGCCCATCTCATTAGACCACCCATTGCATTTTATAGAGCAGAGCTTTGTTCAGCATTAGAGTCATCAATAAAAATCAATTAGTCTTTAAATTTGTAATAACTTTATCTTTTCCTAGCAAACAATTGCTTAATATAAATTTGAATTACATGGGAGCCTTCAGAAGTGACACAAATCATCAAGGAGACTTGAATGACTTTTTTTTTTAAATTTATTTATTTATTAAGGATTTCTGCCTCCTCCCCGCCACCGTCTCCCATTTCCCTCCCCCTCCCCCGATCAAGTCCCCCTCCCTCATCAGCCCGAAGAGCAATCAGGGTTCCCTGACCTGTGGGAAGTCCAAGGACCACCCACCTCCATCCAGGTCTAGTAAGGTGAGCATCCAAACTGCCTAGGCTCCCCCAAAGCCAGTATGTGCAGTAGGATAAAAAACCCATTGCCATTGTTCTTGATTTCTCAGTAGTCCTCATTGTCTGCTATGTTCAGCAAGTCCGGTTTTATCCCATGCTTTTTCAGACCCAGGCCAGCTGGTCTTGGTGAATTCCCGATAGAACATCCCCATTGTCTCAGTGTGTGAGACAATGGCCTGGGTTCCTTGCTCGTGCTCCCTCTCCTTCTGCTCCTGATTTGAGACCTTGAGATTTCAGTCCGGTGCTCCATTGTGGGTCTCTGTCTCTGTCTCCTTTCATCGCCTGATGAAGGTTAATATTCAGGAGGATGCCTATATGTTTTTCTTTGGGTTCACCTTATTTAGCTTCTCTAGGATGGCGAATTATAGGCTCAATGTCCTTTATTTATGGCTAGAAACCAAATATGAGTGAGTACATCCCATGTTCCTCTTTTTGGGTCTGGCTTACCTCACTCAGGATAGTGTTTTCTATTTCCATCCATTTGTATGCAAATTGAATGACTTTCACGACAAGAGGACAGCAACTTGACGGCAAGAGGGTGGCCATGGGGAAGCATGGTTGCATAGTATATGGTGCTATGAGAGACTGGGAGAAAATATGCATGTCCTTGCATGTCCAGACTCTGGTAACTTTTTAATGTTTTCATTTCTTCTCTTGTGTTTGGTCTCTTCTTAAATGAGGACCTTAGGACCGCCCTCAGAAGAAGGTCAGAATATTCTTCCTGGGTCTCTTGACCTGCCTCAGAGAAAGTCAGGAGAAGACAGTGGTGGTAGTCTTTATTCTGCTGTGTTTCAGATGTCAAGAAATAGCCCATTCACACATGGTACTTCTTAGAGCTTTTGAATAAAGCTTATAGTGTTGGTTATAATCTTGTCTCAGTCTTGTTTTTGGATTTAGTGGTTGGCTTCATAAGATCACATATGACAGGAGATCAAAGGTCACCTGGGGAAGGTTGTTCCGAGATGACCAGAGGCAGTGAAGAATGGGATAAATGAGATCCACATTGAAAATAAAAGTTTATGAACTGCCTGTAATATAGGGAGAGAACTGGGTGACATGGACTTGAGAAGAAAAAACTTGGAATTTAGGTATTGTTAAATAACCTAATTAATAAAGGAGATAGTACAACATTGTCATGGCCTGGAAAAGCACTTAAGAAACCAGTGATTTATGTGCAATTTAGCAATAAAATATTATGGTAAGACTGTTGCACAGAATATAAATGTTTAATGTCCAAGAAGTCATGAATCTTTGGAATGGTCTCTCCTACTATGCTGAAATTAATTGTACTACAAGTCAACAAAAAGCTACAGTTAGAAAGTAAATCACATGCATGTATATAGTAATGCACAGCCAGAGAAGAGATAAGTAAATCCCAGGAACCTTTGTGAGTCTGTTGCTCGGTTGCACATCGAATGGACAAGCTGCCTATCTTTTTCTGGTCTTGATTTTAATTGCATGATGTCCACCTTTCAGTTAGAGTTTTTGATACTGTTTAGGAACAAAAGAAATATGACCTTGTAGGCTTTTCTAGAGATCTTACATAAGCCTACAAGGCAACTGTGTTAGAACCTATGTGAGACTATTGTCTACTTTGGGACCTAGGCCACCTTCTGTTGCCTATCCTTTTATACATGGGTTTTTTTCTTTCTTTTTATATTTATTTATTTTTATATTTATTTTTATTGAGCTCTACATTTTTCTCTGCTCCCCTCCCTGTCCCTCCCCTCCCCTTCAACCTCTCCCATGGTCCCCGTGCTCCCAATTTACTCAGGAGATCTTGTCTTTTTCTACTTCCCATGTACATTAGATCCATGTATGTCTCTCTTAGAGTCCTCATTGTCATCTAGGTTCTCTGAGATTGTGATTTGTAGGCTGGTTTTCTTTGCTTTATGTTTATAAAACCACTTATGAATGAATATGTATGATAATTGTCTTTCTGGGTCTGGGTTACCTCACTCAAAATGATGTTTTCTAGCTCCATCCATTTGCCTAAAGTTTCAAGATGTCATTATTTTTTTCTGCTGTGTAGTACTCCATTGTGTAAATGCACCATATTTTCCTTGTCCATTCTTCAGTTGAGGGGCATTTAGGTTGTTTCCAGGTTCTGGATATGACAAACAATGCTGCTATGAACATAGCTGAGCACATGTCCTTGTGGCACAACTGAGCATCCTTTGGATATATATCCAAAAGTGTTATTGCTGGGTCTTGCAGAAGGTTGTTCCTAATTTTCTGGGAAATTGCCACACTGATGAGTCTTCTTTATTGGAACCCTTCTGTTTGCATCTTGACACCTTTGTGTCCTCTCAGGCTGCCATAGTGAAGAATTTCAATCATTCCAAAAGGACCATGGGAGGGAAATTATTGCAGTTAATGATAGAGGCTGATGCTACTGCTCTAGACTTAATTTGGACTGTCTGTTAATGACAACAAAGGTGTTTCAGCTTTCTAATTACATGGATGTTGTTAAGATGCAATAATATTAAAAGGGAGCACATGTACGTGTAGAATGAGTTTAACCATGGAAAACAAACTTGAAGAAAACTTAAGAGGTTGAGGGGAGCATATTAACATTTTAATATAATTAACTTCAGGATGGGCAAATACATACGCACATACAAACATATATACTCACATATAGGTACACACATATACACATACATATACATACATACACACATACATACAGCATTCTTCAGACTGGGCAAATACATACACACATACATACATATACACATACATACATGCAGATATACATACATACACAATGCATTAAATACATATATACACACACATTTATATACCTATATAGTATATATTCTTTTTACCATTTGCTAATTAAAATTTATTTTTTTTATTTTTTATTTTTTGCTAATTAAAATTTAAAAATAAAAATGAAAGACAAATCTGGTAGCAAAGAAAATATTACCTGTATTAATATATAATTGCTGTGATAAGGTCCTGGAAAAAGCCGTTTTCTTATAATTAATTTCTATGAGTTTATTTCTCATGGGTTTTCATAGATATTTTCTCCAGTGCGGCTACTGACACAGATTTATGCTTACATTAGCACTAGAGTTCATATTCTTGCCTCTGAGTGATGGCCTTCCATAAAAACCAGCGGCAGAGCATTGAAAGTGAAGTCAATGGAGGTTGACCTTGGGAGGAGGCCCTCGTACAGTAAAGAGGTAGGTTCAGGTGGCTGGCCTGGTCTAGGGATCTTACAGAGTCATTGGTTCCAAGGTCACAGAATATGCTGATGGCAGAGTCAGAATTAGCTGCTGTGACTCTCGATTTTTCATCCCAGCAGACAGTGCCACACATCTTCCTGCCTTGCTGTGAATCAAGATAGGTAATTCCTTCAGCTCAACCCACCGCCAGCTTGGATCTTTTCTCCATACACTGCAGGTATCTATCACATTCAGTTTGTCTTCCACCAAACTACATTTAAAAAAATCTGGAACTCAACTTTTCTCTAGAGGCAGGAGAAAGAGGTGTTGAAGGGAAGACCGAAGCACACACACTTACACTAGTGTGCACACTCACATAATTGTGTGTATCTTAGGTTGACAAGGCCTTGAGAAAATTTAGACATATATCCCAATTTTATACACGAGAGACCAAACGTGAAACATTAGTCCTCCGTGATTAATGGAGAGAAATTATAATGTAACTGATGGGAAATTTACAATATGCTTTTAATATAATTAAATGCAATATCTCTATTGGCTCTTAACTCTTGTCTAAGGCTTGTATTGGCTTCTCTCCAGAACTAACACATTTCATCCAGCAATATGAGAACATATTTAAAGAAAAAGAGAAATTCTTTCCATCTTCAACTTAATATTCTTCTGACTAAAGAGTAGTCTATGAAATTTAGTTTCTATATTATGAAAGAATTGCTAGATTGTTCCAGTAATTTTTTTTATATAAAATCAAGGACTATTTTAAATAAAAAAGAACACACAAACTCATTATGTCTTTTCCCATTTTACATGTTGGGAAACTGAGTCCAGAGAGGTTACACTGTGGCTAACCACTAACTGATCCTGTGATTTTCTTTTCTTTTCATTCAAAACTAAATTTTTGAGCATCCATTATGTTTCCTATCATACATGTTAAAAACAAAACTTTATTTCTGTCTTTAATACAGAAATATTCTCTCCTTTGGATGCTAGGTTCAACTTTAATTTTTTAAGAGAAGCAAGTGGCTCCAGCAGTGAAAGACAGTCTGTACATGAAAACCAAGGCCTCCCTTGTAGTGGTTCTCAGTCAAGAGTGATGAAATCCCCTTGAGCAAGAAATAAGTCTTGCTCTTCTTCACTGTTGTCTTGACATGCTGATTTAAACCTATCCTCTGGTCATCAGCTAGGTATGCCTGGGCTTTTTAACTGGTTACTATACAGAAAAGTAGGGCTTGGCTTAGAGTCTGTGTGTAGTATAGTCATTGGTGCTTCTGTCTTACACAGTAAAAATGGCTAACTGAGAAGGATACAGTGGGCGTGAGTCAGACTGGGGAGCTGTCCATTATGAGTGTCAAAGGAGGAGAGATTTGGAATGAATGGGTGGCCATTTGCACCATCATCTGCAGTTTAGATCAAGTAGAACGGGTGTTACAGAGGGCTCAGTAAACTTGTCAGTCGCTAGCTTATGTGTCCAATGGTAATCTTTGGTGAATGTTTTTAGAGCAGTGCCTAGGTGGCTTTTGCAGATCATTCTTGAAAAGGATCTGTGGCAAAGAAAAGAGAAGAAATGTCCAATTATAGCTGTGGCTGGGGATGTGGGGTGCACATCTTTAATCTCAGAATCCAGGAGGCAGAGGCAGGTAGATCTGAGTTTGATGCTAGTCTAATGTACATAGTGAGTTCCAGGACCTCCAGGGCTAACTAGCAAGCTGGGAGTGGTGGTGCAGAGGCAGGAGGAGGATGAATCCAAGGCCAGCCTACACTATGTAGAAAGACCTACCTCAAAACAAAACAAAACAAAAAAACCTTCCAAATGTCAAATCGGTTGCAGTCTAATGAAGCTTACAAATTTAATCATATTTAATCTATTTCATTACTAAGTTATTATCAGCTCCTTCCTATAGTGAAAGGAAGAAGACTCATCTTCCATGTGAAGAGTATGAGGAGATATTGAAGGCAGGGAAAAGGATGTAAACAGGATGAAAGAGAGGTGGAGAACTGGAGCAACGTGACCACTAGGGACCAAAGAAAGGGAATTTCTGCCAGCGTTTCACCAACATCAGAATCATGCAATTTTCTTTTTGGTATGCTCTGTTTAGTTTCTTGGTTGTGATGAAAAATTGATATGTTTAACTTATACAGTCAGCCCTAGCAAGATGATATGCACCTCGTAATTGCACCATAATTACATTAAAAGGCAGAGGCAATTTTCTCCCGAGTGTGGCCACCCACTCAGAAGATTGGTGTATAGAAAGCAATCGGGCACAGCACATTTCATCAACGTCAGGCCAGATTTACAATGCTCCGTCAAAGTATAAAACAAGTTCACAGACCCGAGGTCAACAAGATTTAAATGTCACACATTCTGTGATAACAGTAACAGTGATGTTAAAGATATCCCCCTGTGACCCATGGTGCTTTTCAGTTTTCCGGGAAAGCAACCTTGTAATGAGCCCCGTTTCATTCTGTTTATGCAGCGTGCTGCACAGTTCATTCCCTTTCCCCCCAAGTCACAATGGTCCAGAGAAGTGAGAATAGCTGATGTTATTTTTATTTCCAAGGCGGGAAAAGAGAGTCCTGGAAGCTCAGTGATTGGCTGACAGCTGCCCCATAGTAAATAGAAGTGGGACCACGTCGTAGCTGGGAGAGGTGATTTGATGACAGAATTCTATTCAAAGTGGACCGCAGACTAGGGCCAAGGGAAGGTTTCCAAAGTAAGTGGGTGAGATAAGTGTGCAGAAAATTCATAGAGGGTCATGTTTGGAAATGTCTTTACAGACTGTTCTCATGCCTCTTTTTCCTTTTGCCACGAGTATGCCAAGACCCAGAGAGTTCCTAGATGGGTGAGTGACTTGTAACCCACTGCCCTTCCTACCTAACTGGAAACCTGATGTCATCACAAGGCTCACCTCTAAGAGAACAAGACCGAAAGGCAGGTGGAGTGGTTTGGCTCAGTGGTTCCCGTCCTTCTACATTCACAGGTGTTGGAAGAGCTAATATGTATAGAAGGGCTGGCTTAGTCTAGATACTGTGTGCCTGATACTACCCAAACTAAATAGAGGGATACCCCAAACTAGGAGGAATTCATTTCAAAATGCAATTGGTGCTACAAATAGGTTTGAGTTATGAAGTCAGGAACCGGAACATATCCTAAATTCTTTGCAAAGATCCTGAAATATTTGAAAAATTTTCTGCAGTATTGATGCAGTTTGTCTTGATTTTGGGCTGATCAGTCAAGTATTTTAAATTGCAGATGCTTCCCAGTAATAGATAGCTCTCTTTTGGGAGGTGGGGGTGGTACATCAGGGAATGCAGCTACCTCTGGGCTGATTTATTTCCCTCGAAGCAAGCAGCAAATAGCCTTGCTTATTATTGGTCATAGTTATTGCACTATTCATAATCTGTTTCCCCGAAAGACTCGTATCACAATGATGAATGATAGCATATGTATGGAGCAGAGTGAATTTATGACAGGCAGCATTTTCATTTGCTCATAACATGAACAGAAATTAGGTCTGCACCGTGTTCAGGCTGTGTTGGGCAGCTACTATTCTGCTCCCAAACTCACCTTTGGAGCGTACTATTGAGTAGATACATTGCTAACCCATATTCATGTGCAAACACCACTCTCTGAAGACAGGACAGGTCTCGCTCACTTTTACATCTCTCAGAATCCCATTCATGTTGCGTGATACAATGAGCAGCCTGGAAGATGTTCAAATGAACATAATGCTTTTATTGGGATTTTCTTCCCCCATCACAGCGATCAACATGTACAGAGTGTTGACTGCATGTTGGAACATGTTTTATGTGCATTAACTCATCCAAGCCTCAACAAACTTTTGAGGAAAATATCTGAGTTACCACCAAGTGCTTGTAAGGAAATAGAGGGGCAAAGATATGGTACAAATTACAAAATCAAATGATACAGCTAACTAAATTATAGAGTGGTATTGAATTCCAGGCTAATGGTGCTAAGCTGTGAACACCGCCGGCTTAATCATGACCCTAAGTTCTCCCAGGCACACGTGAATGTGTATGCGTGGTGTGGCGAGGCTGTATTTTTTTTGTCCAAATTTATAAGATTTTATGCTATTATAATTTATTTCAAATTATGCTTTTCACTGAATTCGTGTTGTATATACTAATTTCATTTATTTATTAACCTGTGCTTTTTTTATTCACATGTTTCGTGGTGCATGTTTTTGTGTGTGCAGGTGTATATCTATATGGAGTGCACTGCATGTGTCTATAGGTGTATGTGGAGGGCAAGGGACAACCTTGGGTGTCATCCTCAGGAATGCTGTCTACCTCCTTTGTGGCAATATCTCTCCTGCACCAAGATTTCCTGGCGCCCCTTGCAATAGTGCGAGGCTCCATCAGCGCATGCTCCCTTTCATGTTCTTTTCATTGATAGCAACTTGGCTTCTATCTTCCTTCCTTTGCCAGGAACTTGAGGAGTTAAGAAGCCATGTCTCACCTCTAGAAACTAACTCAGGACTTGGTACACAATAGGTGCTGTAAATTGTTGTTTCATCAGTGGGTGACAACGAAGCCCATGCTGTTAACCACCCCCTTCTATATTCAGAGCTTGTGGGAAGCCATCCTTCCTTCCATTTACCTCTCCTCTTCCTCTTTGGCTTTCAGTCCTTGGGCTTTATTAGTAGGAAACGAAGGCCACAATTGTCTAACAGTTATGTTCTTGAATGGAGCAAAATGCAACAGAGATATTTACCCTCAAACACATTTCTTTGCTCTAAATGCTCACCTTGTTTGCAACTATGTTCTCATTAGAGCCATAAATCCTGGGATATTGTTTCCTTCAAGCTGGGTGCTGCCGCCACTCTGGCAGTTAACGGTCACAGCTCCGGCTCTGTAAGCAGGAAGGGGCTATTTCTGAAGTTCTGTTACCTCATTACCATCCATAGATCCGGAAAAAGCTTTCTCATGCTCCTCAATATCGCAGGTATTATTAGGTGCATGGATTACTCCAAGTGGTCAAATACAGCTTTATCATTTGGGTTGGGGGGTGGGGAAGAGAGTGAGCGAGCATGAGCGAACTGTGTTATTTTCAGGATAAAGAACGAACACAAGCCATAATGGCAGCTTAGACCATCAAGAGAGAAGTCTGTGAGAGTTAAGCAGAGCAGCTGATGTAGACAGAGAGTCCGCTGAGAGCCCTTGCCATTCTGAGAAGTTTCGGTTTCATCTGACAGGGCGCAGAGGCTGAAGAACTCAACTACTCCCGATAGCAAAGTCACAATGCTGTAGAATTACTACAATCTCTCACCGCAGCCGCTGAGTATTGGGGCAGCACTTTTGAATTCCAGTTTTCATTTAGCTTTTGTTAAAATAACTTCATTTCCCTTTTTATACTTAACGAACATCTCTACAATCCTGACTTTCCTCTCTGAGCTTACAGCTTCAACAAATATTGTTTTGTTTACTGTTCATAGGGATCTGAGCCTCATAGGCTTCCCAGTGGTATTTGTCAACCTTGGCAGGTTTAGCAATCTGGAAATGGCCGAAAGCATTCTACTTAGATGGCAACTTCCATGTGTCTCTTCCTGTATTGTGTGGTAATGGAGACTGGGCAGGAATCTATGCTCATCAGTTATGGGAGCTGCTTGGGTGGCAACTTGCAGGGTTTGAAGATATTAAAGTCCTCTGGTCTAAGATGTAGTTTAAGAATTAGCTTAAATAGAATATGCTTTAGGGGGATAAAACAACATACAGGAAAGCCTTGCAGACTCAGACTGGAAATTCACCAGTGGGTATGTGGCCTGACTTCAGTCACATGGATACAACATGTCCCCTGCCCACATCCGCACCCTGTCTGGTTGCTGATATCAGTTAGAATCGACTTCTCACATGGGACATTATAAAAGGCTTCTAACTGAATTGTCATTGTTCTGTCTTGGGACACCGCACTAGTGCTCCATAAATATTTGTGAGCTATGCGAAAGAATGAATGAATGAATGAATGAATGAATGGCCCATGTGAATGAAAAAGGCCTCTCAAGATCGCAAAGTTAGCATTTTGGCCCTAAACCTTTATTTGGTGTTTGTTCTTGATATTGTTTCTGGTCCCAGCTATGATCACATGTGAAGTGGATTTCTAAGAATGATGGACACTCCTGCTGGTATTACTTCTGTTTGTTTGTGACAGTAGCAGTTTGCAGTGTAGACCAGGCTGACCTGGGACTTGGGTAGTCCTTCCACAGCCTCTGGCGTTCTGGGTCCACAAATGTGTGCCATTGTGGTAGGTTTCGGCGACACTTTCCATGCCTTATTTAGAAACACTGGGCTTTGGTTTTGGGGGCGCTTTTGTTTGCTCTTGTTAGTCCAGATGCCAATCAGTAAGCAATCACTGCCGTTGACTTTGCATGGGTGAGGCACCTGTACTCACGGTGTCCTGTGCAGCCCTCAGCACAGAGAGAGAGAACATCTTCATTCTCAGCACAGATAACAATTAAGAGACTGGGTCAGTTAGATTTAAAATGCAAATCTTCAAATTATGCTTTCTAATGGCGCTCAGCGTGGTCATCAGGATAAGCAAACACATTAGGCATTGAAAATAGATGCCGAGACAAATGTGATGTAGGGGGAAGACACTTCCTCTCCCCAGTGCCATTTCAGCTTGCAACCGTGAGCTCGCTGTAATTCTCTGCAATAACGTTTAATTCTTCAGCTAAACTGCTGGATCAGGCATATTTCAAGCTAATTATCTGGCATTATAAGATTATATTTTGTTCTCTAATAGCTTTTCAGCATTTTCGTTTTATTAGAACATCAGTGATTTATAGGGATTTTTTTCAGGGTAAAAGATAAACAATGATCATTTGTCTGGGTTGTTTGGTCTCGTCGCTGTGTGGAGCTGAAGCTGTGACTTGAGGGGGCCATCTTGAGCCACACACAGCTCAAAGGCTCGTTTGTACTAACCTGTCTCTCTCTCTGTCTCTGTCTCTCTCCCTCCCTCTCTCCTTTCTTTCCCCTTAATCCTCCCCCTTTTTTTCTGTTACATACATTTTTAGACTAGCAAGCAGTCAATGTAAAGACTAACAAGTCACCGTTCCAAATGAACTTCGGGTCTGTGTGTAGGATACTCTTTAATGAAGGTGTAATCGGGCGGAGCAAACTCCTGCCTTGGGTCTCAGTCTCAACTTTCCTTGCTCCCTGGCCACTTCCCTTTTCTTTGTGCTCTTCCTAAAGCAGACTCACCACTCACTTTCAGGAGAAATTCTGATCAGGAAGTTTCTAGCAGTCAGTGGATTTTATATTTCTAGGGCTTGATAATAGCCACTTTTTTAAAACTTCTTTTTTTAATTTTACAAACCTCTCCTAGTTCCCTTCCTCCCCTCCTCCCACTCTCCCTACCTCCTCCCCACTCTACACCCCCCTTCACTCCTCAGAGAGGGTAAGGGGAGTCAACAAAGTCTATCACATCACCGTGAGGCAGGACCAAGGCCCTCTCTCCTGTAAGTATGTTGAGCAAGGTATCCTTCCGTAGGGAATGAGCTCTAAAAAGTCAGTTCTTGATCCATTTGCTCATATTATCACTCCTCCCTCTCTTTGACTGGACTTTAGGAACTGGACCCAGCGCTTAGCTGTGGATCTCTGCATCTGCTTCCATCAATTACTGGGTGAAATTTCTATGATGACAATTAGGGTAGTCATCAATCTGATTACAAGGGAAGGCCAGTTCAGAAACCCTCTCCATTATTGCTTAGGGTCTTAGCTGGGGTCATCCTTGTGGATTCCTGGGAATTTCCCTAGAGCCAGGCTTCTTCCTAGCCCCATAATGGCTCCCTCTATCACGATGTAAGAGCAGATTTAAACAAAGAAACAAGAAAGCAGATGATATTTACCTAGAGTAACATTGCATGAGCTTCACACACACAAAAAAAGAGTGGTTAGGATTGTGGATAGCCTTTACTGTATCAAAGGGAGGAACTATTATCGCCATCTTTATTATTGCCCATTTGATAAACAGACTACTTGAAGGCAGTGACAGAGCACCTTCTCTGATGGTCAGATTTCGGACACAGCTGTCATGAGAGTAGACCTGTTCTAAGTGAGGAGTCTGAGAGGCAGTTACAGGCTTACTGGCCTTTCCCAAGCATTTCATATTTCCCATACGAGTGGGAAAAAAGGAGAGCTTGCTGAAGATTCTTGGTCATGGCTGGCTTTCCTGGCCAGTGCCTGACCAGAGAGCTTGTTCCAGCTTGCTTAATGGATGTCATTGATCCAGCAGACGTTTGAGCAGAAAGTGTCCCTGAGACAGCCATGGCCTTGAGAAGGCTGAGCTCCTTAGAGATCAAAGGGAAAGGCCTTCCAAGCTTCTGGGAGCAGCTATATTCATTTGCAATCTCAATGGGACAAAGATGTCTTTTGATTGCACACTAATGTGGGGCCATCAGGAAACTGGTGACCTTCAGCCACAAAAGAAAGCTGGGAGGAGGAGGGACCTCCAAAGTGACCTTGGTGACAAAAAGCACTTCCTCACGGGGTCAGCAGTAAGCAAACTGTGCCAGCTGACATTTCGTCCGTGAGTCGCTCCTTAAGTATTTGGAGCTGGGGCATTCATCCCACTCCTGTGGAAACCCCCGAGAACTCTCATAAATGCCTGCTTTCACTTTGCCTTTGTTAAAACAACTAAAATTCCCTTCTCACAATTGTCGGGGCATCCCAACAACACAGGCCTTTCTTTCCTGGCTTGCAACTCAAACAAATATTGTTTCATCTATTTTTTATTTAATTTTTAAAAATTTTACATACTTGGCTCAGTTATTTCTTGTGGGTACTCCAGCCTCATACCAGAGTTAACATTTTTCACCCACATCTGGGGTCATTTTCTAGAACTTCCTGAAGGTGGCAGTATTGTGCATCAATCAGTGATTGGTAAAGAGATCAAGAACCAGTTAATGATTTAAGGAGACTTCTTTGTGCCTAACTATAACTACTCTTCCCCCCCAGAGACACTCACTCCAACGTGTACGTAGAGTGTAAAAAGAACAAGTTGAACCCTAAAATGCCATGTCAACAGAGGTGATGCTATTATTATTTCAGATAGGCTCAATTCTATATAATTAATATGGTAATACCTTGGGGGTCTAGGGGTCATTTAGACAGCTGGCTGAGGAAATTCCAATGAAGTCAGTTCACCAGGAATCTTCCCAGAGGAAGGCCATTATCCTTTCCAACTTGACCCTCCAAGAATCTGCAACCCATGTAGGAGTCTGACTCCTCTTTTCCTTTAAAGGACACAAAGCAAGAGCATACAGATCTTTTACATTGATCCTTGTTATAAAAACCCTCTCAGTTATCTGAGGTGGAACCAAGCAATGGCACACTACAGTAAAACTGAGCCATCATCGAAATGGGGGAAAATCATTACCCATGATACCGATCGGAAAGGGGATTCTAGCCACGGTCAAAATGAACGAGTTCCTGTAACCAATTTGCTCATTAGGGCAAACTTGGCAGCGACATCACAGTGCCACCTAGGAAGTTGATGAATAATTAATTCAGGCTCTGAGGGGAAATTTCAAGGGACATTGACCAAAGCCGCAAGGCTGAAGCTGAAGGTCAGTTACCACAAACAGGTCAGAGGTGGGAGGAAAGCCCCAGCATGCCAGAGGCAGAGAATATCTAGGTCTTCCCAGAAGACCTGAGACAGAGTGTTTCCAGACTTCCAGCCGAGTCACTGTCTTAAGGTGTTTGCTTATTGGGGCTTTCCAGATGTTTAGGATTCCGAAAGAGAGGAGCCGCAGTTGCTCTTCCTGTATCTGCTGTTAAAATGAGACAGCAGAAATGGCCAGCTGGTTTTGTTTGTTGCAATAATGAGTTGTCCGAATGCTAGCCTTCGCATCACTGGCAGACATTGCTGGACTCGCCCAAGGATCCTTCCCAGAGGCCAGCTCTAATGCTTTAGAAAAAGTCTCCTGGAAAGAAATGCCATTTACTGGAAACTCCGTGTCAAGAAAGGATATGGTTCTGATTGAGTAGTTCCTGGATAGAAGACACAGTGACCAATATTTTGAATAAACTATCTCATTTAATCTACATAATACCACATGAGGGAGAAATAAGAATCCTTTTCATGTTATATATAAAAATCTGATTTGTACAGAGGTTCACTTTTCCAAAAGGGGGTACAGACCTGCCATTCAAACTGTGAATTTCCTATGGAAAGGAAGGTTAAATATATTTATGAAACTATTGAGTGTGAGCTTGGAGACTAATGAACCATTGTGAATTTCTTTTCCTTTCTTTTTTCTTTAGAGATCTATTTATTACTTTAAGTGGATGGGTATTTATCTGCCTACATACCTGCGCACCATGTGTCCACAGAGACCAGAAGAGCATGTTGGGTCCCCTGGAACTGAATTACAGATAATTACAGACCACCATGTGGGTGCTGGGTTCAAACCTGGGTCCTCTGCAGGAGCAGCCAGTGCTCTGATGGCCAAACCATCCCTCCAGTCCCTCTTTTTTTTGTCAATCTGGGTCTATTAGTAAAAATTAATGGGTTTTATTATATTTCAATGCATATATGCCAATTCGCCCCTCTGTATTTATCAAAAGTTCTTCCACTTACTGTTTTAAGTTAGTGAAGCATGTATCATGTCATTAATTAATTACTGCATAACCTCAGATAAGACCCATCTTATCTGATGCCCACCAGTTTGGAGATCCTGCCCATGGACCAGTAATTGTGCCGTGGGGCCAGCACTGGTCCACATTATAGGGATAGCTTATTTGTTATTTTACAGGACAAGGCTGGGAGCTCTAAAACGGGGGAAATGACCACTTGTTTCAATTACTGCGTCCCAGAGACTTAATTCTGCATCAGTATACCCCGTCACTCAGGGTTGCCTGCTCAGTGTCAACCCCTTGTTTCTGCCCATTACTGGAGACTCCACCCTTCTTGATTGAGTTGAAATATCTCCTTACAGAAAAGACCTAGGAAAAGGGTATATGTACAACCATGGGCCAGAATGTTGAGTGAGAATTCTTTGAAGGGGGGAACATTAAGAAATACAAGCCATCTATTTGATATGTCACCCCTTCCAAAAAAAAAATCCTGCTGATCTTAAAGACATGCTTCCAGCATAACTTAGCATCCTGCTCTCCCTGGGTGTGTTCGTCATCTCTGAAGTCCAAGGATCCCTGGTGTGTCATACAATCTCTACAGACCCACTTCTGAAATCAAAGCTGGTGCTGTGTGGAAGACAATGTTACTGGTTTCTTTCATTATACCTATTTATAGCAAGTATAGAATTTGGGGACACACTCAAAATCCATAGATACATTTGTCAACCTAGGGCTTTGTCCTTACAGTTATCATAAATATGTATAAGAGCCATATATGATAGAACAGATCTGTAATCTCAAAACTCAAGAGACCGAGGCAGGGGAATTTTGAATTGGAGGCCTGTCTCAACAATGAACAAAAGAAAACAAAACAAGCCTTCAAAGAGCAAGAAAGGATTGTGGGCTAGACAAAAAAGTTGCTATTGTGAATATACTCGGGGAGCAAAGGGTGTGAGTTGGTATTTCTCAGAGTAATACTCGCATAGGAAACATGGCAATTTGTTGAAGTTCAGGTCTCTGAATGACGTTGAATCTGGGACCTGGGCTCTTAGTATGTAGTCAGACATTAAAAAATGCTAACTCATGATTTAAGTGGACCTGAGTTATAAGAGTGTGATCTTCAGATCAAGAGTATGAATATCACTTGAGAGCTTGTTAGAAATATAGATTTTTTTAAACCTCTAGCTTAGGCATGTTGAAATAGAAATTGAGGATGGAATCCATCGAGCTGTATTAACAAACCCTTGAAATAGGACTCATGATGAAGTTTGAGGCTGACTTGCCTCTCAGTGGAATCTTCCACAGGCTTATACCATGTGAAATAGGTCAGTCTGGGACTGGGGCCTCTGCTTCTAATGCTTCCCTGGTGATTCTCTGTTCGCTTGCAGGAGAGTACCAATGTAGAAGGACATAAGAACCTTCTATGACCATCTGTCTTTGGTTTGAATACTTACCCCATCACTCTCTAGTTTAATAGTAAGGGGATTTTAATTAGTAAGAGCCCATTCATGCATACCCTGTGCAAGCTTGCTATATGTGTATGCTTGGATGTACACATATGCATGGATATGCAAACACTCAAAACAAAGCCCAATCTCTGTCTCAAAGTTTATTTTTTTATCTTGATTAAATAATAACCATTTCCTCCTTCACTTTATTATAATATCTGAAAATTTACTTCTAGTGATAATTAGTTCAAAAGCAATTATATGTGGAAATGAATAGGTATGTTATAAGAACTTTTGGAGATGGGCTGATTAAAAATGTCCTGCATTTATTTAGTGTGTGTCTGTGGGTAGATGCAAATGTGTCGTACTGTATGTGTAGAGGCCAGAGAACAATTCTGAGTGTCAATTCTGTCTGTCCTTCCATTATGCAGGTTCCAGGAACTGAATGCAGGTGTTCAGGCTTGACAGCAAGAACCTATACTCCACTGAGCCATCTGTTAGGCCCTAGAGAACATCTGAGCTTGTACTTTTTACTATGACAGTGTTTAGCATTTTAGCATCTTCTCTTCAAAAGCCATTCATATATTCAAGTAAATTTTTCTCAGATCTGAAGGAAATCATTGGCCACTATTCCTTGTAAGAGGTATAGAAACTCACTACTAAGATCAAGACAATGCCACCATCCATGGGGCACGGAGATATTGTTAGAACCATATACTTGTTATAACTTGAATAAACAGATTGTCTTATAAGTCCATATTTTCAAGAACTAAAGATAGGGTATTATAAACTCACCATTAGACCTAAGCCTCCTGTCCCTGTAATTGAGGTGATGGTATATCCTTAGATACTCCTTGGTGTGTGTGTGTGTGTGTGTGTGTGTGTGTGTGTGTGTATACTATATACACACACTCTGATTTTTAAAACTGATCCCTTCTCAGGATAACACCTTAAAAACTAACCCTGTGTTTCATGTGCTGAAAACACAGACACAAAAGTCCTTGTTTTTCTATTTGCTCATTAGATGCTTGGGTAGATTTCCCCATTGGCTTTTATTTAGTCCCACAAAATGCACAAAACCCCCATATTTATGCCTGTGCAGGTGAGGTTATAAGGAAAGTCATTGCCCTCTGGTGGTTCTAAGGCGTTGAAACGTCTCGGACTTGTCCTGTCTTTGTTATAACATTTTATTTTTCCCTACTGAGTTTAACCAGGACTGTGTGGGTGAACGTGGGTTTGGGGATGTCCACTGGAGCCTAGGAGGGGGGCTCATCAGTAGGTTCACAACTGGAGACAGTGCCTGCCCTTTCATCAGCGCATCAGCGTCCATCAGTAGCCATCAGAGATGAGCAGGGCCCCATAAGACCCTCACCAAACCATGACTGCTTGTTGGCAGTTGGACATCATTCTTACTTGCTGTCTAGCATACTGTGTTTGATGGCTCCAGCTCTCTCTATTTTGGCTCTGTGCCATGATTCCAATATCATCATCTTCATCAGAAATGTCGGCATTGAACATTGCAAATTTAAAAGAACGTTATCTTCTAGTTTTGAGTGACCATTTTTGGGAACATTCTACCATGGCCTCATATGTTCTAGAATTAATTGATGTCATTGTTTAGCAAGTCACAGAATGGATTCATAGAATTTTCTCAAAACTTGACTTCTAAATATTTCCTATGACATTATATCCAGTTCCACCTGTCTAATAGTGACCGCCAAGTAAACACATTTCTTTTCAAAAGCATCATGAATTTGTCCTTTCCACTAAAAGCAGTTTTCAGATTTCACCACTTGATGTAGTAAATCTCTCTTCCCTTTTCTTGTAGTTGACATAACCGATCATAAAGGTATCATTTGTTATTGATTAACCTGGAGAGGAATCTGCCACATGCAGACAAAATGCATTAACCTATGTTAATTTATAGTCCTTTGGAAAGATGCCAGGTATAGTCATCATTAAGTGGGATTTTTCTCTTTGGTCTCTCTCTATACATTTACATTTCTTCTTTAAGGATGCCACAGGAAGCCTTGACAAGGGCTATTCAGCCATCAAGATTCATCTGAAGCATTTGCTTCTCAATTGTGTGTGTGTGTGCGCGTGCATGCGCATGCGTGTGTGATACGTTCGACATGATTTATCCTTAACGTGTCTACTGGTTTTTCCTATCGTTCACCGTATCCCATGGCAAGTATTCACAAACCAATCTATTAATATTCTATCCCAGCAACTTGCCTACATGTTATGACAAGCTCACTAGTCTGTAAATGACAGGACCCGTCTGTATGTCTTTGAGATAAGTGGGAACGCATTTATATCCAGTCTGCACCATGCCACAAAATACTCTACATTCTTATTTCTAGGCAGACTCCATGAAGGCTGTGTGTTTGTACAGCCAGGGAAGTGAACTGCGGCAGAGAGGCCAGGTGCTGCTTTATTAGACCACACGTGCCTATCAATGTTTATTCTGTAAATTTCAGAATACAAGTCATGCTTGCTAACACAACAGAGCAATGCAAAATCCAAATTGAGTCCCTTCCTATCTCACGGTTATCTGTTAACATTGTGTCGGTTGCCCCGACAGTCCAAGAATGCATCCCTGCTCTTCTGTTTACTTTCCATACAACAAGCATGTGTGCTTCCTCTGTTAGCATGCTTAGCATTTCTCAGCTGTTTGAGAATATTAGGTGCTCTAATATTATTCTTAGAGTGTGATGCCAACTCTGCTTCCCCCCTCTTTTCTTTTTCTCTCCTTAAGTGCTTTCTGGACCCCTAAGCCCTGCCTCTCTCCTTCCTGGAATAAGTTCTAAAAGACTTCACAATCAAGGCTATTAGTGTCTTTAGGCGGCACCTTTTCTTTTAACATTTAGTTATGTGGGCACATGATTATGTACTAAGGGGTATTGTGAAGGAGGGTAACTTGTGGAAGTCAGTATATTCCTTCTGCAATGTGGGCTCTGGGGTCTGATCAGATTGCCAGGGTTGGTGGGAAGTACCCTAACCCACCGAACCATCTTGTCAGCCCTCCCTCCCTTCCTTATTGAAAGCATTTGTAACTTTACATGTTTTTAAAAGGTTGGCCAGATCTCATGACTCATCTTCCTGCTTACCAGGTTAGAGATGAGTAATGGCGGAGGGGAACAGAGGATGTCGCCTTGTGTCTTGCTCAGAAAGTGTGTCTGACTGGAGAATATGCTTTTTTTTTTTTTACAACAGGAATATGAAATTTTAGTAGACACGTTGCTTACATTTAAATCAATTAACCGATTGAGCATGACTAATGACATTTGTATTTATTTCAAAAAGAATACCCTTTGAAAAACCTCGGATTTTAGAGGCAATTGGTTCCATGAGATTAGTTCCCGTTGCCCCAAACCTACTTTGGTGCTAGTAATAACTGCTTGCTTTTTCCGACTAGTTCTGCCCAGATCCAAAACTAGATGGCTGCTCAGTTGGCCACGGCAACATCTTTGGCCATGAGTGGCATTTTATTTCTGTTTCCACTCTGCATGCTGTGTCTATCTGGGGAGATTACTGCTGCCATCTAAGATAGAATGCATGAGTGTCTTATCCCTATATCCCTCACCCCTGCCCCCACAATTCTAGAGAGGCCCCTGATTATAGACAGCAACCTGAAGGCATAGCACTTAGTTTCTTTCTGTACTTTCAATACTCCTCATACTGATGCAAAGGATTTTATTACTCTACCCAACTCAGAAGTGAATCTGGCAGAGCCATTTGGCGCACAGGGTCCTGCCCTTGTCTACCATGTTCTCTGGTTCTTGGTATTAACCTGGAGCAGCCCATGTTATGACAGTCTCTCGAATGACTCATTATTAGCCTGCTTCCCTCGGGGAAATGGCGTGTCTTCAGAGAACATGGAGTCTCTGAAGGAGAGGTAATAAAAAGCCTTTGGAATTGACATGAAACCAATTCTCTACAAAGATGCTGTAAAGAAACCAGTGGGGACTGGAGAGACGGCTCAGGGGTAAAGAGCACTTTCTGTTCTTTCTAGTGGACCTGAGTTTGATTCCAAGCACCACATCAGTTAGCTCGCTACCACCGGAAACTTCAGCCTCAAGGAAGTTGACACCTTCCGGCACCGCCCCCCAACACACGTGACAGACCCATAATTACACACAATCAGCATAAATAAAAGCTATAGATATAAAAATCTTTAGAATATCTTTTAAAAAATGAATAACATCTAAGTGGGGTTTTTTGTTCTTCACAGTCACAGTGGACTAGAAAACCTTCGAAATGTTCAGAGTACACGGGACACGGGAGAGAGAACAAATACAAGGCAAAGCCCTTCTCAGGTAAAGAGAAGGTGAAATTCAGAGTTTGGTGGAGCTCTGTGTTCTTACTTAAAATCTTAGTAGTTAATTTGGCTGCTGATAGAATTTAGTCTTCCTAGGAATTATATTTTATACTTTCTCTATTTTTGGAGGAAACTGACACTTTGAAAAGAATCTGGAATGAGGCACCAGCCAGTTGTTTCCAGAGTTAGAAATCAGGGTGCACAAACAATTTAGCTTGTCCACAACTGTCCTGGATACAGCATCGAATGTCCTGCATCATTTCTGGGCTCTGTGTAAATCAGGACAACGGGTTCCCTTCAAATGAACCGAAATCTGCAAGGCTCTGGGAAGAGTTTTTTCTCCTCTATAATTACCCAGTTTTTATTGGGTCTTTAGAGCTTAATAATATTTCTATAAAAGTTCTCTTGAAGAGCTATTAAAATATTGATATTCATCTCTTGGAAAGAGAAACAGTGACCAATCCAAAGCTCCTACCTAGATCAGTGAATTCTAAGACGTCTTACTTTAAATATATCAAGATATTTTCATGACTTGCTGCATTTCTCTTGGTCCAACTTTCAACTTAGTCTCTGCAGAAGATCCCCCCCCCCTTGACTCTTATGAATCTGATTTTACTGAGGCTTGCCTTCCTCAGAGTGGGATGAACTCGCTCAGTGGTATGGCACATGCTCAGTGGTACAGCACTTGCTTAGCATGGCAAGCCCTGGATTCCATTCCCAGCACTGCAAAAATAAGTAAACAATATTTACTTTATCGGAAGTCACCCTTTCACTTGAATAGCCTGCAAATAGCTTGTTTGCATTTAATTGAGAAACACAGCAAAAATGCTGATCTACTGAAAAGAAACAGAAGTCATGGTATTAATTCTCACTTCAAAATTTCAGAGTGTTTTAGAAACACTCCTTACTGGAATCTAAGTTGTTTTGATTTTTCAATGTGGATTAAATTATCTTCACATTTCTTTGGCCCAATGTGCAGGATAGGTTGAAAACTTGTTAAAATTTATATAGTTTATCTGCTTGAGTGTTTAGCCTACATATACGCATGTACTCCAACTGCATACCTGGTGTCTGAAGAGGTCAGAGGGTGTTGGATCTTCCAGAATGGATTATGGAGAGCTGTGAGCCACCATGTGGGTGTTCTCTGCAAGAACAACATGCGCTCTCAGAACTGAGCAATCTCCCCATTGCTTATATCCCCCTTTTTAAAGGTGAAAGGGATTAATTTTGGATCACAGGTAGGTTGAGGTACAGTCTATCATGGTGGGATTGGCGCGGATGGAGCTCATCCCAGTGTATCCCCAATTAGGAAGGAGAGAGAGAGAGAGAGAGAGAGAGAGAGAGAGAGAGAGAGAGAGAGAGAGAGACAGAGAGAGACAGAGAGAGACAGAGAGAGAAACAGACAGAGAGAGTTGAGCACATACCTTGGGGATCCACACTGGTGATCACGCCAATGGCTCCTAGGATATTCATCAGGAAACGCCTCCATCTTCACTTGCAATAGAGATGAGCATGTTCACAGCATCAGCTTTTGTTAGCAGCAATGTCATCTCGATTGCACTGCTGTCTCATAGATTCTTCTGCTTTTCTAATCTGTCACCTCTTAGGCTTGCTGGTTAAATTCCAGACCATGCCAGAATAGGTAGAGGACCAGAACAGGGGTGATTGTCAAGGTCATTTCTTCAGGAGGACAACCTTATATCTCCACCTCCCTTTCTTCTGATGCTGAAAAACAAAAGGGAAAAAACCATCCATGAAAAGTTGCTGTGAGTCAGGTATCTCTAAACACACCTTCACCTTCTAACACATCTGTAATGGGCACTTCTGGTTGCTGGGCCCTGGATTAGAGTTGTGGATAATAAAAGCTCTTGTTCTCTCTGTGGACCTTCTAACCAATGTGGGTGATGGGGATATTCCACAATATCTTGTATCTATGTTAGAGAGGTTCCACCAATACATCAAAAGATTATCGAACATCTATTAGTTGCCGAGAACCTACCTAGCACACTGTGGGTAGAGATACACATGAAAAGGACTTCATTCTCAAGGAATATTTAAAGCATGGTGCTCAAGACCAGCATAATAATAATTATTAGAAGGCATGGGTGAGCGTAATAGAGGAGAAGATGAAAAGGTTGTATGACAGCAAGCATAGAAGAGAGCAGGGACTTGGGTAATTGTGTGTGACACGGAACAACACACACATACATACATATACATATATACATATAAACTTATACAGATACATACACACACATATGACTGTGAGTGTGAGTGGGAAAAGTGCTTGAAAGGGGAGGAAATATTTTCCAAGGCCAAGTTCATCCAGCTAACCTTGTAGAGAGGCTGCAAGAGAACCGAGGGATGAATGTTGCCTTGGGCAAGACACAATTGCTTTTCTGCACACTGCCTCCTGGTATGTACCCTGCATCTGTCAACTCTCCTGGATTTCTTCCTGCCCCCACTGAACCAAGAAATGAGTTTTAGGGTCTCACTCAGTGGTGGCTCATGTTTTTTTTTTTTTTTTCAGTTCCCATCCCCCTGAGCAAGAATCCCCACAGTTTCTTCAGCTGTTAGACACTCTAGCCTTCCATCTAACATGCTCCAGAGGTAGCGCTCTCTCTCTCTCTCTCTCTCTATCGCTCTCTCTCTCTCTCTCTCTCTCTCTCTCTCTCTCTCTCTCTGATTCCTCTTATGCCCTTGTCTGATGTTTCTGTTGTTGTGCACATTTCACAATAACCTGGAGTCAGCTCTTCATGCCTGAGGAAAGTTCCCTGCGTGTTAAGGAAACCAGGCCATGGGGGTGGTAAATTAATGACAACTGGACTCTTTGTCCCTCACTTTAGAGGACATACCTACTGAGACAGAGATAAGGATGACAGTGATCACCCGGTTAGGCAGAAGTTCTGGAGACGTGAAATGTTTTGAACCAAGGAATCTGTGCCATGTGCGTTAGCTTACATTTTGCTGACACTGACTGCTTCTCATTTGCATTCTCTGTAAATGATGAAAAAGAGCTTAAAGCCGACTACATTACAGACACCTTCCTGAAGGAAAGGACTCTTAAAGTCCCACAACCATGAGTTCTGTCAAAGTTACTTGGATCTGTTCAAGTGATACAAAGCTCTCTGTAAGAGTGTCACATCTTCGGGGACCATGGTGTCTAGTGATATTTCTATTTGGCATCTGAATTTCGGAGGGAAAGACATTACCATTAAAATGCAGAATTTTTAAGCTCTTAAAAGTCCTAAATATAAAGTGAGGACAGATGGAGGCAACAGCAGGGCCCCACTCCAAATCAGGGAGGCATGCGATGTCTGGTGTCAGGCCCCTGCTGGAAGTCTGCTAGCACCCCTAAGCTCTTGAGTGCGGTGATTCATACTGAGGGTGATGGGGGTGCTGCTGCTGTTATGTCTACGTAGTACTACTGAGTAGACAGCAAATATGGTTTCTTTAATTATTTAAGCATTAAAGAAAAAAATATTTGTTGACTCTCAGTACCCAAACCCAATAATTGCCTTGTTTTCCAGGCTCTATCCAAAGCTTTATTCCCATGTGTATGTTTTTAAATGTTGCAACCACATTGCATGTGTAATTTTATGGCTTGCTTTTCTTTCTTTAAGAACATTATTTCACAGATATTTCCCATGTTGTTGTAAAGGCTTTATATGTTTGATGAGTTTGATTCCTGCATTAATGCTTTATGATATGCAGACAAACTCCCTTGCTGATGGGCCTTTTGGAAAGCTATGGTTTTATTATTATTTTCACCATCATTATTAGTGTGTGTGGTATGTATGAATGTGGATAAATACATGCCACAGTGCATATGTACAGACCAGAGGATAATTTTGGGGAGCCAATTGTTTCCTTTCTCTTTGTTGTATCAAGTTCTCTTTCATTGTTTCTTTTACGCTGTATTGCACACTCTAGGTGAGGTGGCCCATGAACATCCAGGCAATTATCTTGTCTCTGTCTCGCATCTTTCCACAGGAGTGCAGGGATTACAGGTGTATGCCACCACATCAGGCTTTTCATCTGACTTCTGTTTCTGCCAAACTCACAACTGTGTGGGTCAAAATCAGGTACCAGGAAGTATGGTGCCAGAGCACCAAAAGTTGAATCTGTGAGGTGGAGACTTGCTTTGAGATCAGGGTTAGACTCCAGGCTAATATGCAAAGAGCTTGTTTCTCTGCTCCCCTTTCCCACCAGTCTTCCTCCTGCAGCTTGCTTCTTAACTGCTTCAGAATTTGCTTGAAGAAAGAGGTCATTTGAGAGTCTAGGGAAAGTCTCTAGCAAAAGGTATTTTGTTTGTGCACCAGTGTTAGCAATATGAGGATAATCTCTTGGTGATAATGATTAAAACTAGATATTTGGGGGAAAACAGAAAAATAGAAAGTACTTGTGGACATTTTGGGGCATATTCCTAACAAAGTGTATATGTTATCATAGAGATTCTTGTACATCCTCCTTTATTGCTGCTCTATTCACACTATCTAGGAAATGGGATCAGTCTAGATGTCTCTCAGTAGAGGAATGGATAATGAAAATGCACAGTGCAACTGTATATACAATGGAAATTTATTTAACCATAAAGATAAATGAAACAAGAACTTTACAGGAAAACTGATAGATCTGGAAAATGTTTTAAGAAGGTTACCCAGACTTACAAAGACAAATATAGCACGTTCTTTCTTGTATGTAGGTCCCAGTTTTAAATACATATATGCTTGTACTTATACACATATACACATGTATCATGTGACCAGAAAGTGGATGAGGAGAGAAGTGTTGAGGAAGGGAGGAGGTAATAGAACCCCTGTGACATGGAAGTAGATAAGAAGCCACTGGTGTGGAAGGGCAGGGGGTGGGCAGGAGACAATCAGAAACAAATTACGTTTGAAATTGCCACAGTGAAATCTAATACTTTGCTCATTAAACCTTAAAATTAGAAGAAAGTGCTTGTAGGCAGGGGTTTATTTATAAACCTAAGGTCATGCGCACCATGGAGCCACACTGAACGTGCCCAAAGGCACCATTTCCTCCTGTTCTTCACGACTCAAGATAAATATGCTAATTGCATGAACCGACATATATTCTTTAGCAATCATGACAATCATGCACGGTGATGTATCTATGCCCTTCTTTACCAGAAAATTGTTTATTCAGTCAGTATTCACTGGGCAGTTGTTGTTCATGAAATCACTTATATTCTAATACACTCCAAGGTTATGGCCTTTATAAAAAAATGACCTTGATGTCCTTGAAGTTATTAGAATTAAAGATAAATTGAATTATACAAGACTTTTTGCGTAGGAGAAGTCATGGCAAACACTGATTAAATGAAGTTTACTTAGAAAACTTAAGAGTGTTTCGGGTTCAAATATAGGCCTGTCAACCAAGCGCTAAGACGGAAAACCTCCATGTTAAAGAGCATCTCACTTATGGGGAGCCAAAGAGAAGCCGTCAAGAAGAGTGGCCTTGTGACTTCAGCTGGCATTTGCGACCAGCAGGAAGAGCAAACCTTGGCAGCTTTCCTCTCGATGCCAGCCTACTTCCTGTTTTGAGTCTGTTCTGAATTGGAAGCTCACTGATCGCTGGCAGGAAAAAGCAGGTTGTCAGAGCTCGGATATGGCTGCTCTAACTTGACAATGTTGCCTCTCACCCTATCAGCGACTCGTTCTTTTAAGAGTTCTGATTGCTGTGAGACCAGCCAGCCAGGCAGCCAGCTCTCCCTGACCACCCTGTGCCAGTCTCTGGGCAGCCACTTTACATGGAGCAGAACCTTATTTCTGTGGGTTGCATATTAGTTATGTGGTGACCAAGGATACTCAGTTCCCCTAAAGTCACAGGATAAATTGAGCAGATCTGGAGAGGAAGCCAGAGCCATTTGCAAGCTAATGCAGAGTCTTATTTTCCCGTTCATCCATTTAATCTTTTCTCTGCACCCCCACTCACGCCTATTCCTCTCACTCTTCGGTGAAAATCCATTTTCCAGGAGCAGCTATCCGAGCCTGCGCTCACGCAGAACTTCCTGCTATGTGGCCCTTGCCTCAGTGTCACCAAGCATGTGTGACCATCCAGGTCTCACATTCCCAAGTTACAACACGCACACACAATTCTGTCATTTTTATTTTTAAATTTATCCTTTTTTAGCTCTTAAAATAGAAAAACGTCATGGAGCTGGGCAAGAATGCTCTTTATCTTCACGAGGACCCAAGTTCCGCTTCCAGCACCCATGTGAGGTATCTTCCAACTCCCTGTGACTCAGCTCCCGGGCATCCTGTGCTTCTTTCTGGCCTCCGTGTGAACCTGTTCTCTAGCGTAAGCAACCCAACCTTCCAAACACACACATATAAATAAAACTAAAACAAGAAACAAAATCATTTTAAAAGCTTGTCGCCTGAGGTCTTTGTTGCCCAAGGTGTTGAAGAAAGGTATCGTTGGAGGAAGATCACCTAACTGCAGAAAGATGTTTTCCACTAAAGGGAAATACTGTATAAGAAGATCATTGTGACCACTGAACCCTTAAATGTCAGGGACTATTTTTTTCTATAAGGATCATCTTGGGGGATATGAGTATATTATGAAATATTTTGTACTGAAAAACAAGTCCTTTGGGAAGAAAATGCTCACACAAACCTTAGTGGTTCCTTGATGCATCCTCCCAACTGTTTTATCTGCTGGGAACACTTGATTCTTTTCTGTGTGTTCTCTCATCTAAGCCCCTGGACTCATGTCTAATCCTCTTGGAAACTGCCTTTTAGGAGGTAATCAGCGACACACGTTATGAGCTTTGGTTCAAGGTCTCTTCTGGAAACACTCTGCAAAGGCAGAACTGCTAATTGGTGGGCAGGGAGTTAAGCTTGGCTATTTTCCAGCAAGGCCCAATCCCTTCCCCAAGCTGCCCATCTGTGTACTTTGCCTGGGATAGATCACCATTTCAAAATAAACACCCTTCTCCTTTTATCGGAGGGGCTGCCGCCTGGGCATTTGAAACAGAATGCTTGTCATTTTAAAAGTTCAACAACCGGTTTAGGTTCTTGGGAAGGATTTGTGGATAATATTCTAAAAGAAGGTGAAACAGAAGCCATTTATTAGACATTGCTGGTAGCAGAACAGCTTTATGAGGACCGAGATCTGCTTGAGTGACAAGGGAGCTGTTTTGTCTCCAAAGCAAAATAACTGTACATGTTGGGAAAACCCCCCGAGACTGAGAAAGCACAGCTCCCCGAGTCTAAACGCTCTCATGAATTTATGCATGGACACAAATAATTAGTGACAGTTTTCTCCTCAGCAGACGTGACTTTTCATTCCTTAGTGCAACCCCAACGTCAGACTTAGAGAAAAAGGAGAGTCACTAGGTGTGGTCTTTCTGGGGCTCTAAGTTTGCAGTGTCCCGCGGGCTTAGCTCCTGGAGGTAGGAGCCAGTCCTGTGAGGAGGTGTCCATGAGATGGTAAGTCACATGACACCTGCTCCAGGCTCTCACCAGTCCTTGGAGTTCCCATGGGACCCAGCAGGCATTGCTTACTGGTCACTTTGTCACCCCTAGCCTACCAAAACCATTTTCGGTTTTCTGAGTTGTAGCTAGCAAGGCTTTTATTGCCTATAGTAATATAAAAATTTCCCTTCAGTTCAATCTTATTATCTTTAAACTATATACTTAGAATGGATAAGGTGCAGATCTTTGTGTTTAAAAAAAACAACAACCCTGTCTCTGCATCTCAAGTACTGAGATTAAAAGCATATTTTTAAAAAGAATATTAAAACTACTACTGGGTTAATTTTTAAAATTTGTATTTCATTAAATTATTTGCATATGCTTTGACCATATTCTTTCCCCACTGAAAACTCTTCCCAGATCCTCTCCATCTCCTTACTCACCCAACTTGATATTCTTTCTCTCTCTCAAAATATAAAAATGAAAATCAAACAATAAAAACCTAACAAGATAAAAATACCCAAACCAAAACAAAACAAAAGCACACACACCAAAGAACATGGAGTCAATTTTGTGTCGTCCACCCTGCTCTTCGCCATGGGTAATGCCTTGGAATGTAGTTGATTTACCCAGAGACACGCCATTGATGATAAACGACTTTCCTTTTCAACAGCAGGCATTGTTTGCCAGTAGCTTCTTAGTTTGAGGCAGGGTTTTGTGTCTATTTCCTCTTCTCAGAGGAGGAGTTGTCTCTGGTTAGAATCTATGCAAGCTTGTCACAACCTCTGTGAGTTCATAAGTGTGTCAATCCCTTTCCTCGGAGTCATCCACTATCTCTGGCTCTTACAATCTTTCTGGTTACTCTTCTGAATAGAAGCCTGAGTCTTGAGGTCCCATTTATGGCTAAGTATTCCAAAGTCTCTCATTCTTTGAGCATTGCCTAGTTATGGGTTTATGTGTTAATTCCCATCTACTGCAAGGAGCCTTTCTGATGTGGCTTGATTGAGTCGCTGGCCTTTAGGTATAGCACCATGTCAACAGGAATCATCTTATTGCCTTTTTCCTTCAGCAGAATAATAGTAGTAGTTTTCCATTTAAGCACATGACCTTGAATGTGGTCTTGGCCATGTTAGCAGTACCAGGTATCCGCCTTAAATCAAATAAACACTAAATGGTTACTCCCATAGCATTTGTGGCACTATGACACTACTGTCTCTCATAGGTATGTCACTGTTGCAGGACTCAGAATGGTATTGATGATTACATTTCTCCTTTAGTGTACAAATAACCTTTCAGCACCTCGAATATTAGTCAATAGGGATGAAACTTCTAGTGCATACTAGCTGGATGTTTCCATGTTTGATGACATAAGCAAGTTGTGTCTTAGAAACAGGACCTTGTGATCAGGTAATAGAAAGCCTGTGATGTCTGAGAGCGTGTATGGGACCTCTTTATCCAATGACTCAAGAAGTTATAACCTATTTCTGGCATGGGAGGTTTTAATTTGGTAACATAAAATGTCTAGTTGGTTGACTGTCTCCTCCAGTGAATGTAGGTAGCTTCATTTCAATTCCTTTTGTGTATGTGTATATTTTAGTAAGCTTCTACAGTACTAGGCTTTCATAAGGCCTTTAGTGTTAGTTGTCCTTCACCATAGTGACTCTTTTACCCTGCCTTCTAATCTTCTTCCCAGTTTAACCCTTCTCTGCTGGTTTCCCCTTTATCTCTTCATAGAGATAATGTTCTGTTTTCCCTAGTTGAGGAAAATTCCTCTTCCCCCTTTGTCTCTTACTATGTATCTAACCTCTGATAGTCATTCTGATGAGAGAAAACATGCAACACTTTTTTTTCCCTGTCTTGCTCACTTCACTCAGGATTATTTTTTCCTAGTTCCATCCATTGAACTACAAGTTTTATGTATCTTTTTCTTTTCCTTCCTTCCTTTTTTTTGAGACCGTGTCTATTCGCATATTGCTGGCTGTCCTGCAATTCACTATGTAGACCAAACTGGCCTTGAACTCATAACAATCCACCTGCCTCTGCCTCCAGAGTGCTGGGATTAAAGGCATGTACCACCATGCCCAGCCAAATGCCATTTTTCTCAAGTTCTGAATAATAATCTGTTGTATAAATGTATTATATCTTCATTATCTGTTCTTCAGTTGATGGACATCTAAGATGTTATGAGTAGAGCAGCAATGAACACAAATAAGCAAGTATCTCTATAGTAGGATGTAGAACATTTGGGTATATGCCCAAGAGGGATATAGCTGGACTTTGAGGATGATCAGTTCTCAGCTACCTAGGGGCTCTTCCAAATTTATTTCCATAATGACTGTCGTTGTCTGTTCTCCCACCAGCAATAAGTAAGTGTTGCCCTTTCTCTGCATCCTCTCCAGCATGTGATATTGTCTTATTAATCTTGGCCATTTTGATGGGGGTAAGATAAGATTTCCAAGTGGGTTTCTTTTCTGATTTGGTGAGACAGGGTCTTTCTATGTAGTCCTAGCTACTTTGGAGCTTGATATATGGGCCACACTGGCCTCAATCTCACAGAGATCCTCTTGAATCTTCTAGGATCTAATTCAAGTGGCACAATGCCTGGTTTCCAAGTAGTTTTTTTAAATTTATTTTTCCATCATATCCTTACTGTGGTTTCCCTTCCTTCCACTCCTCCTGTTCCTCCTACACCTCCCTTCTCCATCAGGTCCACTCCCCCTGTTCCTCCTTCTACTCCTACACCTCGCTTCTCCCTCAGGTCCATTCCTTTTCCGTTTCCCTTCAGAAAAGGGCTGGCCTCCCAGGGATATCAACCGAACACAGTGTATCAAGTTGCAATAAGACTATACACATCCCTCATACTAAGGCTGGACAAGTCAACCCAGTTCCTAGTAGCTTTGATTTGTATTTTCCTATTGCCTAAGGGTGTTGGACATTTAAAAAAAATATTTCTAGTCATTTGTGAATGAAACTTTGGAAAGCTCTGTTTTGTTATATATTCTATCTTAATTTGGTTATTGATTTTTGTGACATTCAGTTTTTCAAATTCTTTATATAGTTTAGATAGTAACCCTTTATTGGATAGATAATTGATAAAGACATTTTCCTATTTTGTAGTTACTGTTTTGCTTGACTGATGGAATCTTTTACTGTACAGAACATTTTAGCTTTGTGTGGTTTCATTTATTAATTTTTTGCTTTAATGCTTGTGCTATTGGTATCCTGTTCAGAAAGTGAGTTCAAGGCTATTCCTTTCTTTCTTTCTTTCTTTCTTTCTTTCTTTCTTTCTTTCTTCCTTCCTTCCTTCCTTCCTTCCTTCCTTTCTTTCTTTTCAAATCAGATTTAGGGTACCTGTCCTTCTGTTGGGATCCCTAATCCATTTGTAGTTGAGTTTTGTACAAATGAGATGTGGATCTACATTCATTATTTTACATACATTCAGTTTCATCAGCTCTACCTCTTAAAGATGCTATCTTTTCTTCAGTGTGTATTTTTGGCTTCTTTGTCAAAAAATCTTGACTCAAAATTTTTTTTTAAAGATCTATGTGAATGTTATGCTGAGGAGAACTTTCTGGCACCTTGATCTAAACTGTGTTTAGTCATTTCTGTTCTCTTAATAGAACTCATAGCTCTTAGCATTCCCTGTTGCTGCTGTTTTTCGATGTATATGACACTATTGTCTATTTCCCCAACTAAAATGCTAGTTTCTTAGTTCAAAGGATTTGAACTTTTGGTCCTACTTATTCCTGTAACTCTAGTAGCAAGCTGCAGTGGGTGTTTGTGGGGTGAAAGGCCGATGAATAAATGAAGGAGTGGGCCTGACGACCTGAACTAGTGCTGCAGCTGTGGTGGAACAGCTGGATCTGAAGATTCCAGGGCAGAGACTTAAAACTGGGTCCAGGAGGCAGCCAAAGGGACGGCAGGCTGTACCTTCCATCTCCAATAGTTAGTTCAGCCCCAAGCCCTAACCTAGCTTATGGCCACCTTGGGTGTAGGGGAGGCTGAGGAGCAAGGCTATAATCAGGTTCTCTTGTTCCCTGAATTGTCTGTCAGTCTTCAGATCACACCTCCCCTTTACTCGGGATGCCTGGATCTCTGCCTCTCAAGTTGGGTTACAAAGAAATAAAACCTCTGCGTGCCATTTGCACATTCGTGGCGGTGAGCACAAGCCTGTTGTTTAGAGATGTTCATTTGCAATCGTCACCATGTCTCAGAGATGCTGGCAATTTCATTGAGGTTTTTTTCCTTGGAGGTGGGAGGAGATGCTTCTCCACTGTTTCTGCTCGAGTCTGCGGTGTTTCATAGAACACCTTTTTTTCTCCTGGCTTGATCTTTGAGAGCTAGGCATGTTTTTAATTTAGACCTTAACCTTTGCTTTGACCCTTCACCTCTTCCTCCCAGGCCCCCATGACTGGTCCTTGCACCTGGACTGTGTGTAATGCCTATTCAATGTTCAGACTTCCTCTTGTGGCAATAGTCACTGTCACCTAGAGTAGGCTGCCTGCATCTGCTCCAGCACAGCTGATGACCTGCCAGCTACCCCAGAGCTCTCTTTAACTTTGTTTTGATTGTGACATGGGATTAGGGCCCGGGAGTCCTTACTGAGGCCAGGCTGATCTCCAGCTCAGATATATTTGTGCTTGGAAAGATGATTATACATATAGCTGACTTAAGAGTTCTTCTTTTTTATTTTCTCAGATGACTTTGTTCAATCCTTGAAGTCAGAGGTTAGGCTGGGCTGCTTTCTCAGGCTCTCACTGGAATGTAATAAAAATACATTATTGAATACTTACATTAGAAATCCATAAGGTTGTATTTTCAACTTGAAGTTTGCCAGCATTATTTTATTTTCTATTTTGCTAAACTGGGATGTTTTATGATTTTCAAAGGAGATCAGAGGAGAAGCTGCTTTTACCTGAGCAAGGTTGAGAATAAGATAAACAAGACCTGAACATCTGTAAGCAGTTCTGCCATTTCAGATAACTCTGTTGAGAGGTCTCTGTTTAGGTCTGTACCCCATTGTTTTATTGGGTTATTCTCTTGATGACCAATTTGTTGAGTTCTTTGTATCTTTTGGAGATCATCCCACTGTCCGATGTGAGTTTGGTGAAGATCTTTTCCTATTCTGTAGGCTGCTGTTTTGTCTTGTTGATTATGTCCTTTGCTTTAGAGAAGCTTCTCAATTTCTGGAGGTTCCATTTATTAATTATTTCTCTCAGTGTCTGTGCTACTGGGGTTAGAAAGTGGTCTCCTGTGCCAATGCATTCAAACTTACTTTCCACTTTCTCTTCTCGGAGGTTCAGTGTGGTTGGTTTTATGTTGAAGTCTTTGATCCATTTGGACTTAAGTTTTGTGCATGGCGAGAGATATAGATCTATTTTTATTCTCCTACATGCTGATATCATGTTGATTCCAATTTTTTTTGTATCTGTTGATATTTTCCTTTTACCTAGTATTGGTCAATTTTTGAGAAGGTTCCATGAGGTACTGAGAAGAAATTAACACATATTCTTTTGTGTTTGGATGGAATGTTCTATAAATGTCTGTTAAATCCATTTGATTCATAACATCTGTCAGTTCCCTTATTTCTCTGTTAAATTTTCTATCTGACAGACCTGTCCAGTGATGAGAGAGAAGTGTTGAAGTCTCCCACTATTAGTGTGTGGGGTTTAATGTGTTATTTAAGCTTCAGAAGTGTTTCTTTTACATATGAGGGTGCCCTTGTATTTGGGGCATAGATGTTCAGTATTGAGATTTCCTCTTGATGGATTTTTCCTGTGACTAACATGAAATGTCTTTGTTTCATTTGATTGATTTTAGTTTGATATCTATTTCATTATTTATTGGATTAGCTACACTTGCTTCTTTCTTAGGTCCATTTGATTGGAAATTTTCCCCCCAACCCTTTACTATGAGTCTGTCTTTGAGGTTGAGGTGTGCAAGAATCACACCACATACAGCTGAATAAGACTTTTGATGCAATTTCTTCCCTAGCAGCCTGCATAACACCTCCTGGTACTATGAACACTAACCATTAGAAAAAAGACGTCCAGCTCAGTTTTCACTTGATTTTTATCTGTATTCTGTATCCTAAGTGTATGGTGTCTTCAACAATAAAGTCTCACTATCTAGTTTTAATGGCCAACTAAGCACAGTAACAACAGCCTGTATTATTTTAGGAAGTTCTGACACTTCCCTGGGCAACTACTCATAGGGAGATACCTGGTTACTAGAATGCTGGTTTAAAAACCTATGACTGAGGGTAGAAGGGGAGAGAAGAGGAAGGAAGGAGAATAGAGAAACATGTATAGCTCAATAAAAACAATAAAAACCCTGTAACAACAGGGAGCATCCATGCAAGGTATCTCTGTTCAAACTCTGTTTCCTTTAATATATATTTGAGTTTGTTGTGTAGTAGGTTTAGATATGGCTTTTCCATCATCTTGGTTGATCCTCTTTCCTCTTCCCCCCAGCCCACACCTCTTACCCATGTTTAAACCTTTCCATACCAAGCATTTCCCTGTGCTCTACTGTCCCTGCCCCCATACCTTGGCTCCATTCCATAGTTTACATGAATCTATTCTTGTTTCCTGACCTCTATAGAGACTCCAGTTAAATGTAGGAATCTAAATGTTTGTATCTAGGATCCACATATGAGAGAGAATATATAACATTTGGGCCCAAGTTACCTTACTAAATATATTTTCCAATTCATCCACTTCCTGCATATTTTATTGTTTTCTTTAGTGCTGAATAAAACTTACAGCATTTTTGTTATGCATTTATTAGCTAATGGTCATCTAGGTTGATTCCTTTATCTAGTTATTGTGACTAGATCAGCAATGAACACACATGCACAGTCTCTGCTGTGGGGCACAGAGTTCTTTGAGTGGTATTGCTAGGGCATATCATAGTTTTAGTTTTAGCTTTTTAAGAAATCTTGGTTTTGTGGGAAAGGCTTGGCAGTTTATTTTAAAAATATTTTTTTATTTTCGGAGAAGTTTAAAGCTGGAGGAAAACTGAGTAGGAGACACACAGATTACCCAAGTGACTCCCAGCTCTCTTGTAAATAGGCTAAAAAATTCTATTATATGAACATTGAACTTTAAATACTCCTACTGAAGGACATCTTGCTTTCAATATTTAAATTTATGAGTAAGGGTACAATAAATATTCATGGAACAACTTTTATATGGACATAAAACTTCAGCTCATTTATGTAATACCTAAGACATTAAGTGTTGTATTGTGGAAAGCTTATTCTTATGCTTGCGAGAAACTTGTCAACTACCATATGTCTGAGTATTCCATTTGCATTACCATGAGCAATGACTACTGACAGTCAGTTCCTGTATCTCTGCATCCTTGTCAGCACCTCTTGTGCTCTTTGCCCTTCTCTTGGTCATTTAGTTCTACTTCATTGTTGGAGTAATTTGAAATCCCTAAATGACATGCTCTATTGAGCATTTTTTATGCTAATTTGCCATCTGTATATATACTTTGGTATACAGATGTTATACCTAGTCTAAATTTTGTCATTGTTTTGTTCTTGTTGAGTTTTATTGCTGCTTTTCATTGCAGGGGTGGTGGTGGTGGGGAGCGGTTTTAGGCAGGGTTACATGCAGCCCAGGCAATACTTGAACTCCTGATCCTCCTACCTCCATATCCCAAGTGCTGGGATTATAGATCTGCACCACCACATACGGGCTGTTGAGTTTAAGAGTTACTCTGTTTTCAATTCCAGTCTATAATTTGTGTGTTTTACAAAAGCAGCTCTTCTGTGTTGCTTATTTTTCATTCTCTATGATAGGCATGTTACACAATGGAATTTGAAGATTTTACTCTTTGTGAAAACAAACATCAATTTTCTTTCATACATCATCATGGCGTTGGTGCTGTGAAAGTCACCCTCAAACCTAGACTCTTCCCTTATGTTACTTTCTGCGGTTTATGTTGTTTGGGCCCTGTGATCCATGTTGAGTTGATCCTCATGAAGTATGTAGATTCTTTCTTTTTAAAATTGGAAGTTCCAGTACTGCGTTGTAAAACTTGCCCTTTGTTGACTTGATCTTCCCCTTTGTTAAAGGCCATTTGACTATTTGAGTGGACATTTAAAGGCTCTTAAATCTGTTCCACTGATCCATCTGTTCCTTCTTTCACCGGCACCATGCTGTACTGATGACGGAAATTTTAATCCAAGTCTCAAGTCAAGTAATGACTGTCCTCTGACTGCTCAATCTTATATTGGCTACTCCCTTTTAAAACTATGATATTATTAATTTTTAAGGGACTCACAAAGAACTTAATAGCCATACATATCAATGTGATATTTTATATATATATATATTTATTTATTTATTGAGTGGTATTTATATCAGACTTTAAGATTTTTATCTCTTCATTTACCATTGCTTTGAAGTGAAACTTTCAAAATTCTCCCTTGGAAATGTATAGGACATAGTTGTCACCCATAGACTGCATACTTTGGAAAACTACACGAGAGCCTTAACTATCTTACAGTTTCTATTGCTGTGAAGAGACAGTCACCATGGTAATGTTTAATAAAGGAAAATACTTAATTGGGGCTGACTTACAGCTTGAGAGGTTTTGTCAGTTTTTGCCGTGGCAGGAAGCCTGGTTGCATGGCTGCAGACATGGTGCTTGAGGAGGAGCTGAGAGTTCTACATCCAGATCAGCAGGCAGCATGAAGAGAACTGGGAGACACTGGGCCTAGCTGGATCAGCTGAAACCCCAAAACCTGCCCCCAGTGCTGCACTTCCCTCCAACAACGCCATACTTCTCCAGTGAGGCCACACCTCCTTATATTGATACTCCCTCTGAGCCTAGGGGGGCACTTTCTTTCAGTTCACCACATTAACCCTATCTAATTGAATGTGCCCACGTGCCAACTTCTCACCTCCTCCCTACCATTGGCCTTGAAGGCTCCTGCTAGCCACCCTTTTGCTCTTATTTCTGATTTTCCAATTTCATATGAGTGAGGTCATGCTTTGCTGACATTCCTGTGCCTGACTGATTACATTTAACACAACAATCTTTTATTCCGTCCATGCTGTCTCAAGTGATCTTCTCATTACTTAATTTTGTACTTATTTATTTATTCAATTTATTTATTTATTTGTTTGTTTGTTTGTTTATTTATTTTCTATGTGTGTTCCACAGCGCATATGTGGAGCTCAGAGGATAACTTGTGGTTGTCAGTTGTCTTTCCAGCTTCTGCGTTGCCTGGATTGAACTCAGATTGTTAGATTTGGTGGAAAGCACCTTTACTTGCTGGACTACCTTGCTGGCCTAGAAATTCTTATGAATGGAATATATATATCTCACACTTCATGTATTTCTGATAGACTCTTTCTGATTTTATAGGGGTTCATAGTTAATAGGTTGCTTTGCATCTCACAAGGCTCTTTAAACTTTGGTGTTTTGAATATTGTTGAAACTATTGAGACTTTTATGATTCTTGAAAACGGTCTAGATACAGGTCACATTTTGATGATGTCATGAGTCTTTGGGAATGCTATGATTTGAATCTGAAATGTCCACACAATCTTGCATTTTGAATGTTTGGTCCTCACATGGTGGTGCAGTTTTGTGAAGTTTCCTAGTCTTAGACTGTCATTACTTGGGGCTAGGAGCTTTGCTTAAACAGACTACCATATTTCTGACATCTTCAACATCTTGAGATCCCTAGTGAATTGTAGAATTTTCCTTCAAAGCTTCATGCATTGCCCTGCTATAGGTTGCTTGCTGTCTCCGGAATTCAACCTTGCTACACACTGACTGGCTTTTCAGGCTTTCCTTTAAAACAGTCTATAAGTGGTTAACTTAGAAATTACTGTCTGAAAACTCCCACAGTCATCACCTGGGAAAACAATAGACATGCCAGCCAGGAAAGTAGATAGGCAGTCGTCACTTTTTCTCCTTTCTCCAAATCCAATCCCCCAGCTTCGTCCCCAGCTCTGTAGCAGACCATAGGATGTGGAAGGTGGCCTCCCCTTTCTCTCTGCCCCCATCTTAGGCATCTCACATAGATCTTCTACCACCTTCTTCCTCACCACCACATCCCTTTACCTCATCCACAGACTCCCACAAGCATTCCCTGGGAGCAAAACAGACAGGCTCGCCAGGGGAGAAGACAGGTGGCGTCCACTCTTCTCCCTTCTCCAAATCCGATCCCCCAGTCTCATTGTGCTGGATGATGTTTTTGATGTGTTTTTAGATTGCAAGTGAACTAGAAGCAGTAATTAAAATTCTTCCAGCCAAAACAAGCCCAGCACCAGATAACACGTGTGTGGAAGCCAGAAGACAACTTTGGATGGCATTCTTCAGTGGATGTCCACCATTATTTTGAGACAGGGTCTTTCATTGACCTGAAGCTTGCTAAGTAGGCCTAGGAGTTAATTTGTTTCTGCTTCCTCAGGTGGTGGTTCTTCTTCTTCTTCTTCTTCTTCTTCTTCTTCTTCTTCTTCTTCTTCTTCTTCTTCTTCTTCTTCTTCTTCTTCTTCTTCTTCTTCGTCGTCTTCTTCGTCGTCTTCGTCTTCGTCATCGTCTTCTTCTTCTTCTTCTTCTTCTCCTCCTCCTCCTCCTCCTCCTTCTCCTCCTCCTTCGTCGTCTTCTTCTTCTTCTTCTTCTTCTTCTTCTTCTTCTTCTTCTTCTTCTTCTTCTTCTTCTTCT
>NC_022032.1:7780903-7790955 GCF_000317375.1 Microtus ochrogaster
TGTATCCCTGACTGAACCTGGATCTCCCTATCAGACCAGGCTGGCCTCAAACTCTGAGATCTATTTATCTCTGCCTACTGAGTCTTGGGTTTAAAGACACATGCCTCTATGAATTTGTCCAGTTTCTCTTTTCTTAATAATGGTTCTAGGGGTGGATCTCAGGTTCTCATGCTAGCAAGTCAAGAACATTATTGGTAGATTGATCACCCTAGCTCTCTATTGCTTTAATCTTAAGGGAAGAGTGCTAGATAATTTTAAAGTTTCCAAAAGTCAAAAAAGAAAAAAAGAACAGAGTTTCATCCTGCTCAAGACAAAAAAAAAGAAAAAGTTCTAATTAACATTTTTATCTTCAACATTTTCTGAATGCTTTTATATATCCCCAAGGCAATTGATGTCATTTAAATTTTTAGTATAAGACTCCAATAGTCAATCTTCTCATTTTTATAGCTGTTAATGCCATATAGTTCATCTGCTCTGCAGATTTGCATTGCCGAGTACAATCAAAGATGCCCACGACACTTGTGCCCACTTAGTTTAATACACAGTCATCTGAGAAAAAGGACCGGCTCCTGCTCTCCGATAGTGAGCTCAATCATTTTTCCCTCTGGGTAAATATGTTCTCATTTCAGTGTTTCTTGTGTGTCTCTCTCTATGTATTCAGAGCATCACATTTATTCCCACAGTTCATTTGCTATTCAGCTCCTGGCTGTGGCATAGACATCAATCACTGGAATACATACAGGCACTCTCCAGCTCCTGTCCTGCCCTTCCAAGTGGGATTCATAGAAAAACCTGAAGCAATGGTGGTTCTGCTTGCTTACATTTTGTGCCTGTCTTGGACCAGTATAAGACAGCTTCTAGTATGATAGCAAAAGGAGAGGGAGGTCGAAGAATTACAATGATAAATATAGCAAGCTTTATGCTAGAATACATAGAATATTTTATTTTGTTTAATTTTCACTCTAATATGTGCAACTGGAATTATGATTTTTCTTTTTATAGATTAGAAATTGTTGTTTCCAAAAGAGTAAGTGGTCCTTCCATATCATTCTCCAATCTATTTACATCTTTTCTAAGCCTTTTCTTATATAATGTAAATGTGTTAGAAATCTTAGAAGCTTAGAAAGTAAATATTCAGCTAACCATAATTCTGTATCAAGTCTCTTCCTCATGGCCAATTCATGTTCATGTGTGTATGTGTGCGTGTGTGCACATGAGTGTTGAATCCTGATGGCAACCTTGAGTGTCATTCCTTGTTTTTTGAGACAGAGTCTCTCATTGGCCTGGTGCTTATGACCCTCACAACTGGGGTTAAAAGTGCATGCTACCATGGCTGGCATTTGCATGTGAGTTCTGGAGATCAAACCCAAGTTCTTAGGTTTGTACAGCAAACATTTTACTCACTGAGCCCTCGGTAAACACCATAAAGAAAACAGCCTACATATTGATAGGTATTCGCCTACATTCATGTTGTAGGTTTTTAATTTTCCTAATTTGTTTTTACCCAGTATCCATCTGGCATTGCCTGTCATTGTAATACATCACAGTGCTGGCCATGCCATCCGTATGAGACTTGACTCAATACCAGGGCTGTTATCCAGATTAAAAGTTAATTCAAGAAGTCTGGAAACGTGTAGAGCACAAAAGAGCCCTCAGTAAATAATAAATATTGTTGATATCTGTTGGCAATTGTTGATGTCAGTTGGCACAATGGTTGGGGTTTATATCCACTTTAAGTAGGAAGTATATTTCGTTTAGTTCTTTTATTCTATTAGTGTCTTTGAACGTGAATATAACTTATCCTACTCTGGGCTCTACATTATTTATCTAATTTTTAAATTTTTAGATTGAGTTTTAATTTTTATTATTTTAGGTTTATTTTTATTTGTAATTATAAATTTATTTGTCATTTGAATGTGTTTGAATGTTTTCACCATATAAAAGCATGCGTATGATATACAAGCCTGGTGTCCATGGATGTCAGAAGGTGATAGATGGAAAAGGAGTTACTGATGGTTGTGAAACATCCTGTGAGTGCTGAGAATTGAGCCAGGGTCCTCTGCAAGGGCAATGAATGATCTAATCTGCCGAGACTTCTCTCTAGCTCCTGGGCTATACATTCTTTAAAATCAGTTATACTGGGGTTGTTAATAGCATTCATTAATCTGCAAACAATTTGATAAGCATCTGCTTTTGGAGTCATGAGATCATAGTCATAATTTTGAGGTGAAGTACTTCTTCTGTGACCTTCAGATTGTCTTCATCCCCCTTTAAAATCAGTCTTCTATTCTGTATTTCATTCTCGGTTAACACTGTTCTCTCTTTCATTCTTTTCTCAGATTTTGCATACATGTATACTGTTTAATATTTAGACTATTGAATCTAGTTTCTCTCTCAGTGGTGCGGCTTGGTTGTTGACTGTTACCCAAATATCAATGTGTTCAAAGCTTTGTCTCCAAGGTGTTGATATTGGGGGTGTTGGACCCTTTAAGTGGTGAGGCCTAGAGTGGATTTTAAGGTTGGAAGACATTTTCTTGAAGAGGACCATGAGATTTTTCTCATCTCTTGCTTTCTAGAATTACACACACACACACACACACACACGCACGCACGCACACACACACATTATATATGTGTGCATGTGTAAAATATATACACCCGTATGTGTACAGGCATAAATAAATATTTATATAGCTTTCAAATTCCATTGTTGCAAAGAATATTCTCTCTGGATTGAAGTGTGTTATCCCCTTTGTAATAGACCAAGTTACTAAAATGGTGTGGTTGTATTTCTGGCTGCTTTTCCGTTCCATTAATCTATCTGACTTTAATTTGGTCTGGTCTTTTTGTTCTAGGGTTGTTTGTTTGTAGACAAGGTTTTATTACCTAGCTCTTGCTGGGCTTGATTCTCCTGCCTCAGCCCCTTGAGGGCTGGGATGACAGGCACATGCCATTGGCTCTCCTTTTCTTAAGTTTTCTAAATCAAAATCTTAGGCCACTAATTCAAATGTAACTTTTGCTAGAATACTTTCTCACACAAGCATTCAATCCTGGCGTTCTCTCTGAGCCCTTTCTTAGCTGCTTCTCACTGTTCTGAGGAGTCCCATTTGCCTTTTTGCCCAGTTTAGAATATATTCTAATTTCCTTTGTGGTTTCGTTTCTGGTTTCATGTGTGATGTGGTGTACGTTGTTCAACTTCTGCATGTTTGAGACATTTTCCAGATACCTTTCTCAGTGGCTTTCAGTTTCACTGCATTATGGCCTGAGCACATTCTTGGTGAGATTTCTATCTTTTAAAGTTTTCAAGACTCATTTTACAACCTAGCATATGGTCTGCTTTGGTAAATGCTCCACGTTCAAGAAAAATGTGTATGTTCTGTCAAAACTGTGGGAAGCGTTCCGTGAATGTCAGTCAGGTCACGTTAGCTAAAATAGTTATCTGCACATTTTACATCTTTCCTGCCTTTCCATCTGCTCTTCTACCATTTGCTGATGGAGGAATGTCACAGTCATCTATAATATAAATGCACCTATTTCCTAGTTCTGTTCTGTTGTGGCTTTCTTTCCTGTTTTAGGCCTTTCAACTTAGTTGATACAGTTTGAAATTCTTTTGTGATATACATGAAGGTTCAGCATCATTATGTTATTTGGATGAAACAGCACCTTATCATTATGGAATGTGTCTCATGAGAAGCTACTCAGCATCTTGTGAACTTGTATTCTCAATGTATATCACACCTGAGGACCTGGGTTCAATTCCTAGTGCTGAAGTATGTATTTTTAATTAAAGAGATAAACTCTTTCTCTAATTCATAGTTATTAAATCTCTTTAATTTTATAGTTATTAATCTGTTTAATTCAAAGAGATTGAAATGAGGAAAGTTTGATCAATATTTGGTACGTAGTAGCATTTTGGCATTCTTCACTCTTTGTATTATCATAGGGAATCATTTTCTTGATTTCTGAAGGACTTTCTTCAAATTCATTTCTAAGTCTTGCCAACTGTGGATCCTAGAGGGTAAACAATTAAGACAGTGTCCCAAGACATACTGAGAGGACAGCCTTATATGGGCAATCCCTCAACTGAGACTCCTTCAGATGTCTCTGGACTGTGGCAAGTTGACAGCTGAAGTGAATGATTGCACTGATCTAAACTGGATGATCATTTCCTAAGCATTGAATAGAAATTCAGTAAAGTGCAATCAGCTTTCTGTTGGGGACAAGTGGACACAAAAGCCTGATTTGGGATTCCCCTCTGTATGCTGTAAATATGTTTTATTACCATTTCTTAACAAAGAAGCTCTTTTGGCCTATGGTAGGGCAGAATCTAGCCAGGCTGGAACGGATATATGGAGAGAGTAGGCGGAGTCAGAGAGATGCCATGATGCTGCTGGAGGAGAAAGATGCTGGAACCTTACCTGGTAAGCCACAGCCTCGTGGCGATACACAGATGAATAGAAATGGGTTAATTTAAGATGTAAGAGTTACTTAATAAAGATCCTGAGCTAATAGGCCAAGCAGTATTATCATTAACATAGTTTCTGTATGATTATTTGGCTCTGGGCAGCTGGGAAACAAACTTGCAGTCTCCATTTACAAAGGTCTGAAAATGTCACTGTGTGAAGGGAAAAAAGGAAGGCAGGTGCAATTAGGAAAGAGCACGCTGAGCAAACTAGTCACCTGGAAACATCTTGAAGAAACTAGAGCCATTGTGACACAGTGTAGTGGGGAAATCTGCTCTAGAACCTGGGATGAGCGCTAAGTAAGACCTATGAGACCCAGAATAAGTTTTCCAGTTTCCTTCTCTGTATAAGGAGCACTGCTTCCTGAGATTATTTTAATGAACAATGATTTCATAATTACTAAACAGTTGGGAGAGTGGCTGGCAAATAGTAAACTCTTAATGTTTTCAAGCTAAAATACCAGCAAGGTAGACTTTCAGGGTACCAGCTGTGTTTTCTATATGCTTGGGTTGCATATTTTAGATTTACATGATGTCTGCTTGCCAACATTAGGATTGTCTGTGCTTCTAGCTGTATTTCCCCCTAAATGCGGTGGTAGTTCAGCTTTCCTATTTCCTGTCTCTCAGCACATGAGTAGATCATACACTCCAGCTTTCTTTGATGTCAAGCTGGGTGCATCAGGGTTCTGGAAAGAAGCATGTACATCACGGTGAGACATGCCATAAAACCCTCTGTTATTCTTTTTTCACATCCTTCAGTTGCTGACTAGATTATTCCACGATTAGATTGAATTTGTACAATGACAAAGCCGTAAAAAGTGAAAGCACTGAAACCACCAATCCCTGTTTGAAGCAAAACCACTTCAGAGAATCATGAAACCAACTATTTGTATTGGATTGGATTCTTAAAAATCATCTCACTAAGCCAGTCAACGTTTAGATACTTACTGCAGTGTTTAGCCTATGGAAATATAGACATTGGCATCTTGAAGTGCTGTTATACAATGAATTTATGATATGCTGAATTGGCTTAATAACTGGCAGATATCAGTGAAGAAACTAAAACTGGCCACTAGAATAATGGTAATCCTTTTATGGCAAAAGAGTTGGTAAAACTCTTCATTAAACGTGAGCACTTGGAAACTGAACTGCAGAAGAAATGAGAAACACAGTTTCAGTGGTGTGTGGGTGTAGTGGCTGTGTCTGTCCAAGAAAAACCTGGCGAAACACTGGCTAGTTTGCAATTGTAAAAAAAGGGGAGCTTGCAGAGACACTGAAAATTCAAGTTTTGCAGTTCTAGAAACTTATTTAGAATGCACATAATCAAAGTTCAAATCGAAAAGGAAAGAATGAGATAGAACTTAAGAAGGAAACTTCAAAGAAGAAAGGAAGAAGAGAAACTGGAGCAGGAAGAAAAATACATTGCCAACAGGTCAACGAATCTTTTCAAATAAGCCACTTTGTCTCTCTCCCTCTCCCTCCCTCCATCCTTTCCCTTCCTCTCTTTCCCTCCCTCTCTCCCTCTCTCTCCCTCTCTCTCTCTCCCTCCACCCTCTCTCTTTTTCTCTTTCTCCATGCACACACACACATAAACACCAACTTCCTGGTGTTTTTATTAAAATATTGTAGCTTCTAGGTGGCTTTCATGAATTGGAAACGGTTACCATGATGGAAAGAAGCAGAGAGAAAAACTGTCTTTAAAAATTGTTTGTAAAGCAGGTCTATGAGTGAGGTTTCTGAGACATACTAATACCGATGAACAAAGTGAACATTCTTGAAGAATTTTAAACCATTTATGGTAAGTCATAAACCAAATAATCAAGCAAAAAACAAACCACATTTTGGTTGTTTCTAATGTCTTCAAACTATTGGAACCTAGAACTATTGACTACAAGGCTGGCTTCAGGGATGAAATGTTTGCTGTTCTTCCTCACTTCACATGGGGTCAAGGAGAACAGGGGCCATTGTGAACTCTTTGAGGATGGATCAATGTTGCAGAAAAAATGGACAAAGTCACCTTTGCTGACAGCCTCAGCAAAACCTTATGCAGTCACTTCCTCCTACCATTATACTAGAATTCATTATTTTCTGTTGAGTGGTCTTTAAAATTGTGGGTGCTTTGGTTTCTAGATTTTTCTCATTGTTCCCTTTGCTCAGGGGTAGGTTTTTTTTTTTTTGCTGTTCCTCTATAGTACATGATTGTGTGGTGATAGTAGGCAGATACCCAATTCATTAATTTGTAGGTTACACAAGGAGTTACATCAACACTTGATGGAAGAACTGTGCATCATGTGAAGACCCTGAAATCTGAGCAAGATACAGCAATCTAATGTGACTTTGATTGGTCCTCAGAGGGCGGAGAAGAGGTGAGGAAGGGTCAACTGGAAACATACAGCAGGGGCAGGCTAAAAACAATAATCTGTCCTAGGGACCAAAGGAACACTGCATTTCCCATCCCCTCTGGGGTCAGGTTAAAAGCAAGAATCACTTCTGGCCAATGACACGCTATAGAAAGTACACATGCCTCTTCCAAAATGGACCACAAAATCATTTACGCAATCTTTGTTCTCACTTCCATTTTTTTTCTGGTGTTAAAGGTGCAAGAAAGACCTGAAAACCATCTGGGGCCTTGAGAAACTATTAGGAGGAGAGCTGCCCAGGAGAAGCATAAGATCAGGAAAGTCCATGTTGGAGTTGATATGCAATTAGTCAGGAGGTCATTCAACTGAGGCGGTTATAAAACCAAGGCTGTAGAGTCCCTCTGAAGTCCAATTTAATGTTGACTGCAAAATAAAACTGAAGCTTCTCTAATCATAAAACATTAACATCTAAGCAGGCCGTTTCTGCTTTTTAACTAATCATATATATATATATATATATATCCTTGTTCCTTCTTTTATGAACACTTTATAGAAGTTTCTGCTCTTGCCCTCTCTCCCTCAGTGGAGCACAGAACCATTTTCATCATAGTTCATGATGAACATTCATGAATCAAATTAATGCTGGGATAAATGTAAAGAATTTTAATATATCCTTTGTTGGCTTCTAATGCAAGCAAAAAAGCACTGTGTCAGTCTGACATGGAGTTTTAGTTCATCATCACTGAACATATAGGATGATGTTGGAGAGGACTCGCAGCTATTCTAGTTTGGGGCTAGGGCGAACTAGGGCTAGTCTCTAGACTAAAGGCTCCAGATGAGCGTTTGAAGAGTATGGAAGGCATACAAAGTATTTAAGTCTTACTTGTGACTGTTAATTATGTTCAGGTCAGAAAGTCTTCATCCATTAACAGACCCTTCAGGTAACACTGAAAGAAATATGAGTTGAGGTAAGAAACAACAACAGCAGCAGCAACAACAGCAACAAACCTTCTCATTTCATATTTAACCTGCAGCCGTAAGACTTCCTTCTACCCTTGTATTGAAATGACCCCTATAAATGCTATCAAAGATGGAACATTCTAAATGACTAACTGCCTGAATGTTCAACTTTCAGGGTTTGCTTGTGTTTTCTGAGACAGAGTGTTTCTGTCTATCCTTGGCTTACCTGGGTGTCGTGTAATCTCAAGCTTAAAGCAAACCTCCTGTCTGTCTCCTCCTGACTGCGGGGATCACAGCCAAGTGTCACCATGGCTGGATTATCAGTGACCTTGCTTGAATTTTCAGAAGTGGACGCCCTTCTCTTTGGATTTCAGTACACTATATTCCTCCCAAGTCATCTTTATCTCACTCACTCCTCCTCCTCCTTCCTCTCCTTTGTTTTCTTCTCCTTGTCTCCCTGGCATCTCCATAAGCGTGAGCATCCCTCCAGCCTTACTCTCTAGAGCTCTCTGCACTCACACACTGGGCGACCTCACCCCTTTTTTGGTTGGAATCTCATTCATATTTTCTTGATTTTCACATGCACATATCCAGTTTGGACCTATTCTCTGGGTTCCAGGCTCATGCATTAAAATACTTAAGGATATCTTGTTTATTTTTAAACAGTCTTCTCAAAAATGTTCCTAGTATTCCTGTGCACAGCCCCCTTTTTTTTTTTTCATGAGCTCTGTCTATATTGATATCTTACAGCTTGGTTCCTGACATCTCAGGTCAAAGGTCTCAGTGTGACTCAATTCATCTCTCCCACCTAAGAAATAATGCCTGTTGGTGTATATCCCACTTTTGAAGTATATTCAGAATCAACTCATACTTATTGGTATTTCTGCTTCTGGCTATGATGAACTGCCTTGTAGGCAAATGATCTTAGTTCAGAGAACAATCAGAAAGCCTGGGTTTGAGGGTATCAGAGAGCTGTCTATACAGCCAGAGCTTGAGTGGCTGCTGTTTCAGGGAGAAGAGAATTTACAGTTGTAGGGATTATTATTATTATTTTTTTGCCTTGATGCTCAGCCTTTATGGAGTCAGAAGCTGCCTGTTGTAAAATGTTAAGATGCTCAGCAGGAAGTGGCAGGTGAGAGGCAGACAAACCCACTGGGGCCTTCTGCTGTGTCACAGCAGGGCAGCATATGTGGAAGTTTAGGAAGTAAAGTTTAAGGACTTGATAATCCATGACTCTAGAGTGACGAGAAATATTGAAGAATGAGTTTTATATTTTGTTCTGCTTTTCCATATCAAAGAGTCTATTTATAAACAGCAGAAGGCTGAGAGGCCACAGGCTACGTGACTTTTCAGTTCATAGAGCTACAGAGAAAATGCATATTCTGAGGGCATGATCAAAACCCAGCTTTCAGTACACACTTAGGATCTATGAAGGGGTTCTGGAGAAAGTAAAAACGGATACTTCCTTTCATAACCTGAGACCTGCCTGAATAAGTTTAGTTTGGAATTGGATTAAGGTGAGTTGCTACTAACTTTTATCCCAAATTAATGAAAATCCTTGTTGAAAGATAACAGCTTCTAAAATCTGATATATATCATATATATAATATATGATATAATGTATGTATATTTGTATACACATATGCATATATTCTATTTATAATATCATGCCAAAAAACTTTATTACTAAAAATTACTTAAACCACCAAATGAATGAAATAAAAAGTAAACTCTATACAGAGCCCTTTCTTCCAGCGAGTGGATCATTAGACATTATCATTAAAATAATTGTGATTAATAATCAAGCATATAGGGGCTAGAGAGCTCACCAGTTGAGAGTATTCATTGCTCTCAGCGATGACCCAGTTCCCCATTTCCAGCACTTATGTAGTACCTCTCAACTGCCTGTGAGTCCAGTTCCAGGGGAAACTAATGCCCTCCCTGGACCTCTGTGGGCTGGTGCACACTTGTGGAACAAATGTATTATACCATAATAATATTCTAAAATTGAAAAATAAAATAATATTAGCTAAGGAATTAACAGACAATCTTAGTACCAGATTAGACATGGCTGAAAGGGGAGTCAGAAAACTAGAAGCACATCAGCAGCTTGTAGCACACTAACTGTATAAATAAAGGCTCGTGTTAGGAGGAAAATTTCCCAAAAAGCATGGAGGAAATCAAGTCATATATTAAATTAGTACTTGGAACCATAAGCAAGATAATTATGAAGAAAACCATATAAAGGCACCTCATAACAAGACTGCTGA